>NC_092206.1:44456391-44521706 GCF_043381705.1 Parasteatoda tepidariorum
AAAAAATTTACAAGTTTAGACAAGAAAAACAAGTTTAAAAAATACAAAATTCTCATATTTATTTTTTAAAAATAATTACAATTCCTAAATTAACTTATATAAACAAAACCAATGATTAAATAACGCAATATATTTCATACCTAATTAAACGGGGGGGGGGGACAATAAAATAAAAGGGAAACTTATTAATCTAAATCAAAACACTTGAAAATTATCGAACCGAAACGATAGTTAAAAAAGGCACTAGCATAAATATTAAAACCCGGAACAAGGCAAGATCAACGGAATTTTTTAAAAAAAAACAACCTAATGATAAAATTTATGAATAAAAAGAATTTATTAAGTGCGAAATTTATCGTGAAAAGAAAAAAAAAATCAAACGCAGAATCAGAAAAACAAAACTGTTTTTCTGATTCCCCTACGTTTGATTTTTTTTTTTAAATTTTTTTCTCCCAAGTTTTTTGTAGGCCCCTGAATTTCGTAGGTCCTAGGCACGTGCCTAGTGAGCCTATAGGTTAATCCGGCCCTGTCATAGTGTAAAGGATTTGAGTTAATATTAACAGTAATACCACTCATACTATTCCTGGAAATAAATTACTGTTTGAAAAATCAATTAAAGAATGCGGTCTCAGAAAGTTGTAACAGTAAATGTAAAATTTTTAAACACTGGTACTGCTGAATGCAATGAAGCATAACAAAACAATGCAAAACATAACGAAACCGATTAAACTATGTCTTTTGTTATTTGTTCTGCATTCACACTGAAAATGATTCCCAGATTTTTGTTATTTTTGTCCTCTGACATCACAACGCTGTTGATGAAAATGATGATTATTTTGAATAATACATCGTCTTATAGTTTTTCAAAGTCAGGAACGCCACCTATGGACGAAGTTTGCAACTTATTTTTATACTTAGTAATAGTTAATTTCTGGTTTCCTAAGCAAGATGAAGCATTTTCAAATCTACAATAATTTTCGGGAATTCCAATATCTTATATTTTGCATAGACAAATTATGATTTTCCAAGTATTTAAATAATCTTTTTTTTTTCAAGAATGAAAAAAATCTGTTTTAAAAATTATTTTTTTGTCATGCAAAATTTTCCAATTTTTATGAAAAAGAAAGAAAAAAAAGTAATCCTTTAGGCCTAAAATTTAATATACAATTATTTATTATGCCTTTTAAAGGCAATACAGCTTGAATAACTTTTATTAATTTCGAGAAAATTAATTAAAAATTTGCGATCATAAAAAAAAAACGTAATTCATTCACATTTAACAGTGTTTTAAAAGAAAACACCTCTTAGACATGCATGAATAACTTCCCCGCTAACCTTAAAACAACACTTTTTCTAGGAAAAAAAAGGAAGTGAAATATCGCGTACTAGTTTCTCAAAATGAAAACTTAATTTTAAAAATAAATTGTAGCTTTAGAAAAACATTTTTAAATATTTAAATATTTATGCTGAAGTATTTTCCTGAATACTAAATTTTCTTGAGTAAGCTCTTTTTTGAAATTCGAGCGCTGGGGATTATTTTTAATAGACACTTGATCCTGAAAATAGCGTTTAGGCGAATCGGAAGCAATTAATAGATTTTTTTTTGCTCTATTTAAGAACGAAAAAATCACGTTGTCGCAATAACTCTCAATTTAAAGTGGATAATTGAGTGCTTATACTTTACCTTGTCATTCTTTTCAAGGAACTAAAAAGTGTATCCCTACTTATTCGGTAGCTTGATCTAATTTTGGGAGCATGAATTAGATAATTAGTTACTAAAAATTCGTTTTTATTTAGTGTGTAAGGACTCTAATGTATTTTAACTTTCAAATATTTAATTAGAAAGTTATTTTCAAAGTAATATTGAAAGGAAATATTTACATTTCGTTTAAAAAAATGGGGAAATAAGAAAAACTTTGACTTAATAGGTTAGAATTGCTTTTTATTTTGTTTCAAGAGGCATTGATAACTTCTTTATTTTTCCAGCGTCGTATATTCTTTTTTTGTTTTTTATCGGTACTAAGTTTAGCATGTTTATGGTTCTATTTTGAATACCTTTAACGTGATCAAAGCACAAAAATGTTCAAAATTTCGAGAATTTTTGAAAAAAGTACAATTACTTTCGCTTCAATATTTATCACAATTTAGAAACAATGCACTTCTTTTTAAAAACTATTTCAACTCAAGAAACTCAAAACTATTTAAACTATTAAAACTATTTAACTTCAATTTTAAAAACTATTTAAACTCAAAAATCAACACGTATTTTTTTTTCGTAAATAAAATTAATGTTTAAGCACAGATAAATTCCTTTTGCTGATAGAGAAGAAGGCATGATATTTAGAGATGATTCTGATGGAAGATATGCATTTTTAGAGAGCAAAATTGAACATGAAGCATGAAAATAAAGTAACAAGTATAAAAAATTAAGGTTTATCCCGATAATACTATCTAATTTAACATCGTATATAAGGCAGCAGAAAATGTACACAATATTATGGTTTAAATTTAAAATGTTTCCCTTTTGCGATTAAATGTAAAGCTTAATAGATAGATACGATATCTATTAATTTATTATCCACATAATTATATTGTTGTAACGATGGTTGATGAAAATACTATATCAAGTAAAAGGAAAGATATATAAACTGATAATAAACTATCCTAATACAGTAATATGGTTTTATGAAAGCAAATTTCTAACTTATTTTAATTTTGAATTCAAATGTTTCTTTTTTGTGATTCAACTTAAATTTAAAGTTTAATAAATAGATAAGATATCTATTATAATTTATTATCTACATAATTATATTGTTGTAAAGATGTTTGATAAAAATACTATATCAAGTAAAAGGAAAAATTATATTAACTGATAATAAACTATCAAAATAAAGTAATATGGTTTTACGAAAGTATCTAAAATTCCTAACTTATTTGGATTTTGAATTCACTGTTCAAGAAATCTTATAAATCGTGCTTAACATTTATCCTTCACAAAGAAATTTATTATTTCTTAGAAAGTAGGGCATAAGAAACTATGTGTTACAAAACATTTTGTATTTTATCTAGCATGAGATTACGGTAATCAATTTGATTTATAAGAATTGTGTTGCAGTTGCTCTTAATACAGCTATTCATACTAACACTCTGAAAAAAAAAGAATGATCAAAACTACCAGAATACGGTAAAGTTTACTGTGTTTCCAGCTCCGTGGAAACACCAAAAATCTCTAATTTTTACCGAAGCGTTTAGGTAATGCGATATTGGTTAAATTAACAATAAAATATGGTTTTATAATATGTGATAAATTTTGGTAAATGCCATAAAATCTGGTAATTTTATCTTGATATCTTAACTCAAAAACCATTTATTTGGATAAGTTTACTTTTCTGTGTTGCATTTTTTGCTAAATGTGTGCTAACTATATTTTGTAAAACTGAAATTTCCGGTAAAATTTTATCACGTGAATAGAAAAATTTCACAGGGAATGGTTCAAATATCGTATATTTTGGTTTTCCTTACCAAAATTATGTTTTTTTTTCATTTTTAAAATTTTTTTAAATCATAATGTTATTAACACACAATATGGATTTTACAGTAATTTTTTTTCTCCGTCCTGCAGAAAGTGAAACACAGACGGTATGATGAGTTACTTTATAATGTCAATAAGATGGAGTGAAGTAAGTTATTATAGATCTGCAGGAATTTTTCTGCTATTAATAATTCCAAATTTCTTTGGACATTTGGAGGATTAGGAAAACTGTATTATTCTTTCGCATAAGGCAGTTGTCTAACAGTACGCTTTATTGTTAAGTCTCAAATTATGAAAGTTAAATTCTTGATCTACTTCTCAATTGCCACATTTATTTAACGTTTTAGAAATTATTAAGTATTATGCTATAAATGCAAATGCTCACTACATATTTTAATAGTTATTTTTTGATATAACTTTTCTCTATTTAACTAATAGTAAGCTTATGTGAACAAATGACTGTATGAGGTGCCGATGTGGCCAAAGGGATAGAGCGTTCGCTTTCCAATGAGGTGAATTGGGTTCGAATCCCAGTGATGAGAATTCTGCTTTCGGATAGCAGCAATCACAGTGCTAACGTAAAATATACTCAGGGGTTGATAGATTAATAGTCAGGGTCCCCTTGCAGTCGGGCTAACCGTGGGAGGTTTTCGTGGTTTGCCTTTCCATGTAACTCAAATGAGAATTAGTTCCATCAAAAAGACTTTTGCAAAGACTAGCTTGTCCTAATGCTTGATCTAGAAGTATTCCTTGTCTTCTGTGTTGGGTTTAAAATTACAAGGCTGCAGAATTGAGAATTGATAGTCGTAAACTCAGAATTGCGTCGGTTGCTTAACGCCGGCTATAAAAATAAAGTAAAAGGACTGTATCAGGCTATTATGGACGCATGATTGTAGGGCTATTTAGGATACGTTATTATGAGATTTCTGTGATAATAATGGGGATAAGCAACTGAAATATAAATTATGAGATCATTTTTTTTTATAAATTAGAATATATTCGTATAGTATTTAACTTATAAAAATTTTCCCTACATTTTAGGGTTTTAATTATAAAATTTAACAAAGTTTTGTGCAGTGAACAATTTAGGGAAATCTAAGGCTTTAAAACATTTGTTTTTTTAAATTCATAAATTGATTATCTTTCAACTTTATTGATTTTTTAAAGGAATATGTAAAATGTGTAGGTACTTCTAAAACCTCTCATCTGACATTTAATATTGATTTTCCCACCTACTTCACAAAACAAAAAAAAATCTGCTAGATTAATTTTAAAACTAAATAAATATTAAAAATGAATGAGATTATCTTTGAAATAGTTTTTTACATAGCCGATTTATTGTTAAATTCTCAATTATAAATTAATATTTGTAAGAATTTAAATATGATTAAAATAAACATTGCTTATTCAATAACACAACGATATTGATAAAAAATTAGTATAATTGAAGCTATTGTTCTTTGCATACATTTAAAAATTTTCAGATTGGCAATTGTTTGTTAAAACCCTTCTATTGCGAATTTTGAAAGTTTTGGAATAAATGAATAATGAAATATTTACCTTACTTCAAGACTGAATATTTAATAGAGCGACTCTTTTACTTATTAGAAGTTATTTCTCCGAAGTTTAGAGGCAAGCAAGGACTAAATCTATTGCAAAAAATAAAGAAAATGAAAGGACGAAATATTACTTGGGTACTTTTGATTTGTGTGCTATTGTGGTATTGAACTGTTATTGTAAAGGACAGTGGTTATTTTTCCTGTGACAGTTTGAAATCCACCTATCTGCATATCGATGGGTACTTTAAAGTCAGTTATGTAAAGGTGGTCTGTGCATGTGATGAAAAAATTTGATGACTGTTGGTATTACTATTTCGTTAAAAAAGTTGAATACTGCATCATTAGTTGAAGAAGATGTTGATTGATGTGCTTCCAATTATTTATTGCTTTATTCTAGAGAAATACAGGCCAGCAATTATATTTAAACATCATAAACTGCTTAAATGAAGAATCAAATTATGATTAATAATAAAAATATTTTTTTGTTGAAATTATGGAGTTCCGAATTAAGAAGTTTTGATTTTTATGTACATATGATTTATTAAATATAAAAAATTTTGAAAATGACCCTGATGGTCTGGCTGCAGGGTTAAGCACCCACAGGAAACATCCGTTCTTTTAGAAATCAAAAATGCGAGTGTCTTGTATACGTTTGAATAGTTTTTGCAAAGGTAAGCTAAGGAATCCATTCTTCTCATTGGCTTTTAATTGCTTTAATTTAATGCCAAGGCTCATTTTCTTAGCCTTAGGCATTCAAAAGTGTTGGCGGAAAAGGAAATGGGAGAAATAATAGCAAATTTTAATGAAATTAAAACAGTAGCAATCGTATAATGATTTTCGAATTCTATGTTAATATGTTAGGCAGATGAGGGAAACTCTAAAAATAGATCTTATTCTGTACTCTATTCAAGATTACGGTATTAAAAGATTACCGATTTAATTGATGATTTTTATTTACTGAGAAAAGGATTAAATAAGATAATAATTTAGTTTTTAAATGTTAGGAAATATGTTATGTATATTTCAGCATGACAGTACGCAATGCCGACCACATTGCCAGCATCATGCTATTAGTCTTAAAATTGTGGAGCTTTACCTCTACTACCATTTTTACTGTACTCTAGTAGACACGAAACTCTAAAAAACTTTTTAAGTTGGTTCTGAAATGAGAGCTAAGGTTAAAAAATATTGCCTCAAAATCCGTAACATAGATAAGGTGTTTATAGATAATTAAAAAATAAAGTAAAATAAAAAGACAAAAGCTTTAAGTGTTAAGTTTTGTTCAAACATCCGGAGAAAAAATAGTTAATCTATCTATCTCTCTATACAGATTTAGACAGAAAAAAAAATAGATACAAAAACTTTTATTAACTGTCATTTTAGCTAATTTGAAAAAGGCAACATTAAGAGCAAACGACGTGTAAAAGCCGACATTACAGTTATTTAGGATCGGCGAGATTTGTTGCAATTACGTATTTTGACTTCCCATTTTCTTGTTTCTGGACTTCAACCCTCTAAAATCTGTAACTGTAACGCTGTTCGGTCCGAAGGTTGCCAAATATAATTACCTAAGTTACATAATCATAAGTACATTAAGATTAATTTAGTTTCCTTCGCTTTAGATTTATGCAAGGTCATTATTAGGTAGAAACTACAAGGGAGATTAAAAATGAAGCCCAGCGGCTGCTGCTTCAGAGAGCTGCAAGCGAGTTCTTCTTCATTATTGCTTGGTAACTTAATACAAAAGAGGGACTTGTTGATACAATGTTGGGTTCAAGATTATGGATATAATTATAATCTGATTTTTGATATTACAAGATTTATTGTAGGGCTTTAGGTTGTGAAAGTTAAAATTAATTAGTTGAATTACTGAATTGCATTGAATTATATTTTTGAAAGTAGTCAGCTTTATTTAATGATTTTAAGTTTTTGGTGACCTGAAAAATATCAGGAAGGTTTTGGAATCTAGGTACAAGAATATTATCTTCTTCAAAAAAGAAAAGAAATCCCGTATTTAATTTTTTTTTACCATAATTTAACACGGGTTTTGCTATACCAATGTACCCTGCTGATCTTTTTTTTTATTTTTATTTTATTTCCTAAAACAGACTTAGTTTGTAGCACCGCTTGCTTTGCTGATTGAGTATGCAGTATCATTTGAATATACAATACAATGTATATCCATCATTTAAAAGAAGTTAAATAACTTTTGGATTATACATATTTTTACTTTTTTTCGGTTGTAGAGAGGAGTGCGGCTCTAGTAATTTTTATTATTCATGTTTTAACTTTTTTTCGGTTGTAGAGAGGA
Source organism: Parasteatoda tepidariorum (assembly GCF_043381705.1). Taxonomy (NCBI): domain Eukaryota; kingdom Metazoa; phylum Arthropoda; class Arachnida; order Araneae; family Theridiidae; genus Parasteatoda; species Parasteatoda tepidariorum. The sequence goes on from NC_092206.1 coordinate 44,463,794, forward strand.
GGGCGGATTTTATGATTTTTACTATACATATTTTAGCTTTTTTTCAGTTGAAAAGAGGAGGGCGGTTCATGTGATTCTTATTATTCATATCTTAACTTTTTTTCGGTTGAAGAGAGGAGGGCGGCTCATGTGATTCTTATTATTCATATCTTAACTTTTTTCAGTTGTAGAGAGGAGAGCGGCTCATGTGATTTTTATTATACATATTTAAATTTTTTTTCGGTTGAAGAGAGGAGAGCAGCTCATGTGATTCTTATTATACATATTTTAACTTTTTTTCGGTTGAAGAGAGAGGGCGGCTCTTACTTGTATAATGTTCTATAATGTATAAATGTGAGTTAAAATTATTTTCTGAGATTTAGTTTTTGAAATTTCGAATAGATAGTAAAGAAAAATAATTTAAAAGTTGAAACTGCGCTAAAATAATTTTAAAAGTTGAAACTGCGCTAAAATAATTTTCCAAGTAACTAACTACTAAGTATCCGATGTAATATTTTTCTTGCCAACAGGAAATTTTTAAATTAAGAAAAACTATTACGAAGTATAAATCTTTATTCGAATAGTGATGAGTAATAGTAAATTTGTAGTAAAGGCATCAGCATGGTATCAGTAAATTTAAATTTATGTTCCGCCTATTCATTTTACGTCAAAATACGCAACTTTTGTAAAATTTAGACAAAATTCAAATAAATCCTACAAATTTTTTTATAACATAATGACTTTAGAATCGGTGCACCTGTTTTACATCATTAAGTAGAAGTAATTATCGTTAATCACGTCTCTTTTTTATTTTTCCGTCTTTGCACATAGCTTGAATTTTCCCTAATTGGATATGCATAGTTTACGATAAACACATTCTTTAAAATTAGGATTTTATGAGAATATGATCCCTAAAGTTCAATCTAAAACCGTGAGAAAATAAGCAATTATAATAAAAAAAAGTGAAAATGCAACTCACATCAGACGGAGGTAAAATTATCGTACTCAATGAAGGGCATTTCTGGTATTAAAAGCAAAACAATATGATATTTAAGCCATTCATTAGACAATTTTGTCCGGCCATATGATAAAGTCTTACCGGAAATTCAGATTTCTGAAATTATAATTCTTATTACCACAAATTTAATACAAAATACAAAACTGAAAGTGAATTCTAACGGATAAACAGTTTTTATGCCATGTTCTAAGATATAATGATAAAATCACCAAATTTTATCCTATATAATGAAACCATATTTTATTACTAATTTTATTATAATCATTACCAAAGTGCTTCGGTAATAATTACTAAGCTTTTTGGTTATCCTATGGAGCCGGAAACAAGGTAAATTTTACCATATTCTATTAGTTTTGACCATACATTTTTTTACAGTGCAATACTTTTTTCATATTTATTTAAATTACTGTACAATATTTCAAGTTGGAACATATTATTTTAACAAATAAATAGTTCATTCGATTGAGCAAAATGTCTGTGGATAGAAGTTTTAACAGAACATAACTTAAACTAAATGCTTCTCTGGAAAAATGTATCATGATTGTAATGTATAAAAAATCATTAATGATGTAACTGATTTATTAGGTATGTTAATAAATTGAGTATTCATATAAATGAATATTTTTAGTAGTGTTTAATGTGTAAAAACCGTTGTATATATGAATGGCTTATTTTCATTAATTTAAAAATTTCAATGATTTACTTAAAATTAATTAATTAAATGGTGAATTTAGTTTATAAAATAACGTAAGTGATTTATTAAACACTTTTTAATTATGTTAAACAATCAAGTAGATATGACAATAAATTGTTTTAATTCGCCTCCAAGCGCAAGAAGTTACTGAATAGATAAATGAAATTCATAAACTGGTTTAAAAATTATTAAACTGACTCTTTTGTTTTTAAAAAAGTAAACGAAAATTAAAATATCCCTATAAATTAAATTAGTGTGATTCCGTGGCAGAGAAGCATTATTTTAAGAATACAAAAAAATTATTTTATGTTTTTACATTTAGTACCAAACTATCAAGCATAGACGCATCCAAAAAATATGCAATTTTATTTCACACATCACGTGACGTCAAATCGCTGTTTTATGTGCTTAAGAAATCCACTGTAGTCTGGGCATGTTTCTTTTTCAAACTAATAGATTCTTTTGTTCTAAATGATTTAAAAATATAAATGAGTTATTTAAAATATACATGATGTTATATAGCAATATAAAGACAAAAAAAAAACTACATATTTTTAAAAAAGGAAATTCAAAATACGAGAGATCTATAATACTTCTGCTCGAAATATCTAATGCAATTGAACAAAATCCAGTGCACTGGTATTGAAACAAAATTTCATTGGAATTCTCAAAAAAAAAAAAAAAAATTGCAGAAATTATTTTTTGTGTGATAAATATATCATTTAATTTTATGCACTGCGGACAGGAGAAAACCCATGGAATTACCCATTCATGTGCTTAAGAGACGCACAGTTGTGTGTAGATGTTTCATTTTCAAGCTTATAGATTCATTGGTTTAAATTAATTTAAAATTATAAATGAGCTGTATAAATTATACATAATGCTTCGTAATAACAAAAAAAAAATTTACAATTTTGTAAAAAAAAGGAAAAAACTTTCATTTAGAAAGGTATAAAATTCTTTTGTTCGAAGTATCTAATGCAATGGAACAAAATCCGATACATTGGTATTCAAAGAAAATTTCATTAGAATTCTCAAAACATTAAACCCTTAGAAAAATTTGCCCTAGAGAAACCTATAGTAATTTGCAACAACCTATGGTTACCATAGAAATTTCTTTGGTAACATAAAATACGTCTATGGTAACCATAGAGATCTGAATGGTATTTATATGGCACAACACCATAAGCATATGGCAACCATAGAAAATTGTATGGTAGTATAACATAGGCTTATGGCAACCATTGAGATTTGTATGGCATTTATATGGTCCGACAACAGTGGCTTATTGCTGTTATAGTTCCTGCTATTTTCTTCCAAAATTCTAACTTTGGAAGAAAATATCAGAAATTCTTTTTTTTTTTTTTGACAAATATATATTTTAATTTCATCCACCGGGAACTTGATAGAACCATGGAATCACCACTTCATGTGCCCACAGTAATTTGTACATATTTCGCTTTCAAATTTATATATTCATTTGCTCCAATAAACTTGAAAATATAAATGAGTTTTATAAACTATGCACGATGCTTTTAAATAACAAAAAAAAAATTACAATTTTGTGAAAAAAAGAAAAAAAAACTTTCAATGAAATAGGCCTAAAATACTTCTGTTCGAAGTATCTAATGCAATAGGGCAAAATCCAATACACGGGTATTCAAAGAAAATTTCATTGGAATTCTCAAAAACAGGAAATATTGGAAGAAAATTGCAGAAATAGACGAGAAGTTATGCAAAAATACCTATCTTTCTAAGAGAATTGCTTCGGATTGAAGCCAGAGGAAAATCGGTTTTCGATTCTCATGCAGACAATGAACTGTTTTAAATGCAGATGTTTGAATCCTATCACTTCCTTTTCCTCTTGTATAATATAACTTTAGAAAATGCATTATGTATAAGTCTCCTTCATTCGTCATTTTCGTGTAAATAAACCCATTCAATGTGTTTGAGTGTGATGATGAGCCTCTATGGTTCATCTTTCAGCGGTGGAGTCAGAAAATTTGTTGATTCAGGCTCTTCATAGGCATATATTTATGAGAAAAATGAAGTATTTTTTGGAAATAAAATCATGACCGGAATTTTTGTAAATGAAAGGAAAAGTTGATTTAATTTAAAATAGATTTTCGTTTCATTTTTATAAGTAAAGCTATATATTTTCAAATATGAAAGGAATTTTATGCTATGATAGCAAGTAAGCACTATACAAATAAAGAAATATCCTACTTCGGTAGAATTATAAAATTAATTATTTGACCGGAGCGAAAAAATATCATTATGGAAAAAATATATTATATACATGTGTTTGAAAATATTATAATTTTAACTACATTATAATTTTTAACACCGATATTAAAGCAGTTGCATCACAAATGCTCTCAATTTCCAGAACTCTTTTCAATTGAAATTGGGTTCATGCATCAGAAAAATGTAGTACAATGTACCTTAAATTGAAAAATTAGCGACACTCAAACTTAATAAATTTTCTCTGTTTTTGGCGATAATGATTTCTGAAAAATTGCTTTGAGTGCACATTTTGTCAAATATAAGGCGTTACTAACTCCACCAAATAACGATATACTTTGTCCTACGTATAATGACGCAAAACCATCTAGGAAGTATTTACAAAGGTACACTCATGAATATACTATAGTTTTGATTCGATAAAAAAGAACCTCCCTCTGTGTCTAAACACAAAATGACAGTAGAAAAATAACCAAACACACACATGTGCAATGTGGTTTAACCAGTAAGAGAAGAGGAACAAGCTTGAAAAGGATAATAAAAGAAGGGAGATAAGAAACATGCGTTGGAGGGTTAGGAAGGAACGCCAGGGTGCAAATATAGAAATTAACTTAGAATAGATTTCCAAATATTGGAAAAAGGACAGGATTCTAGAAAGAACATATTTGTTTGCTCTTTATCCACGTTGTTTGGCATAATTATTCTCACTTGTTTGAAAATAAGAATTTCGTCAAAAATATTACGCTATTTAACGTTTAATACGATTGATCAAGTAAAGTAAAAAGAAATTATAGTAAAATGATTTCAAGTTGTTATCAGGAAACGAGCCCAAGAAATCTCTTGAGGAACAAAAGTCTAATTCCTGTACAGTGCACCAGAGAAAAAGAGAAGGGAAAAGAAAGCAAAAAAAAAAACAAAAAAAAAAAAAAAAAAAAAAAANAAAAAAAAAAAAAAAAAAAAAAAAAAAAAAAAAAAAAAACGGACCACTATAAATAATTTTTTATCAAATGAACGGATATTCACGTTCTAGAACTCAATCATAATGGTTCAAGGGGGGGGGGAGGAGGAACTGAAATATGTTCATTAATAAGTGCAGACGATATATTAAGTTGCATTATTAGACACAAAAACGTACTTTCTCAGAATAAACATGCCTATTTTTTCAACGCTTTCGGATTTTTGAACTCCCAAAATGTAGCCGCAAATGTTATTTTACTGTTTGCGTATTTCGCTGTATATCAAGAAATTTTTAAGTGAATTGAAAATTTTTACGCACAATTATAAAGTTCGTTTATCCAAAGATAATTCCATGCAAAAAACAACTTTTAGTTAATAATTGTCATTTTTTATTATATTGTTTAAGAATGGGAGAAAAAATTTTGAATTGTAAGGCATACAATTTTCTTTGTTGCATCTTTTAAAAAATGTAATTTCGCATAAACAAATGCAATTATTTAAAATTTTATTTCAATTTGCAAATGAATAGTATTTTTGCCATACAGCAAAAAGAGTGCTTTTTCGTTTTATTGAATTGTGATGGTGTTCTTGCGAGATGAACTTAGTATAATTTTTTCTTACCTTTTATCATTGCTCGCACACAATTTTGTTATAGTGAGCAATCACGTTAAAATGAATTACCGTAAACCGGGGCGAGTCAACCCATCCAGGGGCGAGTTTACCCATTTTAGTTTTATTTAATTTTCACTATTTTAAATTGCAAATAAAAAAATTTTTACCGACGGAGGACTTAGTTCAGACTCTAAGGAAGATGGCGCTGTAGTAGTTTGATCCGTTTTTATTTATTTGGTGTCTTTTTAACCGACCTGTTCAAACGTCTTTTGAGAGATTTGTATTGAAAATCAGCAAACTTTTAGTTGGTGCTCCGTAAGTATATTATTATTATTACTATTTTCACTTTGGTTAAGTGATAAACTTATCTAAGACTAAGATTACATTAATTTTATATGAAAAAAAACAAAAAGAATGTAAGTTTTGCTGTTGTAAACAAAAAGCCAGAATTCGCGGGGCGAGTCTACCCATTCGTATTTAGTTTTAATAAAGCATAATAATATAATTTAGAACTTTGTTTATATTAAAATTAAGTCATTTTAAATGAATTTGAGTATATTATTTTAATTCTGCATTGATAAATTTATCATTAATAAGAAAATTTATAGGTTAAATATAAATGTAAATATAAAATATGTTTATTTTACCTATTTTTTCAATTTTTATATTACAAAATTAACTTTTTTTATTTAATGCAAGTTAAATAAATTATTATTTATAAATTATTATTACCTCCCAAAAGAATGGGAAAAGGATTTTTCATGATTCCCAATGTTTGAATTTCGATTTTGTTAATAATCTTTAATTATTATTATTTATTAATTATTTAATTGTAAATTTATATTAATTTTAATTTATTTTTATCAACAATAATCAGAAAAAAATGTTATTTTATAATGTTAATGATTATAAAAACAAAACTGTGATCAAAATGTGATAATCGATCAAATACTCAATTTGTGTTATTTTATGAATAAAAAAATGGAATATATAATAAAGTTATGAATTTTACTTCATAAATATCCTATATAGTAACTAAAATAACAATTTAATAGTAAAATTTGATTATTTACAATGTTAACATTCATTTTAGTAGAATGGGTAGACTCGTCCCATACGAGAGATTTGTCAGCAGTTCTATAAAAATATACAGTAACAGCGTAAACGTTAATATTTTCTAAAATCGATTTCACAGCTTTAAAGAGGGATAAATAGCGATTCCGAAACACCTATTAAAAGCCTTTTTTCTTTAATATTTACAAAAGTTTGACCACTTGAAAGTTGACGAAGTGAAAAAATGGGTAGACTCACCTGGGTTTATGGTACGTTCTAAATGTCACACAAAAATTTTTATTTGGGACATTTCGCTCACTTTTAGTTAGTCACTTTTCAGTTCAAGTTAGTCACTTTTCAGTTGTACAGAGTAACATATTCTTTGAAATTTCATTACTTACTTTAAGTTTTACTTTTTTTTTCTAATAAAAATAAGAATAACCTAAAAAAGCTTTGAAAAATTAAATTATGATTTAATTAATTATAACTAAAAATGTGTGACACTTAAAAGAACACACTATTAAGAAGACTGCTAATATCTAGTACATGTTACAGCTTGTTAAGCACTGAAGCAAGTAAAATTTTTTCATGTGTACAAAAAATAATGAATTTTTACTCAAATTGCCTCAGGTGCTTATTTTTTAAAAAACATAAAAACAAACAAACAAAGGAACACAGTTATGTTATTGGATTGGAGTTGGAAATGTTGTGTAGATTATTTTAAATTTTTTTTTCGGGAATCTTTCAAATGATGAAGGTAATTTTTCTTCGTATCAGTTTCATACTGAGAAAAACAAGTATAATCAAATTCATCGGAATATGATTAAATTTACCACATTTTTGAATGTATGGATACTTACAAAGCTCGGTAATTTTTACCGAAGTGTTGATAATGAGTTTGGTAAAATTAAGAATAAAATGTTCTGTAGGTATGGTTTACCGGAAATATTTGTTTTCAAAATTATAGTTCTTACTGCCTTTCATTTAGTAAAAAAATACAAAACTGAAAAGCAAATTCAACGTAACTAATGGTTTTTATACCATGCTGTAAAGTATGATGATAAAATTACCAATTTTTATCAGATTGACAATTTTTTATCAGAGATTATTGAGCCATATTTTACTGCTAACTTTACCAAAATCATTAGAAAAACGTTTCCCCAAAAATTTACTAGCTATTTGGGGATCCCATTGAACCAGAAACCCGGCAAATTTTATCATATTCTCGTAGTTTGGACCTTACTTTTTCTCTCGCTGCGATATGTAGGAAGATGTTTGCGCATGCGCTGATAACTTTTATAGCGTTAATGTTACGGTTAATAGTAATGCTAAGTAGAATCTCTCTCGAATAATTCTTTGCGTGCGTTATAGTTATTCATAACTGTGAAGTTAAGCTATTTCCATTTATCTTCCCTAAATTAGCATAATATTGCTCCAATTTATCTATAAGGTAATAAAGCACTCTAAGCGGAAATCACCATAATGTTTAGAAGATGTGAAGAGTTTATGATTTAATTTTTCTGCTAGATTATAATAGCTAAAGTTTTGTTACAAGTCACACACACACACACACGCACGCACGCACGCACGCACGCACGCACGCACGCACGCACGCACGCACGCACGCACGCACGCACGCACGCACGCACGCACGCACGCACGCACGCACGCACGCACGCACGCACGCACGCACGCACGCACGCACGCACGCACGCACGCACGCACGCACGCACGCACGCACGCACGCACGCACGCACGCACGCACGCACGCACGCACGCACGCACGCACGCACGCACGCACGCACGCACGCACGCACGCACGCACGCACGCACGCACGCACGCACGCACGCACGCACGCACGCACGCACGCACGCACGCACGCACGCACGCACGCACGCACGCACGCACGCACGCACGCACGCACGCACGCACGCACGCACGCACGCACGCACGCACGCACGCACGCACGCACGCACGCACGCACGCACGCACGCACGCACGCACGCACGCACGCACGCACGCACGCACGCACGCACGCACGCACGCACGCACGCACGCACGCACGCACGCACGCACGCACGCACGCACGCACGCACGCACGCACGCACGCACGCACGCACGCACGCACGCACGCACGCACGCACGCACGCACGCACGCACGCACGCACGCACGCACGCACGCACGCACGCACGCACGCACGCACGCACGCACGCACGCACGCACGCACGCNACATAGAAGCTTGAAAAAATACCCTCAAAATATTTTCAAAATATATTTTATTTCAGTTCTTTTTGTCACAGTAAGCGTTAAAATTGAAATTTTGCAGAAGTTCTTTTGTTTCTTTTAAAAATTGCTCTTTAATTTGAATTTTATTAGAGTTTTTGGATTCGTTGTATTATAATATTAAAGCTTATAATTCCCTCTATAAATTTTTATTCTTTTTGTGTGAGAATTAAAAACACTCAAATAAAATTTAAAAGCAAAAATGTGTTTCCCAAAATAGGTTTTTTTCTTGACAAAAGATAGAATACATACATGCTTTATAATTGATTTTTAAAACCTTTTCCACAAGGAGTTCTGTTTGGTATATGTTTAAAAACGCTTTCCACTGTAATTTATTTGACTGCGCGAAACTATCTCCTAGACTTTCAAGCTTTTCTTGAAAAAGAATTTGAACTAACTGAATAAAAAGTAATTGTCCCTATTGTTCTTCAAAAAGTTTTCTTTAAAAGCTTATAATCTCTGCTTTATTTCGTTGATCATAGTTTACTGCTGCGCGTAATAATAGGTTTTGCTAGCTTTTAAATTTTTAAAACTGAAATAATTGGTTCTTTTTCTCCTTTATACGGCCTTAAAGTATCCAAAAAAAATCCTTTTGTGCTTTACACCAGCAAACATTTTATATATATATACATTTTTTTGGAAATTATAGTTTATTTCATTTTTTAAGGATATATAATTTGATAAAACCGTACTATCGTTGAAGTTGCTGGATAATAAAATCCCTGCTTAGCTGCACTAATGTGAAAAATTTTTCATTCAGTTTTGAAATGTATAATTAGAGTTTGAAATAGGAAGGAAATATTAGATATTTGAGAAAAATTTATTTTTCTTTAGTTTTTAAACCCTGAAATAAACATTTTCGAAAAACAGCAATCTAGCATTTTTTAAAAAAATTGCAAACGACGGAAATTTTATTGATTGAGTTAGGTGATTAATTGCAATACGCATATGTTAAATAAAAGCTTGATACAAAGATCTTTAAAAATTAAGTTTTAAAAACTAAAATGTAAATTTGAAAATATCTATTATAAAAGTACGTTTCAGTATTAATATATTTCAAATTAAATTGATTTTAATTCAATACATATTCCACATAAATTTATAATTCAAAATTTATTTTGAATTAAGAATATATTATTATTTGATAATTTATTACATTTGAAGTAAAGTTAATATTTTTCAATAATAGGTTCAGCAATTGCTTAAACTGTCATGAATTCAAGTTTAAAATTATTAACTTTTGTTTTACTGGAAAAAATCGAAATGTATGAAAAAAATCATTTAAATTTGAAATAATGCAAAACTTAAAGAAAAAAATTCTAATCGTATTAAACAAAGCGATCTTATAATATTAAATAAAGTATTAAAAATATTTCTTAGATGTAAATAAATATAATTATAAATATTAGTCTTCACTACATTTTCTTTTAGATATAATGTAAATAAATTTCGGGGAATTTATAAGCAACTTATGTTATATTTATAGATTTCAAAAATAATTTAATATCTAAAACAATAGTAATAAATAAATAAATAATAAATAAATAGATTAAAAATAATAAATAAATAAATAATAAATAAATAAATAATAAATAAATAAATAAATAAATATCTAAATAAGTAATTAAATAACAATAAATAAATAAATAAATAATAATAATTATAAAAACAAATTTATGTCAGATTATGATGCATTTTTAATTGCATCCTATAAAAAGAGATGTGAGTTGTAATGGATTAATAAATAATAATAATTATAAAAACAAATTTATGTCAGATTATGATGCATTTTAATTGCATCCTATAAAAAGAGATGTGAGTTGTAATGAATTAATCTATAATAATAAAAGGAAAACTTCGTGTGCGTGCCTCTCTTATAACTACAGAACCGTTTGTCCTATCATTTAGGACAGTTGATAAAAAAGAAAATTTCAGCCTTCGATCCTAAAATTCGTTCAAAAATTTTAATTAGATTGTTCAAGAGAGATATTTGAAAAATGAAATTTTGTCATTGCCTTAGAGACAATGGTATTGATATAAATGAGACGATTTTAATTGTATCGAATGTAAGGTTGAATGTAGTGTTTGCCCTAAGTGAAGGAATCGACATGTTGGGTCAAACAGATGGTTTTAAAATATTTTAAAAGATAAAGTAAAATGCGCATATTAAATCAGATAAAATGATGAATACTCTAATAACAGTGCAAGTGTAAAAGCAATTATAAGAAGATAAAATTAAACAAAAATCATAAGCACTATAAAACAACAATTATACACAATTCAAGGTTGCAGTGCACGTAAAAATGTTTGGATTATGGTTTTCAGCTAACAGGTATTTTATTCCATGAGGAGAAAAGTTTTGTGAATTTGAACTATGCTAACCTGTAATGAGGCTGATAATGAGAGTTAAGTAGATGATAATGAATTTGAAGTTAAAATTGCAACATCACCTTTGATGATGACTTTAGATGACGGGATCAAGAATAGTTACGTAAATTAAAAGTGTTTGATGGCGTTAAATCAGCTTCCTGCAGAGCAAACTATGCAATTTGATTTTCGAAATAATATACTTAATATTCGAAAGCTTATTCCGTATACCACGGCTACTCCATAAGATAAAATAGATGCTCATTATTAAGTAGATGGAGATAATTGTATTTTAATGTCAAGAGTAGTAGGTCAGTCGAATAGAAATTAATCGTCGAAAGGGAGAAGAGGCAATTCTATGTTAAAATCCATTTTCTTCAGAACGACAGAAACGAATTAATTAGTATACTGCTTATACTTTAGGTATTTTTTCACCCTGAGATTTTCTAGGTTTTATACTTTAGAGTAGTTTTGTTGTTGCAAGCTGCTTAGAAAAAGGTCTGGGTTTTTCAGAGTTATCAGTTTTAGATATTTTTGTTAGAGGAGGTGATGTTGTACTATATATGAAGTTACCGGCGCATTTAAATTAAACGGTGGTTTTTGAACTGTAGTCTGAAACTGATGATAGGAGGTAGAAGACATTTGCGTACTGACAAAGCGAAGTGAAGTCTTGTTTTTACAGCGGAATGAGACACACTCCGGTGGGTATTACGGGCCGTGACTATTCGGTGGACTTCATCGGAAGTCAAGTTTTGCAATACTTGACACTTTGTATCTTTTTCTCTTGAGACCGGTTTGGACAAATCCTGGAGTACTCAGCGTGAGCACCCTCAACACAAAGGGGTGAAAGGAGGAAAGGAGCTCCATCATGGTCTGAGCTAGAGCAACGAGCACAAACAGTCTTGCTTCGTCGGGATGCTTTAAGGGTCCAAACTTTTGACAAAGAGAGCACCTCAATGGGTTGAGTACATGGCAGTTGTGTCAGGGAATCTTAAAAGATAGTATTTTCAGTGTGCTATAAGTAATGATCGAATGTTCGTGGAGATAGATTTACCATCCCTCCTAATTTGGATCCTATGCACTGCTGCAACGTGTTGGGATTTTGTTCTTTTAATTTTTCCACAGTTACTTTCTCTACATCGAGGTATTCAGAGTGTCTGATGTGACTCCTCGAGAAGTGTTGAGATTCTTATAAGGCGATATGTAACTGTGAAGGAGAAGGTATGAAGCCTGAAAACGAACGTATGGAATAGTTAGTGGAAAACGTTAATGGAGAAATCTTAGGTAATGAAAAACATGTATTGAAAGCAAAATTAACCGAGAAAAATTACTAAACCATTTAGGAGAAGCATAATACATCGCCATACTATTATTGATGCTTCATTAGTTTTCGTGAAAGGTACTAATTGGAATAAAAACACAAATTACATACTAAAGAGAAAAAAATAATAGAAAAATGACACCAATTTGTTTATGAGAAATTTCCGCACTATTTTTAATGCGAATGATGCTCAAATAATTTTGGTAATAGGTACTAACTGAAATAAAAGAAATAAACTATGAACTAAAAAGCAGAATTAATGGAGAAATCATATTGATTCCTTTAGGAAAAAACAAACAAACTAACAAAAACACCCCATTAAGGCAATTTTTAAGGCAAATGATGCTTAGTTTAGTTTGGTTATAGGTACAAAATCCATAATAATAAAATGAAGAGTTGATCTGCTTGAGTGTCTGTCTCTCTAAAAACTCTAGTACCGTTTCTTCTGTCATCCAAAAAATACAGACAGTGAGTAAAAGGGGCAATTTTAGCATCCAAACCTAAAAAATCGTCCAAAAATTTCAATTAAATCACTCAGATGAGGCATAAAAAAAAGGAATTTCGTCATTGGTTTTGAACTTGCGCCATTGATATAAATGAAACTGTAGACGATTTTAAAGATAGCGACAGTGATGCTTATTTGCTTATAGTTCTCATTAACCAAAAAAGAAGTTTATTGAGCACTTCTTAGTTATTTAATTATTTTTTATTTGTTAATTTAGATCAACTTAATAATCAACGTAAGCTTGGTAGCATAGACAGACTACATCACCAAATTAGTAGTCCTTAAATAATACAAAGCCATGCCTTTTGTTTTAAAATAATTATGCTTTTGAAGCACATTTCTATAAAACTAAATAATTTAAAAGCAATGACATTTAAAATAAAAAAAAAGTTATGAACTGAAAAGCAAAGTTAATGGAAAAATAGTACTAAATTGTTTAAGAGTAAGGTAAAGAAATTACCATACTATTATTGATGTCTATGAAACTTGATTAATATTATTAAAAAACACAAATTAGAATAAAAAATAAGCTCTGTACTAAAAAGGAAACTAATAGAGAAATGATAATAATTCATGTAGGAGAATCGTAGTAAATCGTATTGATGCCTATGAGACTTAAATATTTTTTGTAATAGGCCCATTTGTTCTTGTGGTAATTCGTGCAATTTTAATAAATGTGAAATATACTAGTGTTGGTACTTACTAATACTGCTGTAATACTGTTCAGTTTTAATTTAGATAATGTAAAAAAAAAAAGGTGTTAAAGGTAAAGGTGTTCGAAAGGGATAAGCACCAGAGAAAATCACTTAGTTGTGGTGAATTTTGATCATCATGAGTTGGTTTCGAGCAATAACATCTATACAAAACATACTAAATACAGTTAATCATTATTTTGATGGGATGAGTTACTAAAAACTTATTTTTCTCAAATAATAACAGTAAATAAATAAATAAATGAAATTACTCTTACTTACTTATTAACTGTGTGAATAAATGATTTTCAGTTTTGTGCAAGATTTCTTAATGATGTTCATCAGTACAGATTTATTGATTGTTTTTTTTAATTAATCCTACGCAAAGAACTGGTATTCTGATAATAGGCAATAAAAACAATGATATCCTGAATAAAGTCCTCACAATTTAGCAATAATTGCTAAAGCTAGATTTTTAAATATTTTGAAAGTAGAACTATGTCTAAAAAGTTATTTTATGGACAAAATGCATATTATGCCCCAAATATGTTTTTCTGCATGAAAATTAAGATGTTTACAAATGGTTCAATCATATAATGTTGAAATGTTTCATATGGTGTTTCGCAAGTATGTCTTTAAACAGAATTGCTATTTTGATAAGCATAACTACTTTGAGATTAAGATTTATTGATTATCTGTTTACATGATTTCAGAAACCATATTTTAATTTACTTCACTTTGTTATTTTCATTTTTACCTTTTATTAAGTTTTTCATAGTTTGATATGAGCCACAGCAAAGATCTAAAAAGCATAATTCCACAAATTCGGACATCATATTTCAAGTATATTTATCGTATAATCACGAGTTCTGGACATCATACACGAAGAAAAAAAAATCTGAAAAATTACAATACTTGTATAGTAAAAACAATGATGAAGAAATGATAATTCTAGCAGCTCAAACTGAAATTTACAGTATTTAATCTATTTATAAGGTAATTGTTTTGTTCTTTTTGATAACAGTTTACCGGAAATTCTGGTTTCATAAATTATAGTCCTTATTACCAAAATGTTAATAAGAATATAAATTTTGAAAATTAAATTTAATCGAAGAAATGATTTTCCCGCCATGGTCTTAAGTACCATAATAAAATTACCAAAATATTCTTTAGAACTATTTTTCATTTTGCCATTTATTTGGTAATTTAAATCTTTGATGTCTAAGTTTTTATGAAATCGAATAGTAATAGACCTTAAAATCTCTTTACACTTCTATGATTTCTTCAAAATGGTGGTTTATTTAAATGGTTAATAGGAGTTAGGTAACAGTTATAACGGGAAAATGGACCTAATTTATTCTTTAAAGTGTTTTAAAGATAATTAACTCGGATAGATCAAGCTATGGTGCCTGTTTTATGCATCTTTTATGGGGGTAATGGGATTTATTTATTCATTCACTTACATATGTGTTTTCCTTTGTAAATACAAATATCGTATAAACTCTCTTTTTATTTTGAAAAAACAGAAAACACAAGTTTGAGAAAGACTGTAAGAATATAAATCTATTGTTAAATACTTAAGTTATGTTATATTTAAGCTTAGGTCTTCGAACCACTAAGTCTGAGCTTTAGGATGTGAAAATCCGATCCTTAGATCAAAAGGTATATGGTTGTTTACTTTTCTTAGCCATGGAACAGTTTGAAAGCACTTGTTGTCAATCTGTAAACACTATTTGTTGTGCTGACAACTGATTCACTTTCGTTTTGATACCTGTAGCTCAAAGTTACCATGAGTTGGAAAGAAAGAAATATTTATTATGACCAAAGTCAAAAGGATTTATTTATTTTTAAACCAAATTTCTAACAGTTGTGAGATTGAATAAGCAAATACATATTAAACTCGGAAATATAGCTTTATATACATCGTTAGGAGTTGAATAAATTTAATAATAAAATTTAAATTCATCGGTTAGTAGTCAGGCATTCCAGCTAAACTTTGATTAGTGCTTAACCTCTTGATAATCATTTAAGTTTTAAAAATTATTCTGCACTGATGATTAGATCTTTCGAAAGACTGTAAAGTTATCGCATGAGGAATGTTATTCTATGCAGATTGACAAGAAAATGAAATTATATTTTTTCGAATATTTTAGAGATAACGTAAAATAAATAATTTAAAATATATTATCTAAATATTTTTAGAGTATCATCCAGTAAATTCTAGAAATAAATTTGTATTCTTAAAGTTTATGTCATACTTAAAAGTAAGAATAAATTTTTAATCCCTTTTTTCAATGATAAAAATTTTACTAGTTTTTATGAGAAATACACAAATTGTATTTATAATAGTATTATCTTATTTATTCCTTTCCTCAATGCCCTTGCTATAGAAATATTAATGAAAAATGGTATTTTATTTTAAACATAATTAGTCTCTAAAAATAATAATATTTCTAATCTGTTAAGTTTACCATGTTAAATAAATATTGCTATTTCTTCAATAATTATTTTAACTAAAAGCTTTATGGCTTTTCTAAATAAAATACGGATAGCTTGCAGCTTAATGTTTATCATAAAAATAATTTAAGTATTTAAAAAAAAAATTATCTTTAAATCTTACTTGAAAAAAAAACGAGGTTAAATACTTAACTACTGCACAAGAAATTACAACGATTTTAAAATAATTAAATTATAAAATTTATAAATTTTTGTTTCTTTTCGTCAACTTAAAATGAAAATATGACAGTTAATTTATGTGGAGAGATAAATCATGAATATTTTATTTAAATTTTTATTTACATTTTTGTGCATGTTAAGACCAGAAACAATTTTATAAGTAATTTTTTATGTCTGCACAAATATTTATTCTTTTCTGAAGAATGTCATTTACTTTATTTGTATAACAATTATTTCCAGTTTCTTCATACTTCAAATTTAAGAAAGAGTATTGTCACAGTACAGGTTGTTTTTAGTTGGTTTATATTAATACAGAACATATGAAAAAAAAATATTAATAATATTATTAAAAAAATGTTTGAACTAATAACAAAAATAAATGAGCACAAAATATTTTATATTTATATTTTTATTTTAAGCTTTGTAAGTTAATTTCAGTTTCATTTTGGAGCATTAGTCAAACGTAGCAGACAAACAATTTACATGTGCTACACTCTTTTATTGAACTTTATTTAATATACATTTTGTTGCAATCATATTTTATTATGCTTCAGTGTTTTATAGTATCAATAATCATTGTTGTGTATTGTTCGGAACTTCTACTTTTTTATTTTGAAGTTTTTATTGTTTTATTTAAATGTTTATTTCCTTCATTTATTGATTCATTTTTATTGATTCATTTTTATTTATCAATTTCAATATTTATACAGATTAATGATGTGTATTATTAATGTTTCGTTTGAATGTATAATTTTTTAAGTACGTTAATGAGCAATTTTATATTTGATTTTAATACTGTTAAATTTGACCTTCAAAGTATTCATGAATTTTAAACAATTTTTTTTTTATAATTTGAAGATAGAATTCAATTTTAAGATTAAGAAATTTTCGAGTTTTGGGATTATTACCATCAGTTATTAATATCATTTAGTTTTGAAGTATAATTTTAAACGCATTATTGAATGATTATATTTTTAATATGAAGATAGTTAAAATTTTCTAACAATAGTATTTTGTTATAATTAAAAATAAATTTCTATTTATAGTTTTGAATTTTGAAATTTAAGAGGTATTCTATAGGACCGGAAAAAGTTCTCTTTTCTTCTTAAAATGAAGTGGAATAAAAAAAAAAAGCACGCTTTTGCTTCGGTCCTGCATCCTGTGAGGCAAGCGATCGGTGTAAGGCGATCTCTGATTGGCTAAGAGAGTCGGCGCAACCCAGCTGGAGGGAGAAGAAAGAAGGTTCAATAATCAGGGATCTTCATCATCCTCACAGATTATTTGCTTTTTTATCCATTGAAAGGACCACATCAGCGAAGGGAGTGTTGTACGGAATTTTTTCCATAAGAAAAACCCAGTATCCCCTGGTTAAGTATTCCCCATTTACCGTTCTTAGGAGAGAGGAGGTAGTGATCCAGTGTGGGGTGGAATAGAAGGGAGTCTATGCGCGAGCGCCCCCATGAGTCGAACAAAGGAACCAACGAAAGAGTGTGTGGGGTGAGGCTGGAATGTTCCTGCCGGGGTGCTGGACGTTTGTCGCATCGCAGCATCCTTCTCCATCTCGTCCACCTTTCGTCTTCAAGATCACCGCTGGAAGAGATAAAAGCGGCACATCGCCACCAGCCTCCCCGGCATCCCGGTTATCCACACACGCCCTCCCCTTACGGATGATCCGAACTCTCAGTTATCCGGACTAATCATCTTTATTTTACCAACGTGCACAAAAGTCACACTCACCCTTTCCCCCCGGTTCCCTTCTTTAAATGGTGCTACAGGAAATCCCAAACCTCTCAACTCACTCTCTTGACGAAAAGTTCGAGTAATGATTCATAAAAAATAAGAAAAGAAGAGCTTTTATATTTAATACTTGGTTTCTATTCTTTCTGGGATACCAATGAATTGCGGTCTATGCCTTTAAAGTGGTAAGTTTGAAAAAAGACTTTTTATTTAAAGATTGTGTCAGGAGCTTAACCTAAGCAGTGAAATATTAGTATTTCTATAGACATTTTTATAAAGAGTATCGATTTGTTATCATACATTGAAAAAAAATTCGAATACTATTATAAAAATATTAAAGGCATTTTGAACTGTACATTGAAGAAGAAGCACGTGTATTTAATGAAGAATATGAAAATTCGAGAATTCTAAATCAAAAGTTTGACATTGCTTAAAGATTTTTGATTTGATTCAGAAAAAATCAGTTTATTTCTCTATTTTTGAACACAATACTGTTGATTTTCAATTTTGAAATCTGTTGGCTTTAAAATAAATTATATACATTTTGTAGAAAAAATGGAATGCCATGTTTTTCAGAGAAAAATAAAAAGACTTTCAAGGTTTGATTATATAATCAAAAAACAGTTTGGCGGATTTTTAAAATTCAAGGATGATCAAACTGCTCACTTTCGACGAAAGCTAGTGTAAATTAAATTTTGATTTCATATTGATAAATGTGTTAACTTATCGCGGATAATCGAGAAAATTTCATATCATGTTGAATTACAACCTGACAGTTCCTTCATTATTATTTAAAAGAGAAAAAAATCACTTTGGCGAATATAAATGATTAAAGAATTTAAATGTTTATTATTATTCGAAATGTTTCAAAGAATTGGAAAAACAGTGAGACAATTTTTGTTCACAATTATTTGTCCAAATGATCCAGTCCAGGACATAATATTTCGATCAGTTTTGTTAGTTAAAGTTGAACATTGAGTTATAAAAATGCTTATTGGTGTTACAAGATATATTAAAAACTAAGATAATAATTCAAACTGGAATAGACAGAGGTGAGAGCAAGATCAATTGGAAATCAAGACGTCGTGGCATGTCTGGTTATCGCGCTTTATTTTATTTCGTTCACTCTACGAGCCATGAACATTAAAAACAAGTCCTCCCTGGTTGTTGCAGTGTTTATCTGCTTTGGCATGATAACAGGTGAGTGTTAAAATACATTATTCTATAAAATGCTGACATGAATATTAACACTCACGAGTTTCAAATTAGTTACATAATTATGCAGTTTCATGGATATAGGAATTACTGACATAAATATTCACATAAATACATTAACTCTAAATAATTGTGACTAGATAAGTAAAAAGTTTGATATTTTGACATTCAAAGAATGTATTTTAAATTTAAAAGTTTACGCTTGATCTGTCAAAATCTATTTTAAAAGATATTTAATTGAACTGAATGTAGGGTTTAATGACACAAGATCCAAATGAGGACCTGCTGTGACAAACAACACGTTTCAACTTGCCAATAAGAGAAGTGCATACTTCCTTAATTTTCTTAAAAAAACATTCATAAAATGGTAAAAATACAATCAACGGTAATAGTGACATAAATTCAGTTCAAAGTAAAAATATACTAAAATTTTATGAAAAAGTATCATAACTTAAACATAATTAATATTTTTAATTATAATTCTTGCTGCATTATTAGCAATTTTAATATTTTCAATTGATTTGAAATTCGATAAAAAGAAAAAAATAATAAGGAAACCAATGTTTGCGAGTTAAGGGTTCTTGCGCTGTCCTCCATAGTTTTGGTCAGACAACTACTAATTTTAAAACAAAAATATAGTTAATGTGTGCTATATTGAAACTTATCAAAGAGCTATATTTAGAGTAATATTTTAGACGAAGAAGTAATGCTTTAGCCTTTTTCGTCCAAAAAGTTTACAAAAAAGATGAACTACTTTAAATGAATTATTTGTAATTAAGAATTGTAGTTAGCAAATGTAAGAAAATTATTCAATGGTTTTTATTCATAAATTATTCCGTACAATGTTAACCTTTTGTTTTTATACTTATGTTTTTCTCTTTATTATAAGTAAAGAAAAATCTGTTTCTAAAGTCTAAAAATAGATTGTCTCAATTTTCTGTAAGCTTAAACAAATATCAACACTGTTTATTTTTTAAATATCATCATTACACTTTGCTAATTGTAAAGCTTGGTTAAAGTTATTATTATTTTTTGAAAATTAGGCTAAACTAATTTTATAATGTATCGCAACATCTGGTAGGTGTTTAAAAAAACAATTTTGTAGCTGGAAAACAGCTTTACTTAAATATTTAATAGAATTGGTATTGTATAGCATGAATGATAGACATAGCTTGTTTTTATTCCGATAATAAGCTCATAGACTAAGCAAAAGGGGGCTGCAAATTTCTTTTTCTTCACCAAAATGAATGGCATAGAATTCCTAATCTCTGGATTTATAAAGCATCCCGCTGGAATACTTGTTAACTACCTACTTCAGTATATTTTTATTAATGATTATATTTTTCATATTTGAATTCCTTTAAGAATTATCGTCTTTATGGTCCTGTATGGCTTAGTTTAGTTGGTTAAGTTTGAAGATAATGAGTATGAAAAAAGTATTTACAAATGTGAGAAAAATTCTTGTAATAAATTGATTATGATGTAATAAATTCAGTTCAAAAGTAAGAAGACCAATTTGCATTAATTTCACTATTAAAGAAAATAAATTTAATTTTCGTATTAAAGTATGCGTTTAAAATTGGATAATGCGCATGCGCATGGATGAAAGTTAAACATTAAATGTTACTCGGGGCATTATAAGGTTATTTTTGAAAATTTAGCCACATTCCTTTCTCATGTTATTTAACTAACTATAATAAGCATAAAAATTTGATGGGCAATACTTAACGAAAAAAAAAAAAATATTTAGCGTTATTTGGAAATGGTGAAAAGAAATAATACTTTAAATTTATTTGAAAGAATTGACGATTCTGGGACTTCATTACCTAAATTGTTGTTATTTAAACCGAGAAAAATATTTCATAATAAAAAAGTGCATATTTATAAAAAAATGAACTATAAAATGTTCTAGCACTGAATATTATATTTTTTCATTACATGCTACAGTAATAATAATAATGAAAATATTATCAACAATTTCCTCTTAACTTAAAAATTAAATATTTATTTACAGTATAATAAATATAAAGTGGTAAAATCACGTAAATTTTAATGAATAGAAACAGATTATTAATTATAATTTTTTGAATCCTTATGAATATCCTGAATTTTTAACTTATCATTCAAATCATATAGAAACTAATTTGACTTTTCTTATTGTGCTTATGTAATAAGACAACAAGATTTATTGGTATAAAAATAAAAATACCGCATCCTGAAATGTTTTATAGTTTATTTTAATAGATAACCTTTTATAGTTCGAAAATAGTTTTGTTTTCACTAATTATAAGTTAGCTGATAATAAAAAAAAATTATCATATTAATTATTAATTTACAAATAGACGCAATTCCTAACAAAAAATAAGTATTTAAATATTTATTATGTAATTTTAAATGAATTGATGTATTTTTTTAAGTTAAACAGAATATATCTAAATATATGCCATTTTTATAATTACTATTTAGCTAACTTTTGCTTTTGAATAAAATGATGTGTAAAATACAAAAGAATAAATATTGAATGGGATGTACATAGAAATCTTTTATTTTCCCTTTTTTTAAATTCTTCGAAACAAATGTTTTTACTTTTGTTTAAATGTATTATACAGATAAGATAATCGTCCCAATTCGCTGCAAAAAAGTATTTATATGAATGTATTTGTTGTTGAAAACGTTTTTGAAAACTAACTAATGTAATAAATTGTTTTCTTATTAAGTGATACAGCTTTTTCTAAAAATCATTTTTCAAGTTTTGATTTTCAAGTTTTGATTTTGGACTTTAGTTTCTTTTAATAAATAATTACACTAAGACTTATTAAGTTGACAAATTGTAAACTCTAGCTTTTATCGTTTCACTTATATTCTGTTTATTTTCAAATAATGGGTCAAATTATATTATAACATTAAGAACTAATTGTGGTGAAAGATTTTGTTTTCATTGATTTCTATCGAACTGACTGAAAGTAATTTGAATTTAAATGGTCAAGAGTTTTCAAAACTCATATGGTAATTATTATTTGTTTTACTTTTTAGATTTATAAAACTTTATTCTTTGATGCCTTTGTTTATTTAGCGAAAATAAATTTTATTAAAAACTACGATCATTAAAATAAATAAATGTAATAAAAAAATACTGAAACTAATGCAAAGGAATTACAGTACATGATAATTATAAAATTATATAATTAATTATTTTAAAAATTAATGGAGAGAAAAATATAATATTATTGACTCACATGAACTCATACTAATTATTAGTAAATAATATAACTCAATACCAATCGATAATAATTACTATCGATAATAATTCAGTCTAACGTAAAAATTATTTAATTTGTTGAGGTTCTAAAATCATTTCATATAAGGTGTAAAACTATTTTAGTGAAACCTGTGTTAGTTTACCATTTCTGGGGCGACAATTTGTTGGTCTACATAGACAAGAGATCAAATTACATCCTAATTAATTTAATAGTTTTTCCAAATTTAGTGCTCTTTATGAATAATTTAGAAAAGTGATCAATTTAAAAAGTTCGTAAACTTAACAGGTTTTACTGTAATGGTAAAGATGATGTCAGTGTGCCGAAATGTAGGCACTTTTTGAATGCGCGTTATTTGTTGAATTTTAAATTCAATACTCCAATCCAAAGTTTTTACTTACGTAAAGGAATATTTGGGCTTCATATTTTTGCCAAAATACCCAATTATTTCACTAAAAAACTGTTGATTATTTTTGCAATTAAAATTGAATATTTTTTTAAACGCAAGTGATTTTAATGGACTGTTATAACGTATTTGACATTAGAACCAAAATTTAAAGTTTTAACTAAAATAAAAATATCTATTCTATGAATTAAATAAAATTTTAAATACAATTTAAAATATTTTAGGTTGATAATAAGTAATTGTGTGTGTTGAACAATTTTTTAAAAATGAAAAGTTTTCGTAAAAAAAAATTATTTCAAGTTTAATAACTAGAATAGATAAATTTAATTAGTTAAATCTTATTCCATTGTCAGGTATTTTGGCAAAATAGTGCACCCCAAGGGAATCATAATAAAACATTAATAAAACAGAGTCTATTATCTGGAATTAAAGTACATTTTTTTAAAGAGGGAATATTTTAGCAACTATCCACTTGTACTTTTTAAAAATTGGTATGAAGCATTAAAAAAAATTGATGTTAAAATTAAAACGTGTCTGCGAATTGTTACGGTTAGTGATTTTTCAGTGCTCTATTACATAATGTTAATTAACATGTGATCAGGTAAATTATCTATTTTTAGTACCTTAATGATCTTATAATTTACTAATAAGTATTCAAAGACAAAAATTTCGAATTTTATTGTGAAAAGTAATTTTTTTTAAAATAACTATTTCCATTCATTTGTGCGGATCTAAATGCATTGACTGTTGAATAACTAAATATTCGAATGCTCTAAATATCTACAAATCGATAGTATGCATTTCCAATTCCTCAGTTTTTACTCTAAAAATGAAAAAGGTCTCAACATTTACCCCCTTCTCGAAGACTTGAGTTGGTAAAAATATTTATCAGTGTCTTTTGTTACTAATGATAAAAGGAATGAACTTTCTTCTAGATCTTCTAAAGCCTTGAAATTTGAGTTCAATGGGAGTGATAATTTTGTAAAAATTAGTCTAAAAGAGATTGTTTTAAGAAATATTTAATAGATTATGATTTAGAATTTTTAAAATTTTTATTAAAAATATTTTTTCTGAAAAAGAAACGAAAAAGAATACTTGAAAAGAGATTTTTTTCTTAATATCCTTACTTAACTTGTCCTTAAGATTATAAGCACATTTCCTTTTTGAAGCGAAGAATAACATTTAAAAAAATAAAATAATAATGCAACTAAAATTATTAAAGCGAAACAATCTAAAATCTAAGCAATCAATGCCCTCCCGCTTCTTCAGCGGGCGACGGTGAAACTTCATTACAATTTTTAAGATTAGCTAATTAGAACTTTACTAATGTTGTGCGTAAGTTTTTATTCCAAATTTACTAAGATATTCTTCCAGATGTTTTCTTTCATGTCTAACCATAGTATCACGCAATCAAGTGTCAGAAGTGCTTACATGAATAAATGGGATTCAGGTAAACACATTACTAAAATTTGAGAAAATTTGCCCAATTTTTGGTTAAATATTCTAATGATTTCAATTTTAATAATACGAAATTGGAATGTTTCTTTTTAATACTCTGTTACTTATTATTTGAACAATTAACAGTTTTGAATAAAAATTCTGTTTTGCTTTAGACATTATTATATTAAATTTATTGAATGTTGATATATATATAAGATTTATTGAGTGTTGAACTTCGTGGTCCCAATTTATCTCCTAAATGTTATTACGTACTCCATGTAACAATATTAAACGATTAAATAAACTAAGAGGGAATTAAAACTGAAAGGAGAATAAAAAAAATTAATTTAAGAACAGAAAATCATTGGAAAGCTTCAAGGTAATGGAGAAAATATATATTGGATTAAGCAAAAAGGGGACAAATGTGTTACTCAAAAATTCTTAAATCTTAGCATGGTCATAACAAAGATATCCCTTTTTGCTCTGCAACTAAATATGTGATGCTGAACTATGGAGTGGTGAAAAATAATTTATATTTTACGTTAAACTGTATTAAAATTCAAGCAGAGTGTGTAGAAAGGATAAAAAGCTAGTTAATTTTTATTTGTCTTTATTCACTAAATACATTTTACATATGGCACTTAGTGGGATTGAGACAACATATGACAAGCCCTAATTCTTACATAAGAGAACTTTTTTTCATTTTTTTCCATTATATCTAAGATAAGAATCTTATAAGTTTCAGAAATTTATTACAGATTACAGCATTATGCACATCTGGATAAATGCGTAAAATTTTTTAGAGATAGCAGCAAATGCAAATCTACTCTAAGAAAAGCGAATATAAATATAAATCTACTCTACTCTACACTACTAAGAAGCAAATATAAATCTACTCTACATTTTCGATTATATATTGGATAAGTACCTTATAAGTTTCCAAAATTTGTTACAGATAACAACAAGTACACACCTAGATAAATACTTTACAATCTTCTGGAATTTCTAATGGAGAACAATACAATACAAATCTACATGGAAAGAAAATGCATGGTCAAAACTACCAAAATATGGTAAAATTGATGTTTCTGGCTCTGTAGAAACATCAAAAGTTTCAATAATTTGTACCAATGCATTTTGGTAGTTACATTGGTAATAACAACATTAAAATAGGGCTTCATAATATGTGATAAAATTTGGTAAATGCGGAAAAAATTGATAATTTTATTATGATATTTTAGAGCATGACATAAAAACCATTTATTGTTTTGGAATTTCTAATATATAATAGCACAATGCACTACTAGATTAGTACTTTACAATTTTGTGGAATAGCAGCAGAAACTTTTCATTGCCTGAAGGAAAATTGCAAGATTTTTCTTCATAAATGCTTTCAAAATGTGGCTTATCATTATATTACTTCAAACTCTTCAAAATTTGTAATGAAGAATTGTGTATCTGGAAAATTGTAGTTTTTGTTTTAACTTGATAGTAAAAACAAATAATAGCCGAGAACAAAATTTTTACTGTCGTTTTCTATTTATAGAATAAGTTTTTTCCTTTTAATCTAACATTTAAGAAGTAAATAGCATTTATTTAGACTCATCGTGGAAGAAAGCAGTTAAAAAATTCATTAGGAAATGTTTCTTAAAAACGTGATATCAAAAATATAGTAAAAAAGCAATATAAGCCGTAAATTCGTATACTTAAAAGAACATAAAAACTTAATTAATTTTTATTTGCCTATGAAATCTAACTTTGATCATAAAAAATGTTATTTCGTAGAATTTCTAATCGTCGAATAAGTTAATTTGACTGCCTATGTACGTTTAAATTTCTGGTTTAATTATTTATTTATTTGGTTGTTTGTAGCATAAATGGTTTATCAACATAATGGGGCACGCATTAAAAATTAAATTATACTATACCCACTAAAATTCTCTTGATTCCTGCGGCTTTAATCATAAATAATAGACTCAGATAATGTTTTATTTTATTATTTTAGGTTTTTAATTAATAAGGTATTTTAGATTTCTTCATTAAAAATGAATACCAATTGTGTCAATTGTAAATATTTTTCATCATAACTTTCTTTTATAAAATATTAAAACGTAAGAAGTGCATCTCAATATAGATTATATTTTGGAATATACTATTAGTAAAGAAGTATTGCTTACTTTAATGTAAAAATAGTTGGTATTTGTCGTAAGTATGATAATATAATTTAAATTATAAAACATTAATATCCAATTGTTCAATAAAAGCTTAATTGATAGAAAGATTTAAATTTTAAATATTAGTAAGCATGAAATTTAATTACTCGTTATTAATCACAGAATAATAAGAGTAAACTAACTAATCAAACTTAGTATCTTTTATGATAACTATATTTCTTTTCTATATTATGTATATTCTTCTAGACCCGTTTTTTCAAATTTGAAGTAAAATGTTTAAACTGTTTAAATTTATGCAACATTTTTTGATGAAGATAATTTCATATCCACTTTTCCATTTTCATTTTATTCAGTTATATTAAACTATGAATTTAATTATTGTAAAGTTTTTTTTGAAGATAATAAATAATAAAAATATTCAGTAAATAAAATATTTAAAGCATATAAAAACATTTCAAAGTTTACTCTTGTCAAACTTTATAGTAATTTGGTATTTAGTTAAATTAGAGAGACCTAATTTTTTTTGTTCTTTATTGATTATTTTATGAAAATATATTTCTTGAAAATGTATAATTTGATTATTTTTTATGCATAAATATGTCTTATTTTTTTTAAACTTATATTTGAATGGTTTTTAAAGGAAGCTAAATTAAATAATTTAAACTTAACTTTAAATACACAAAAAATGTTAAAACAGCTATTTTTTAAATAGGTAGTAATGTTTTATCTAGGTTTGAAGTGCAATTTGCGAACTTTAAACTTTAAAGTGTAATATGTTTCAAATTGTTATTTGCTTTATTGTTAAGTTAGAGGAAAATATTTTTAAACGATATGCATGATATATATTTCTATCATTCATATTTTTCACTGTTTTTCGTTAATTATTCTTTGAAAAACAAATTCTTTATTAATTATTTGAATAAATATGGTAATAAAAAGTGTTATGATGCATTTAGTAGCAACACGGAAAAGAATAGAAAAGAAAATTTTAACTTATAGAGTTGAAATGGTTCTTTCCTATTTCATATGAAGTTCAAGAAAAATTACATTTATTTTAAATGGTGCAAATGTTAAGAAGATACTGAATACAGCAAAAAAGCTTATCTATTTTTGAAAGCATAATTTTATGTAATAAATGTGTTGTAAGTTTTAAGCTATAACTAAATGTATAGTATTTTTAAAAATTTGTTAAAAAATAAGTTTTTTTTAGCTTATATAAAAAATTGCATTTGGGCTACAGTATTATATATTTCTGGCTAAAACTAAGAAATCAGAGAGTGTATTGAATTGTATTATTTCCTGAAAACACCGAAAAAGCAGTGGGTGTGTTAAAATTGAGTGCTATTGTAAATGAAATATATTTTATTTGTTCAATTTTTTTCAAGCAATAATACATATATGAAGTTCATATTTTGCTCTTATTTCATTTTTTAAAAATTTTTCTTAATATATTTCCTAAGCGATTTTTTAGTTTGACACATAATCGATGGTAATTTATGTTACTGTAATCTATGTAATTCTAGACTATGTTATGTATGATTTGGATAACATACCTACATAAATATAATGCTTGTGATTGTTTTTTTTCATACCACCGTGTCTACTACATGGTTTGATGTAGTTCAGTTCATTTTAATTTCAAAAAGATTTAAATTAGGATTTAAAAATAAAAACCAAGAGACATCAAATTGTTCATAAACTTCACAGAATACTAAATGAAAGTAAATACCTTTCAAAATAAAAAAAAAGATTTATTAATATAAGTTATAATGATAGATAGTGAAGTACACTGTAAATATTACGGTAAAAGTACCAGCACTCAAGATGCTGGTACTTTTTTCCTTTTTACCTGAACCTGTTTCCCAACAAAAAATCTGATGTACCGCAATTTTTCAAGTTACATTTGCTGCAAAAATCGCTGAATCACTTTAATTAAATAAATAGTTCTGTAACAATTACAGTAAAATATTTTACAGTAAAGTGAATGTTTAGGATGATGCATCTAAAGTGCCAGTACTTATACCGCAATTTGATCCTGAAATTTTTACAGTGCATGAGATTTGAGGCGATCTTGGAACAATGTGTTTTATATTCCAATTAGGTTCATACTATTATCGGTTTCATTTTGTATTACTCATTATTAATTTAGGTGCGCTTCAGAACATTCATTAATTCCATTAACTTATTAACTTATTCACTTATTTCAAGAGTGATCGTGCAACTTTACTTAAATTCTAGTGTTAAAATTGAGAATCTAATACAAATTATTCTTTTTGACCGAAAATGTTCTACGCTGTTATTGAACAAATTTAGTATTTTGAACCAAATTTATCGATATTAGTTATGAAAAAACCATTAATCAAAATCAGACTGTTAATTGTTTCTTCCTTAAATAAAGGGAATTGAAATTACGATGCCAATCTTCGAAGTGTGCCAAGCGTTTGTCCAAAATTTTAGTGCTCTCTTCAGATAAGATAATCTCATCAAGAGTATTGATGGAATAATGTCCTTTAGTTTCAGATTCTTTCATAACACTGACATACTTCTTAGCAATTGGAAAATGTATTTTGCATTTACCAGATAGTAGCTTGTCGAAAAACATTTCTTGCCAAAAATCATCAACTGTACATCTCATATAGCTGCTGCTAAAAAATAAAATTTCTTTCAAGACTTTTTCGTTAGAATTCAACAGAATTTGTCTATATCCTTCTCCCAGGAAACGTGCAATCTTTAAAATGGTATCTTTTGGGTTTGCTGTTAGTGATTCATAGGTAATAAACAGAGCATCGCTGCGCCATCTGCATTTGCCCCAACCAGAAGTAAAATGATCAAAATAATCACCATAACCGATTTCTCCTTTAACAAACAAATTTAAAAAGTCATCGAAAGTGCCATGCGTGAAAAAGTAAGCAGGTAACATCTTTGTGTGTTTGTAGTACGATACAACGCAATCTGAAAAATGTCTTGCGACGTAAATATATTTCCCACGGTGAAAATACTTCAGTCTTCCAGGAGGGATATACGTCTTGATACAACGAGGATTTTGGACATAGCTCAAACTTTCAATTCCAACCATCTCCAAAAGTGGAATCGAAGTGAAGTATTCGTCAGCGGAATATAATTGCTGTCCGTTTCTCAAGATAAGATGAACTATTTGAGAAACGAAAGAGGCACCACACTTGGGGTAACTTGACACAATAATGTCGCTGTCTTCTGGCAAGTACTCCATGGCTGAACGTACTATGTCGGGATCGAAAAAAAGAGGAACTCGTAGTCCATTTACAGTTTGATATTCTGGCTTTCTAGCCATTGTTGTGTTCCTTTTCAGACACTTTTCTGGAAACTAAAAATAAATACTTTAAATATATTTAAGTGGTAAATTGTAACAAAACAGAAAAAAAGTCATAAATGAGAAAAATAATGTCAATGAATTACAAAAATTGTCTTAGAACCAGAGTTTGATCTAATTAATGTGAGTAAAATTTTATATTAAGTTTAAATCATCTAGGACAGGGCCCAGATTATTAGAACTTAGAATAAAGTCCCTCCGCCGTGAACCGATCGACGTTTGATCGACCCGCTGAGGAGGGGGAGGGAGGCGTCGATTGTTTACATTTCAGACTGTTTTGATTTAATAACTTTAATTGTATTTAAACATGCAGTCAAAATAAAATACAATTACATGGTATCGGTATGGCTTTAGGTGACGAGTTAGCTCCGGGTGAACCTCTCGTCCATGGAAAGTTGTACTAACTCGAGTGAATTATACCACAGTAGACAAAATGGAAATAATTTGAAGTCTGTAAGGCGGTTCGGTACTATTTGATCTGCACACCGCCTATCTCGGCTGGATATATATATATATATATATATAGCGACATTCGCTTCACGCACCTGCTGTTCAGAGAAAGGGTCCTAATTGATCCTAATTGGTGAGATTTCCGCAGGAGAATATATTCCACTTATCAGGATTTTCCTGGGCGGTGTGAATTNGGCAAAAAGTACCGTCTCCCATGTTAGGTTGTAATCCGTGTTTTACACACTTTAAAGTTTTCTGTTTGTTTCTTTTTAATCTAACTGAATTCGTTAGTTTCATTTCGTCGTAGCAAATATTTAATAGAGTATTTATAAAGCGTTAGTAAGACTTTCATTCACTCTAATTTGAGTGTT
The DNA here is from genome assembly GCF_043381705.1 of Parasteatoda tepidariorum. Taxonomy (NCBI): domain Eukaryota; kingdom Metazoa; phylum Arthropoda; class Arachnida; order Araneae; family Theridiidae; genus Parasteatoda; species Parasteatoda tepidariorum. Next base: position 44,494,597 of record NC_092206.1, read on the forward strand.
AGAACTAGTAAAATATGTTAAGCATTTCTTGAAATTAAAAGTAATTGTTTAGTTTAATCAAATGGCTTTTATACTATATCTATCTGGCAAATAAAGTAAACACATTACTTAAAATAATGTTACTAATAATAAAATTGCAAGCTTTTGAGAATTTAATAAATGCAATAATCAAAAATTATTTGTGCATTCAACTAAAGTTTTTTTGTACATTTTTGTTATTCTAAAAACTTATTAAAACGTTCTTTAGTAATTTGTTAGGCTTTTGCTCCATATTCACCCAATTAATTTCAACTTCAAAGGCACGCACTTACCTTTTAGATTTCTTTCTCGTTTTTAATGCGTTATGGATACTTATCTTTCATACGTAAATATCATTTACATATAATCCATATAACGAATTAAAAGGTCGTAAGTACAACTAATATTTTTAATAACAATAGTTTTTATAATAAATATTTAGTTTTGAAATAATACTATAATTTTAACTTTGAAAATGTTAAAGTTTCCTCCATCTTAATATTTTGATCTTTCTTGGCTTTCATGTTTGTGAATTTTAAATTTTCTTATTTCGGATTCGGTTTATCAAACTCGGGTTGAATTTTAGATTATCTACTTGAAAATAAAATTGAGATTTTACACTTAGGATGAAATTTTTGATCTAAATGTAAATAAAAACACAAATTATTAAAAATTAAAAAAAAAAACAATCAGCAAAAGATATCTAAATAAATAAATATAAATTAAATGAGACGAAAGTATAATTAATTTTTTTATTAAATATTAAAAGAACCTATTAAAATACAAAGTAAGTAAGGCAAAAGTATAATTCAATTTACAAATCCCTGAAAGAAATTTAAAACCAAGTGTTTGAAATTAGTAATATACAAATGTTTATGTAATAAGCAACCATTGTAGTTCACAATTGGTCAATCATCTGTTATATTTCAGACTGATATATATCAAGTAACTCTGCAAAGCTCAAAAAATGAAGTACTCTACAGTGATTGGGTTAACAATTGATATCAATTTTCATGAAATAATTCCAAATAGCAGAGCCTTCTATCCATACTCTGTCTTTGAAGTATTTTTCCAGTTTTTCAATGTTTTCTTCAGATAGAGTAATATCATCGGGAACATCGTTCAAGAAATGACCTTTACTTTCAGCTTCCTTCACCATCCTGGCATACTTATCAGCAACAGGAAAGTGTAAGTCGCATTTACCGGCTAGAAGCTTCTCTAAAAACATTTCCCGCCAAAAATCATCAACTGTACTTTTCATGAAACTGCTGTTGAGAAATAAGATATCTTTTAAGACTTTTTCCCCACATCTTTTTAGATTCCGAACATGTTTTTCTCCTAAGAAACCAGCTATCTGCAAAATTGCATCTTTTAAGTTTAATGTGAGCAATTCATACGTAATGAACAAAACATTGTCATACCATCTTTTACTGTAACCAGAACTGAAATGGGAAATATAGTCACCATAACAGACTTCTCCTTTGATGAATAAACTTACAAATTCGTCAATAGTTCCATCCGTAAACAAATAAACAGGAAACATCCTTATATGCCTGTAGTAGGATACGACACACTCTGAAAAATGCCTTGCAACATAAATATATTTGGAGTGTTTTTTATACTCGATTCTATCTAGTGGCAAGTAAGTTTTTAAACAGCGTGGACTTGGCAAATTGTGTACAGTTTCTGTTCCCATTAACTCTAAAATTGGAACGGATGAGAAAAATTCGTCCGTAGAATAGCATTGCTGCCCATTTTTCAAAATGAGTTGAACAATTTGAGAGACAAAAGATGCACCACATTTAGGAAAACTCGACACAATAATGTCGTCATCTCCTGGTAAATATTCCATGGCGGTACGTACGATTTTGGGATCATAAAAAAGAGGGACTGGTAATCCATCAATAGTTTGATATAGTGGCATTTTAATCAGGATTTCGTGATTTTTTAAGATATGTAGTTTTGTCCGGAAACCAGTATAATAGAGGAAAAGTTTTCAAATACCTGAAAAGAAGTTTGAACAAAAAAGTAAATTAAAAGCAATCTGATAAGGAAACTGAATAGAATATTACAACATTAATGCACTGTAAAAATAACAGCTCTTTTGCGCTGAATTTGAATATTTTTTCGATTTTATTTTTGCAATTACGCTCAATATTACGCAAAAAAAGAACTATTTCTCAAATTCAACACCTGACTTGTATCCAATAAAAGTTTCAGATAGGAGAGTGGAATATTTGCTTAAGTGTGAAAATCAATTAGTATATTGTTTTCTTAATATTAAAAAAAATGATTAATTGTGCATAATATCTGTCATGTGGCAACTACATTGGGGCCTCGATTCTGGAAATCATATCGAATGATAGAAATATGATGATTTCGATGTATAAATAGCAATTTTGGCATATAGGTTATTTGGTTTTCGTATCTAAACTTCAGTATTCTTTCAGTGCACCGTAAAAAAAATTCGGGATCAAATTACAGTCTACAGACCTGCCAACTACTACGATTTTTGAAAAATATTTTATAGAGTGGCCGATATTTAAAACCAAATCTTTCACAATTTTTCTTAATTTTGCAAACATTTTAAAAGCCTCACCTCGAAAGAGCTAGAACAAAGTGGCGTTGCATTTGAACTTTTAAATAATTTATGTGCAGTGGTGTGGAAAATAAGTTTAAGTCAATAAAATAATACATTAAAACACAAACATAGCAACCATTAGAATGAGTTTTGAAGTGGTTACCCTGAGTATAACTTATCGGTACTTTGTGTACATCATTTGTAAAATATTATACTATAATTTTTACAATAATATTTATTTAATCAAAAAGATTTAGTGATTTTAGGGTAATTATTTCTATAAAAATTACGGTAAATTAAATTTTTTGTTCCTTAACATGTGTCGGTAAAAATGAATTATACGGCAAAAAGTACCGTCTCCCTGAGTTCCGGTACTTTTAAACTTTTCATTTGCCCATAAATCTTTCTTAATTTTTTTTTATATCTTTTCCTTTTCTTTCATATTTTATTAAGATACTTCAAAGTATTCACATAAATTTTTAAAAAAAATATTTAAAATTGTGCTTTGGTAAAACTTATATGATTTGTTGTTGCTTTTGCTTAAGATTTTTTTTTCAGTAATAGCAAAAAAAATATTAAATTCTTTGCTTAACAAGTGTGAACTGAAATACACTACTGGCTATTAAAATTGCTACACCAGGAAGGAATGCAAATAACAGAATGATATTTATTGCTCACATCCATTATAGTTGGAAGAACAGATGATTACATTTTCAAGATATTTGGATGTCCTGAGGAATCAGTACTCAGAGCAGCCTCCCCTGGCAGCAATAACAGCAGTTATTCTCCTGGGCATCAAGTCGAAAAGAGATTGGATAGCTTGAACGGGTACAGAATTCCATGCAGATTCAACATTATGCCACCATTCATTGACTGTAGTGACTGAAGAGTGATGGCATGCCAGTCGTTTGGCAACCATTGCTTAGACGTTTTCAATCGGTGAGAAATCAGGAGAATGTGCTGGCCAGGGCAACAGGCGAACCTTCATGGCGTTTCATATGACCGTAATGAACCCATCGATTCCATATTCTGCTAACAGTCATGAGATATCGACCAATACGAAAAGTAATACTTCGGTATGATAAACCGCACTTCCGGTAGGCCACAATTCAACCTCGATCAAACTCAGGTACGTGCTGGTAGGCATTTTTCCTTTACACGAGGCATAACTGAACATAACTGAAACTTCTTTTACCCAAGAACAATGCTCAAATTCAATTTCTGTATGAGAAACTTACAGTCAAATCTCTTATTTTATACACATTGTAGGTATCGCTACCGCCACCTGCTTTACATGAATGCGCTGATAAGCAAATCATTTGCATACCACAGCATGCTTTAGCCGTTCTGCAAATTTCACGTTTGTGGTGTGTCGCCTACCTGGTGTAGCAATTTTAACAGCCAGTAGTGTATTTTTTTCATAGATCATATTTCAATATTTTACTAGCTAGCAAATGAAACACATTAACTTATTAATATCTTATTGGAATAAATTAAAAAATCGTAATATAATTACGTTTACATATTTTTCATCATTACTTGCAACATTTTAGGTCAGCCCAGTTTGTCCTCAAACGGATCCTCAATACCTAAAAATTGTATATTATCCTATAATGATATTGCTTACCATATAATACTAAATTGCTTAGACTTTAAAATGGTGATTTCAGAAAGTAAGAGTTAAAAAAACGCACCATTCTAGCATAAGTTGGAATAAAAAAAAATTGGGTTGTTTTTGTTTATATCATCAAAATAGATTTTAATTTCTTTTAACGACAGGTGCTGATGAGCCTGCCGTACGCACATGAAAAATGCTGATATTGAAAATTATAATATTGCATTTATGGAAATGTTTATTTCTTTACTTAGAATAATAACATTTAAAACGAAACGTTTCTACAAAGGAAAAGTTTTGTTATGAACAATTTTCTGGCGCTCTTTTTGGAAAATAGGAGTTAAAAAAAGGGTGTCATTTTATCATAAGTTGGCATATAAAACAGTTTCAAGTTCTTAGGTTTTTGGGTAGGAGTTTGCTCATATTAGAGTAATGAATTTTATTTGCTAACTTAGTGCTACTGGACCGACGGTACAGCTTTAAAAAAATGATGATAATAATAATAAATGTTTTTGTAAGAACAATCTTCTGACGATGTTCTGGTAAAATTAGAATTTAAACTCACAAGAAAATTAGGAGTTTAAAAAGAGCGTGCCATTCTAGAAGCAGTAGGCGTATGGGACGTTCTGCGTAATATGGTCTACGTAATAAATTACGTAATAACGTCATACGTAATAAAGTTCTACGAATATGGTAGCCTTCTGAATATATAATCAAAGTAAACTTAATTTAAAACAGATGTTTCTGGACCAACAGAAGCAGAGAATTAAAAAAAGGTTTAAATAAAAAGTATCCTTTTTTTATATTGCTTTGCATAAATTATTTTTTAATGTTCATTCGATGCAAGAAAAAGTATTTTTTCAGAATTCTGATTTATTCCATTAATTTTCTCAAAAAAGTCTAAAAAAATGAGTTTTTTATCGCATGATTGGCCTCATTCCTTTTTGAGAATTCCTTTTTAAGAATATTTAATAAAGCTAATTATAATTGTAATAATTAAAATTCAGGATAGAGTTATAATGTAAGTTCAAAAATTTAAATAGCAGGAAAATCTAGCATGAAAATTGTTCAATAAAGTAATTTAGAATTGAATTTTATACATAAGAAAAAAATACCCTTAAAATGTGCGCTTTAATCTCATATGATATGAATTTTTATGGATAATTTAGAAAGTACCATTAAAGGAGGACTGTGTACTTGCCATTAAAAATCCTTTTGAATTTATCTGCAAATCACTAAAAGTTTATTAGCAAGAACGAAATTACCTATTAAAAGATTTTTTAATAAAACTTTCAAACTAATTTTAGAGATTTGAAAATTTCCGTAACATATGTTGAGATGTCACTCAAAAGAATTAGGCTTATCGACAGTGAAGGTAGAAAGCTGTGCCAAAAAATTTTCTCATAAGCTGAAATCCAATTTTGCTAAAAGAAGTTGATCGTTAACGAAATTTACTTATGAAAATATTATGTTTAATCAAAACATGATTATCTAAGAAAACATTTTTCTTTGTCGTTCTTTGAACAATGTCTGGATAATGAAGAAGTTTGTTTTCTTCTAAATATATTTAAATTCTTCTAAACAAATTAAATTCTTCTAAATAAACTTAAATATCTTTTTCGTATTCTTTACAAAAATAATTCCTTATAATTGTTTTTAAAGTCACACAAGTTTACAGTAATAAGTGAGTTTCGTAAATGCATTAATTTACGTAACGAAAAGTTTCCATGGAGTTTTGATAAAGTTAGTTTAATAACTTGATATTTAGTTTTTTTTCCTAACTTAGATTTACATAGAATAATAAATTTGCTACCTAATACACTTGCCATTGTCTGTTTAAAGGCAAATAAATACATAATTATTTTCATCAGCCTCTCCCGAAAATATTCTGTTGAAAGCAAAATATTAATGGTCTTTGAGAAACCGAAAGAAGCTATGTTGCGGCAGATATGAATGTTATTATTTAAAGTAGTTCCTTTACACTGCGCATGCGAGTAAAACTAATAATTTTTTTTCTTCTGAATTTTGTTGAGAATAATATTCAGTAATTTATGAAAAACTACGATTTGAATATCTTGAAAATTTAACAAATTTCGAGCAATTTTCTAAGCTTTTGAAAATTTTGAAAGAAAGCTGTGAATGATTGGCTTCTTCCGCAAATTTCATTTAGTATCATAAAACGAAATTTAATAAATGAATAAAACCCTTTAATAATTGTTCAGACAACGAAACGTGATGGTATAAGAAAACAAAACGTAAGGCAAAAATTTAAAAAAAAAAAAATCTTCATATCTCCATTAATATCAAAGATAGGTTTATGAAATTTTGTGCAATTATTGCATATGAAAACCGAAATAATCGATTCAAGTTACAAACTTATTGCTATATTTTATAGCTGAAGGCGTTCAAAAACATTCTTTTTGTTCGTAATTTCGTACCAGTCTTCAAACTTATGAAAACTTTAAAGTATACTGATAAGTATAGGAAATATAATGTCCTAAATGTATAAAATAATTTTTTAATTATTTCATGAGAAAATTGAATAAAAAAAATGCCAAAAACTGTAAGTGTCTCAATCATTATTGTAGGGTAAGGAACTTAATTACTCATTACAAAATATAATTGATTTTAAGGATTTCTAAGAAAATAAATTTAAACTTTATACATACCATACATTTACAGAAAAAATCTAAATGCAAGAAAATGTAATGTAAGAAAAGATATCCGAATATAGATAAAAATAATTGAAGAAATCTTGCAATTTTTAGAAGTTATGTTTCTTTAAAACACAAAACTGAACTCGGGAAGTAAACAATCTATTCAAAAACTCCAACGAAAACAGTTTTAAATATTGTATATACAGAAACCAAATTATGCTTAATAGCATTAGTTTAGGATTTAAGGCAAAAGTGAAAAATAATTTATTCAAAATGAGCGAAATTACTTTAACAATTTGCGTGAGTTACTCTGAAAACATTAAAGCAAGTAAAGCCGTAATAAGGGAATTTAACTTAATTAAGCAAAGAATTCAGAAGAATTTGGATATTTATAGCTAATTTGATGCAGCAGTAATGTAGCATTTCAGTTAAAGAAATTAGAGCTTGCTAAATATTTATTCAAAGATTTAAATTTTTTTTATTGATAACTACACTGCGATCGTCATTTCTCTGCGAACTAACATTATAGAGATATATTTGATTATAGAAAAAATTTATTTCACAATTAAAATTAATTAAAAACATTGAATAAAAGAACTTTTTTTGAAATTTTTATTTCAATTTGCAGATTATTTTTGGTCCGAAATAATGATTAAAGTAATGAAAGAATAAATTTTTTAAACATTTAGTTCAACAGACACCTTCACGTTATGTAAATGTGAAGGATATAAACGTTATGTAACGTTGCGTTAATGTTTCATAATGTAATTTTAAATTGCGTAAACGGTTTAATTTTTAAATGTTACAGTGTATAACAAGTTTTTAAAGTAACTAAACCTTGTTTCTGATAGAGTGATTTATAGATCAATCAATGTACATGTAAATGTTTATGTTATTTAATTAGTTAGACATCTGTTTTTATTAATGATAATTTCTTAAAATCTATGCAACACTTGTTCGAATTTCTGAGCCATTTTTCTAGATTTTTACATTCAACACTAGTGAAATGACTTTTTGCATCAAAATAAAAATGGAAAAGTAACAAAAGAAAATATGTAAGAGAACGAAAAATTCTAGAAGCATAAAGTGAAATGTGAATGTGGTTCTTTCGAAAAGTCAAATCGTGACCATGCACGAAGAACGTTTTAAAATAGAAAAAGAAACATGGCTGTTTTCTTTTATTTGAACACAATTTTTTTGACACCTTGAATCTTTTGACCTCAAATATGTATGCATTCTTTATTGTAGTGATTCAAAATTTAAGTATATTGGCTTTTTTTTGTTGCCTTTTGTGAAGTTGTTTTCTTTTCGTTTTCAACTTGTCAAAGAAGGTGCTGGCTTGTTAGCAAAAGGACTGCTATTATGGTGGATTATTCTTCGTTACGAATGAAAAAAAAAAGATTGTAACAGTAGTTTTGGGAACATGTGGTTAAGAAATATGTTTTATTTACAAAACTAAAACTAATATAGGTTCTGTTGGTAATTAAAAATATTTTGAAACACACGGGCAATATTAAATTTTTTTTTTACTGGTGAAAGTTATGTATATTTTTATGTCATGAAAGGTTAGAAAAAGATTATTCGTTAAGTATATTTGAAAGGAAATTTCCATTTATTGACTTATTTAAAATTTTAAAGCATTTTTCAAGGTAATTACTGATATTTTGATAACACTTAGTTTCTTAAAAAAATTATTACCATTTATAAGAACAATTTTTTACAAATTATGTCAATAGAACTATTTTGCGACATTCAACTTTAATGCCTCCAATCATTAATCACTCATTATTCAGTAATCATATAAATTGTTATTTCCGTTCATAATCATTCTTAAACATTTAAATTGTCGCTTTCAACTAATAGTATCATATATCATATGATACTGTTAATTTAAAACCCACATTTAAAAGTAGTAGTATCTTTATCCGTTTATAAGGAAAGATTGTGATTGACTGTTTTTTAGAGCTTCCAGGTGAACCGTTAATCGAAATCATATAAAATGACAACTCCTTCACTTTTTCAAAACATACGGATAATTTCAAATTCAGACTATTCGTTTTAGGAATTTTAAGTTTATTGTTAGCCAAAATGGTGCAAAATGGCAACATTTTCACTTATTTCAAACGATACTAATAATTTAAAATGCAGGCGACTTTTTATTTTAAATTTTAAAGTAAATCGTTTACCAAAATGGTATAAAATGGCAACTCCGCTAGTTTCAAACGATACTAATAATTTAAAATGCAAGCGACTTTTTTTTAGGAATTAAAGAAAATCGTTTATCAAAATAGTATAAAATGGTAACTCCGCTAGTTTCAAACGATACTAATAATTTTAAATGCTGGCAATGCATGTTTTAGAAAGATGAAGTCGAAAACTTCTGCTCGGTATAACAAACCCACGGGTATTTCTCCACGATAAAAGCAATCCGAGTCCAATCTCTCTCAGCAGTTATATCACTCATATGCTAGTGACATTATTATGGATTCCGGCATTCCATTAAGCGCTTATCGGATTCCTGTGTTCCGCTCGCGAGACATATAATTCAATATATCACGCGAAGATCACGTCAAAGTACGTTGGACGCCTTTCTGGATCACCGCACGCTTTCCTCGGAGTATGGCGCAACACAATGTGTAACGTTGATTTTCCAGATTTGGCTTTCTGCCTCTCTCCAATTAAATATTTTAGGCGGGAAGTTACGTCTAATCCTTTTCGAGCCCAAATGTGGTATAATATTGCTTCCTAAAATACCCAGACGAACATTGTAAATGAGACGGAGAATGGTGTACTTTATAGGGCTGTTGGCTACGTCATGATTTATTTGTTTAAATTTGCACCGAAAATGTTATTTAATAATGCGTACTTGAGAATTGTTTAATTTATCTTAAGGTATAAAAATGCTCTTAAAGTGGTTAAGAAACCAGAGATTTTGCATATTTTTTGATGCAGTCGCTATTTTGTTGCAAAAATAAATAAATAAAAACTTCATTTAAATTTTAGTTTTTATTTGAAGCAAACTGATTTTAAAATAATTAACTAGTATTTAATTTTAACTACTGAATTAGTGTTTCATCAACATCTTATAAAAATAATTGATTGAATCAAAAAAATAATATGCAATTTTTACTATCGTAAATTGAAATGTATTTGTATATTGTCCAAATTATTTTTCTAGAGATATGAGTCAAAATTTTAATAGTCTTACCTTAAGTTTTAAATTAAACTTAATAAATGTATAATTATACTTAAATTGCTCATTTGAAAAAATTATCACACTTTAAGAAGTTTAATTCTTTAAATTGAATTCCATAAAGTGATTTTTACAAAAAGGTACACACATTTGCAAAAATTTCCATGTACATATTCCTCGGTGTGATCAAATTTACTAAATATGGGTTTGAAAAAAGGATTTGTATCATATGTTAAAGTTTAATATGTTAAGTTTTATAAATTTGATAAAACATTGCACATTGTGAAGCTCTCTTTGGGAATTACAAGGAATTTAACTTGATTTATTTTGCTAATATGTGGTGATTTCTAATTTTACTAAATAACTAGATTATCAATTATCGCTCAGAAACAATGTTTTAACTGAATAACAAAACACAAATATAAATTATTTTTGCAATTAAAAAAAGGTAAAATGAATTACATTGAACATAATTTAATTTCTAAGACATGCTTTAATTCATATCATAAATTTTACGAATTTCATTCTATATATAAAGCGGAAGTGGGCTAGTAAATATTTCCCAAAAAAACCTTTCTGTACCCGTTACAATAAGAAAAAGGAAAATTTGTCAACATAGTTACAATATATACTTTTAATAAATACTTTTCCAAGTTTTTACGATAATTTCTAAATAAAAAAAAATATTTAATCTTTCATCACAAACTAGTTTTTTAAATATTTACAAAAATAAAATATATTTTAAAAACTAGAGGCAGCAAAAGCAGAAAAACACGCATTTTTTGGTTAATTTAACACTAACTAGAGAGTCTTTTTGCCTTACTCTTCTAATATAAACTTTCATTAGTCAGAAATTTAGAGCAATTCTAATACACTTCATGATTTACATTTTAGGATAAAATAGAAGAGAATATTGCCTAAATACACGTCTATCGACGCATTATTCGGAGAAAGCTTATAAAAATGGAACAAGGATCTATAATAGAAAAACAAAATAAAAGAAACCGTCTATAAAAATCTCAATCGGTAGTTTATTTTCAACTGTAGTTGTAAACGGTGTAGTAAAATTTTGATTACGCCTTCAAGGTGAGGATTCGAATTCCTCAAAGTATTATCAACTAATAATAACTTGCAAATCTTTTCCATAAAATATAGATTGGCATTTACGTGTCAAAAGTGTCACGATGTTTTTATTTAAAATTCTAAGCAGTCATGATTAAAAATATTTCAGTTTTTTCTTTAGTCTTCTGACAACGTAATGATTAATTAATTAGTTTATAGTTCCTTTATTATTTTTGTTACTAAAAGTGTAGGAAAGTTATAATGATTTTTATGGTTTCAAGCATTAAAAGTTTTTTTTAAAGCAAATTATGCATTAAAAAATAATATAAACAAAATATTTACATTTCCAAATTATACAGGTTCCTGAATACAAACACTTTATGACAAAATTATTTTTCGCAGATTTTTGGAAATACGCAAAAATTAATTTATCCTAAAGAATAGGGGAGAGTGGGGTCAATTGTAACAGGGTACGATTGTAACAGAGCAAAAACTTCGAGTGTTGGGTTCTAGATTTGGTTCCTATAGGTGGCGCGCAAGGTGTATTTAATAAATCTACGTGTACACCCCTGCTGGCAACCATTTTTATGTACTTTTGAAAGAGTTACATCACAAAAGATATTTTCACGCCACGCAAGTACTTTTTTTGGTATTAGAATATTATATTGTAACAAAGTAATTTTGTTTAAACAAATAAAAATTAGTAACCGAATATGTAAGTGGACACCTTAATTAACATTTCAATAAAAAAAAGATTAGTTTTGCTAATTAACTAGCATTGTTTTTAACAAATGAAGCTGAAATGGCGTCTTGGGGACAATTGTAACAATAAGTAAAGGGACGATTGTAACAGCTGAAAATAAATAATCTTATGTTTACAAACCATTACTTAACTCTTTAAGAACCACCAATAGTTTCCTATATCATTTATATTATGTTGCATGTGCATTATTTTATTTGTCACCTTTCACAGCATAAATTAAAATTTTTAACCCCTTAAAGTTAAAAGTTTAACCCTTTAGGTCTCTGCTCATTATTATTTTTACTCCTAAAATATCACTACTATTTTGATCAATAAAAAAATATATCACAACTATGATAATATGTATAATTAACTATGTTTTAGTTGAATTTATGAACTGTTACAATTGACCCCGTAAGTGGGGACAATTGTAACAAGTGCACGACTGTCAAAAATTGTTAGTAACCAGAATAATAACATTTAAAATAAGGTATTTATTATTTTTTTCTGGTAGAGGATAGTCTACTTTACTCGTCTGTCAATTAATACTAATAATATGTTGGATTTTTGTTAGTTAGAAATAGTTAAGTAAAAAATGTTACAATTGACCCCACTCAGTTATTTAAATGATCATATGTTTTATGTGCAGTTCTAATACTCCTCACACACATGTTCAAAATGTATTAAGGCAAGCTCAACCGTCGAGCACGCGGCATCTGGATCGCTTGTTATGCAATGAGACACTTGGCTTTTATTTTTATTACTGATTTATTTTTTCCAGGGAAGTACGGTCGCTTTAAACTCATTTTGTGTAAAATTTCATTTTTATGTTTAAAGTAACATTATCCTTTTTGCTATCTATTTATTTCTTGGATCTTAAAATTTGGTTTAAAATGATATAGACAACCACTGCACATAAATATAATAAATTGTATCTATGATTATCACACGATGAAGTGCTTTTGGCATCACTGACGTCTTAAAGTCCACAAAAAATAATTTAGTATGTTTCTACCAGCCACTTTAATACAATTTTCATGTTACTACTACTTAGAGGTTTGAACAATTTTTGGAGATCCTCAAATATAAAATTAAAAAGCAAAAACAAATGCCTATAACGCTACAATGCGTTCCATTCTTCTGTATGGTGCCAAGTTCTGGAGTTCCCGGAAATCAGAAAAAGAATAACTTGAAGCTTTTCAAAATAGATGCTTAAAAATAATACTAAAAATCTTCCACACCAATAGTATAACAGATATAGACCTTTTAACAAAAGTTAATATCCCATCTGCTAATGAAGAAATTTTAAAACGAAGGCTCAGCCATATACTAAGAACAGATAGAAACAAGCCCGGAAATGTTGCAAGCTTATGGGTGCCTGACGGAAAGAGAAAAGGAGGGAGACCGAGATTAATTGGGCAAAGATGCATTAAGGAAGATCTTAGTACAGCTGGATGGGAAGAAGCGAGTTGCCTGGCCATAGACAGGAGTCTGTGGAGAAAAAGACTCGACGCCTTTTGTGCGAGTTCGGCAATACGAGGATAAGTAAGTAAGTACTACTTATGAAAATCATGCTCAGGGAGATTAAAAATTGGCCATGTTCCACAAAACGCAAATACCAAGTACCAATGACATCTGTTGACTAGAATATGTTTGTCAAAACAAGATAATTTTTACTATAACTACCATTTACATTCTAAATATATTTTACTAGTTGCATTCTCATTCCTTATATGGTGTGGAAAAAGTAAATATGTAATAAATCAGTAAAATAACACTTAAATCATGCGCAAAATTGAAGGAATAATTCAGTTCTTTTTTATTTATTTTGATTTGTCCTCCTTCTTCGCGGCTTTACTCTATAGGATTGAGTGAAACTAGTTTTAAGTAGTTCATCCCTTTAAAACAAAGATTAACCGTATTCAGTGTCATTTTAAATGATTCTGTTCCTTGAGAACAACTCACGAAAGTTAAAATTTACCAAAATCATGTGATTTTGTTCGGTACTTATTACTTCCAAGGGGCCGTAAAAAATCCTTTTGAACAATATCTATTATAATATTGCGTAGAATTGATGCAAGTTTTAATAGCTACCTAATGTACTAACATGGGCATCTTTGTACGTAAATTAGTATATTTGCTATCGACTAAAACTGTATCAATTACCATAACACCAATAGTCCCAATTATCATTACGTAATTAAGCATCATTGTAATCAATGATAGCTTGGAGATTTTTTACGTTTCTCTGTAACAAACTACTACCATGTTTCTCCCTTATTTCAGTTTTTAGTTCAAAACAAAATAAACATGGGGTTTCAAATGACTTTAGGAATTCTAATTTGGTGATGTAGTCCTCTCAAGTTACAATATTAGCGTTGTTCATTGCATTTATTTTACACAATGACTAAATAAATAAATTATTAAAGGTCGTGCAATAAACTCCTTTTTTAATAATGAGAGTTATAAGCTAACAAGTATCAGTGACATATTCAAAATATTTGAATAGAGAAATGTATAGTTTAATTTAAACCAATAGCTATTGCCAAAAAAATCTATTTTTCAAATATCTCTCTCAAACGATCAAATTGATATTTTTCAAGAAATGTAGGATTGAGGGCTAAAATAACTCCATTTACCGAATGTTAGTGAAAAAGGCTCTGAAGATATAAGAAAGAAAAACAAATAGACGCATGCAAACGTTTCACATTATCATTATAGATTACAATTTTTCAACTTTTATTTAACCCTCTTAAGGCTAGAATATAAAATTTTTTTTATTGTGGTTGCTTACGAGGAACCCAATGTCCAAATTTCATGCTTCGAGATTCAGCAGTTTATGTTATGCGATAATGAATCAGTTAATCAATCTGGACATGTCATCTTATATGTATACACTGTAAAAAAGTCCACATCAAGTTACTGTAAAAAGTACTGGCACCCAGAGTGCAGCATCCGTAAAATCCCTTTTACCATACAATTTAATTTCACTGTAAAAGCTTCTACCGCAACTTTATTTAATTACAGTGATTTAATGATTTTACAAAAAATATTACTGTAAGAAATACGTCACAATTTTTAGTATCATATTTTTTGTTCTATATCGTTTGTTCCAATTTATCGGCGTTCAGAATTCCATTACTTTTAACGGTAATTTGTTCCGAAATTTTTTTACAATGTAGATTAGAGGTTACCAATTTTTTCGGCTACGGAACCCTAAAAAGTAAACCTTTTTTTTGACGGAACCCCAATTTAATAAATAAAGCAAATCAAGACGATTATGAATGTATTAATCAATAAGAGACTTCATTTTGAAAATATATAGTAAGGGGAAGGAAATTTTCCATGATAATTTTAAATTAGATTTTTTGTCCGACAGTTACATTCGAATTCCTGTACCTAATCTAGTTATAAATTCGTTTTTGGTACTATATATAAGATAAAAATGAATAAAATAAAGACTAAAAACTTGAAGTAAAATTCTTAAAATTCTAATGAACCTAAAAAATTGAAAAAAAAATCCTTAAAATAGAAACTAAAAAGAATAATCATAACGTATTTAGTTATTTTGTTTTAATTTGAAATAATAATGCAATTTTTACAATTGCATGTCTATTTCATAGTTGATTTAATATGTTATGAGAAAAATTAAATTAGAAACAATGCCGTTTCTCTTTTGATAGCATTTTAAATTTATAAAGACAACCGAATGTTAAATAAATAATAATATCTAAATATAATTAAAGGTTTTAAAAATCATTACTGGTTAAAAAAAGTCTTAACTCTCGGAACGTCTTTTGGGAACCGCTGGTGTAGACATTACTTCATGTTTCAACTAATTTCTTTACATAACATTAATTTATTTTATTTATTAGCGAACAATTTTTTAACAATAAAAATAATGAATTTGGATAACTTAGTGAAAGTTCTACATCATTTTTTTTCTTGAGACCAACACTTACATGCGTGTGGATACTAAATTATACAGCTTTCGCCAACATACCACTTACATATATATGCACGAATACCCAATTGCACTATATTCAGTGTGAAAGATATCGGATGCAGTTTAGAGAAAGAATATCTCTCGTAAACTACAAAACCTGAGAGCATTGGCAAAAGAATGCTCTCTCGGCTTCAGCATTAGCCGAAGCAAGGTTAATGTTGCCTATAGCCTTTGGCGCTTAGTCGCCAATGCTAATGATCGGTCGTAAAGAACATCTGCGGTCTTTCTCTTTCTTCTTTGAATCTATATCTTTGCAAGACTGTTTCCCACCCATCCTTTTTATCATCCCCATTCCCCTAACTCCATGCAAGGATGGACGAAGCTAAATGCTTTCTGTGGCGCTCCACTTTAGGGATGCACTTTTCGAGAAGAAAGTACATCTTCCATTGTTATTGATTCAAAATACATTTTTTTGAGTTTTTGGCTGCCGCCAATTCCTTTTAATGTTAAACGGACTCCCAACAAAGAATGGAATATGGCAGTGCAATTTATTCTTTAAAAAAAACCCAGCAAAATTATAAGTTAAATTTATAATGTCTTCTTGCAACATTAACCTTCAATTTTGAGGAATTATTCGATCATTAAAATAGTAGGTGCAAGAATATAGGATAATAAAGTATAATTTAATTATTTCTTGGCACCTCCTTATTTCTTCATGAAAATAAAGAAAAGTCTTTTACTAAATGAAATTTTTGCTAACAAAGGAAACTAGAGAAGTGTGACTCGCCAATTTTGAAATAAACTAGTGGGATGTATGCCTTATGAGGAATAATTTTAGGGGGGCAACATTCGTTTAGGCTCATAGAAGGTCCTATGAGAGATAAAAAATAATTCAATATATAGAAAATTTGGTATTTTATTACTTCAATGCAGACTATTAGTTACTGTAATTATCTCCTACTCCAATTAATTTTGTGGTACTTTCACGTACTATAAAACGCATATTTATTGTCAAAATTGATTTCGAAAATTTATATATCTGTAGTATTTCAGAAAAACCTGTTAGGTTAATTAAAAAAAATAGGCATCAACTATTTTTAACCAAACTGATGGAATTTTTTGTGAGTATAGCTTATGTAACACCCAAAAATGTGATTTATGAAAAAGTAATTTTTTTCCATATTGTTAGATCTTGCAAAAAAATCTGAAATAATTTATGTGACTGCATAAAATTAAATTGCATTTTTAAAAATATTTTCAAATTTTTTCGGCTGGAAATTTGAACTTAAGAAATGTTTAATACTTCAATTCGATTTTTTTCATAAAAGATCAACTGTACTGTATACACAAAATTTGAGGTGATTTGTCACATTAAGGTGGAAAATCCGTTGGTCCTGTGAATTGTTCAATATTTTGACAAAGCATTGCTATTTTTATAATATTATTCATACAATTATTTTTATATCTGATATCCTAGCTAATTTTTGAAATATTTAACATTAAAAGTTGGCATCCTCCTATCTTGCAACATAGGTTAGAGTAGCGCCGCCATGTAAAAAGAGACTACACGTTTTTGGTCCGCTCTATTCTATATGGCGAAGCTACTCTAACCTATAAATAATTATAGAAATAATTGTATGAATAATATTATTAAAATAGCTATGTTTTGACAAAATATTGAACAATTCACAGGTATTGACATAGATATCAGCAGATTTTCCACCATAAAGTGACAAATCACCTCAAATTTTGTGTTTACAGTACAGTTGATCTTTTATGAAAAAAATCGAATTGAAATATTAAACATTTTTCAAGTTCAAATTTCCCGCCGAAAAAATTTGAAAATATTTTTAAGAATGCAATTTAATTTCATGCAATCACATAAATTATTTCCGATTTTTTTGCAAGATCTAACAATATGAAAAAAATTAATTTTTTATTAATCACACTAGTTTAATTAGGTTACTAGTAGAAATTATTACACTAGCTTATTTCAAAATTGGCGAGTCACACTTCCCTAGTTCCCCTTGTAAGATATTTCATAGACACGCAATTACACTATGCTTTTCAAGAAATTAATTTTTTAAATAATATTGCTATTGTGACCAGATTATTCATTAAGTAAATAAAATTGCTTCTTAAATTATTTTCATGATTGAATATTTGAATTTTGTAATCGATAAAATTTAAATAATTAAACATCTGGATTTTAAAAACCTTACTAAACAAAATTCAACTTCTTTGGGGAAAATAGATGCTTTGATTGAATTGCTTTTTCATATCTGATTGCTTTTTCATTTGATTGATTTTTTACAAATTCATATCATTTCATATCTTATATAATTACAAAAATTGCAATCTATATCGCTGGAACCATAAAAACAATACAGAAACAAATTTTTGCTGCATGTTTTTATTAATGTAAAATTTTTGTATTTGGGTTTATTAATGGAATTTTTTAAAAGGCACAGTTTCCTTAATAACTTTATAAAGGAAATTGATTGCATTCTAAAAAAAGAATATGGTTGGAGAGACAAAAAGTGAAAAATGTACACTTTCTTTCGTGCGTAATATTATGGCACACAATTTTTTATATAATATGTAAACAACTACAGAATCTTTTAAAAAAATTTTTTACTTTATTCTAAGCAATTTTTAATAAACGCTTGATAAAAATCAATTTATTTTTAAAAAATTACTTTATGTCTATAGATAAGTTTGCAAAAATGGGCGAGTATGAAAAGATTATAAAATGTTTATTGCATGTCAAATTGTTATGTTACTAACCTAACAAATGCTCTCGCTTAACTCTTAATGCGCTTATTTATTGTTTTTTTCATAATAACAAATTATGTGCAGAGTGTATAACATTTTCTTAAATGGGAACAAAAAGCATGGATTTTTTCTTCTTTAAAGTTATGGATAAAAATGCTTCAGTTGTTTTATGAAGTAATTTATTTTACCGCTATTCAACATTATTAAGGTGATGTTATATATTACTATTAGTTTTAAGCTGTAGAACGGTTATGCATTAGCATTATCATTATAAACGAAGATTTCTGAAATTGGAGATTTGAAGAGCTTATTCAATATTTATTTGCTTGCAGTTCTTAGAAAAAAAATGATTTAGAAAGCTTTCAGTTTGGAAAATAATGTTGTATTTCCTTTGGAAACGTCAAAGAATTTGTTTCAAAATTTACATTTTTCTCGCTCAAGAAACCATTATTTTAAGCTTCCTCAAAATATTTAAAATAAAAAAAAATAAAAACATTAAACGGAAGAATACTTGATTTCGATTTGTTTATTCGAAAAACGATAAAATATTTCAAAATTCTGTAAAATGAAATTCAGTTTTTCCCATGGAGATACTAAATTTAAGGTTAAGTCCATCCTCAAAGTGAGGTCCCCAACTGTATATGCAAATGGAACAAACCTCAGAAATGCACATAAAAGGAACTATTTTCATATCACAAAGCAGTGTTTCTTCTAGAAAATATAAGTTTTATTCAATGGGATAAAACTTGAAAACCGCGCGCGGTTTGTACAAGGAAGGGCAAAACTATCTATTGAAAGTTTAAACAATTTATCAGAATTGAAGCAGAGGAAGTGGCAAAGGCACACTTCTTCTTCTGTTTAGGAATACTTTTACGGGGATTGCGATTCTTTTTACTGTCAAATGTTCTCTACAAAAAATGTAAATGCAGTCCACGTTTTGAAGATGAAAAGAAAAAAGTTCTTCACTTGATTGGTTCAAAATCTCAGGCGAGATTTTTTTTTCATCTTCCACCCCTTTTCTTCTTTTCTTCGAGTGCTTTGAAACAGGGAATACTATAATTTTACTTTTTCTTTTCTTCTGTGAACATTTCTGATGATTTTTGCTTAAGATGTTTGAATTTTGAGGTATGGATTGAATAAAATATCCAGAAATCTGCACGCAGGGTTTAGGTAACTGCTTTTTTCAATATGTTTGAATCTTATAAATTTAAACAATATTGATTGATTTGAAAGTTTCGCGTTAAGAACGATAACCACTTCGTTTATAACATATTATTTATTTGAAAAATAGATTATATTATAAACATCAATAATTTGAAAACTTTCATAAATTAATGTCTTTATTATGACTTTAGCAAATTAAAGGCAGCAAGCGTTACTTTGATTCTAGGGAAGATTATTCTTTTATTTTTACATTTGTCTAATTCTTCATTTTAAGTTTATTAGTGATGATGAAAAGAAATTTTTTTTTCTTTTACCCATTTTCATTTAAATGGAGTAAGCGTCACAAACAAAATAAGAAAGTATAATCTCTAGATACAATGAATAAGTTATTTAAAAATATTTTTATTTTATTTTCTATAAGCGTCTTTGAAAAGCTGACCCAATATTTGGTTTACGACTACTAATGCTCAGCTTCGTAACCTTGCTTCGAGAAGTCAATCCAGAAGACAGGGGAACTCAAGTATAGGGATAAATTTGCTGCGTGGAGGACTGTTTGATGGAACTAATCCGCATTTGCGTTACACGGAGAGGGAAACTATCGAAACCTCCCACGGTTATCCTGGTGACAAGAGGACTCTAACCCATGATCCGTCAACCACTGAGGATATTTCACTTCAGTACGGTGGTTGGTATGAGCTGGGTGAGGAATTCGTATTGATCAGCCATCGCTGGGATTCGAATTCGGTTCACCTCATTGGAGGGCGAACGCTCTCTCCCCTGAGCAACCACGACTCTGAAAAATACATTATCAACAAATTCTTGACGACTGAACTAAAAAATATAAAAGTAAAATAATTTGTAGAAGGTGTATTTTTTATCCACTTAAAAAGGGATGATATTCTATATGGTTGCAGATTTAAAAATAAAGGTCTTTAA
Source organism: Parasteatoda tepidariorum (assembly GCF_043381705.1). NCBI lineage: Eukaryota > Metazoa > Arthropoda > Arachnida > Araneae > Theridiidae > Parasteatoda > Parasteatoda tepidariorum. The sequence continues at coordinate 44,515,286 of NC_092206.1, forward strand.
GTAATGCTTCATAATTGGTGCATTGCATGCCATTTGTAATACAATATTCACTCTGGTTTTGAAAGCATCGAATATATCAATGGAAGCTGCAAGTTGTACGAAACTAAGCAGAGAAAAAAAGGTAAATTTAGCTGAGTCCATCTTTTAGAGAATTGTTTTTAATTTAGTTGATGAGATACGGAATCCTCACATCACGTATTACAAATTCAAACAATAAATTTTTGTTTCAAATTATAAAAATTAAAATTAAAGGGCACCAGTAGAACAAATTCTAGAGAAGTACGTATGCTGTATGCTCTTCGTGGCAAACATACGAATTTCATCTCTAATTGCACTGAATTGCATGCACTGTGTAAACTGGCACTTTTGGTCAATCATCCATGAAACTCATTTTTTTATTAATAAAAATTATACCGTAGTTTTTGCAGTAATATTTATATTATTATAGTGATTCAGAAATTTTACTATAATTACTGTAAAAAAAATTACGGCGTATTAGTTTCTTCTTTCGTAACATGTTCGTTTACGTTAAAAAGTACCAGAAAGTTCAGTGCTTGAATGCCGGTACTCTCAACTGTAATTCGATCCTGAATTTTTTACAGTGTGGTTTAATGAGTAATTTTTAATGCTGGAAATCAGATAGTTTTTTCCTCGAATAATCATTGGAAATCAATGATTGAGTTACTTTTTGCGGAAACAAGGTAAGTCCATATTTGAAAATTGTTATTGTGCGCCAAATGAAATTAAGATAAAATAAATAAATAAATAAACTTTACGATGAAATTCAAAAACATTGTTCAAACATTTTAAAAAATGGCTTGTTTTTTTCCGTTACGAGGAGCAAATTTTATCATGCTTTGCAAGATCTAACAATATGAANACTAATATTAAATATATGGGACATGAAAATGACTGTTTTTGTGAGAATGACCCATAAATAAAAACGTGAAGCGAGCGTACGGAGAAAAAAATTTTGGTAAAATTACCGTAATGAATGGCAACAACATTTCTGTAAACCCTCTCCCCATAATTCTGGTGTTAAAAACTGAAAATATACTGTATTTAAACCATTCATTTGCTAATTTTTCTGGTAAGGTAATAACGGCTTAATGGAATTATAGCTTTCAAAATTATTGTTCCTATTATCATACATTTAGTCAAAAATACAAAACTGAAAAGTAAATTTGATCAAATAAATAGTTTTTACTCCATGCTGCTCTAAGGCATCATAATAAAATTACCAAGCTTTACCATATTTACCAAATTTTATGACACATTATAAAACCATATTTTATAGTTAATTTTAGGAAATTCATAAACCCAAGTGATTTGGTAAAAATTATCGAGCTTTTGGTGTTCCCATAGAGTCAGAAACTGTAAAAATATGGTAAATTTCATTATATACTGATAGTTTTGACCAGAGCATGAAAATGTCTGAATTTATTTTTATGTTGCAGTTTAATGATTTCAAAAAATATAAATATTCAATGAATATTTCAAAAAGTTGCTTACCATATCATGCGATACAGCAAATATTGTAACTACAAAGGAGAAAAAATTGAAATATTCCTGTTTTTAAAAGATAACTTTTCAAAAATTTGTTTCGAAATAACCCATTTTATTATTTGGAAATATAATCTGATTAGTTTATAACTATTTATTTAGATGGCCTAAAGCACTACTTTTTGCTATCGGTACAGTATGAAAAAGTTATAGAGTAAACAAAATGAAAATAGAATGTGATTTTTTAAAATAAATAATTTGTTTTATTCGTTCAGAGTTTGAAGTAAAAAAAATTAATTTTTAAATTAATAAAACGCTATTTTTTAATAAAGTCAATTATAATGTTGTTAGAACATCCGAAGAAATTAAATCAGTGCTTTTTTTCTTATAATCGAAATTAATGCGTTGCAATTATTTTTAACAATTGTGAGTAAGTTTTATACTTGATATTACGTTTATGTAAACTCTTAACTCATTAGCGTACATTTAATGAAAACATTTTTTTGTACATTTTATTAGCATTAGTGGAGCAGAAAAAATTCCTTTTAATTATTAAAAAATTTTACAGATTTTTTTGAACCAAATACGCATTTTTCTCACCAAAGTAAAAAAAGTTTTTCGTCGAAATTACAATTATAGCGATTCAAGCGATTTTTACTTTTTAAAGTACTTAATGATAATTTTTTTTTGCATTTTATAAGCATTGCACGTGCGAAAAAAAGTGCCATATATTTTTTTTATATCAAATATACATTTTTTTCGCACCACCACCTCAATATTAAAAAGAAAGGTATTTGGTGAAATTACAATTTATACCATAACATAAAAGTTATATTGTATTTATTTTTTTTACATAACGTTTTACGGAAAAATATGTCTTGTCTGGACATAATGCTCTACTACTGCAATACATTTACTGAAAGAACCAGCACAGAAATTCTTCTTTAGAAATAAATTCGTACAAAACTGAGCTACTTTTTCCTTCTTTTTTTTAAGAGTTCGAAACGATTTTACGTAGAAAAAGTTTTTTTTCCACCAATCCTTTCTAAATAGAGGGGTGTTTCTACAGCACTATTTAATTTACCACACCCTTTCTTAAACGGAAGTCTAAAGCTAAGCAGGTGCTAAGTGGATAACATCATAGTCGCCCGCTTTAATCGTCTGGTGTCTTTGATTTCTTAATGGGTAAAAGAGAGTGTACTGGAGAAAGCGAGGATACAGGTTGCTACGGGAAACCGATATGACGTCACGGAGCACACTTCTAAAAATACCTTTCCTCATTGAGATGAAATAATATTTTTGACTCACATGCTGGTCGATTGTAAAGGTAAGTAGGAAAGAAATACCTATAACAATGGCTCTGAATAGGTGTCAAAAGTCCTCATTTATAAAGTCTTCTCTGTTTTTCTGGAGAGTTCGCATTGTCGAGAAAAATGGAATTTTTTGAAATACTTTAATGGAATCCAGCAGAGTATTAGAGATTTTTAGAATGAGTTTTCCTTCATAAATTCGAGTTAGCCCATTAAAATTTTTTTATTGGATTAATTTTGGCATTATTAAAGTTTGGTTAAGTTGATGTGACTGTAATAATTAATTCGAAATTGTTAATATTTTTGAGCGCTCCTCTTTCTGTCAATATAAGCCGAATTATTTTATACTAATATATAATGTCTTAAAATATATTTTACCCTGATCTGCCCCTCTCACCGACTGTGGTATTTCTTGTTTCGTTTTTTCTCTTTTTTCCCTCTCGGCTACTGTGGTTTTTCTAGTTTTGTTTCGTACCGTTATTTTTCCATTTTTCATTGGAAACGTTTAGCAATATTTCAAATAACTTTTGCTTATTTTCAAGCACGTCTAGTAAGTCTTGAAAATGAGTGCTTGATTTTGAGAGCTGGAACTCAATTATTATTTCCTACTTATATTTTTGAAGCATATGAAGTTTGTATTCAGGTAATATACTATCTTAATTCACATGTCTCAAGTAGATTGACTCTTGAGTATAATTTAAAACAGCTGAATGTAATGTGGCCAGACAGGACCAAACAAGGAGTAATAAGATTTGTAGATTGATTGAACTTTATTGGAATAAGAGCCAAATATATTGTGCAATTCATTTGCTTTAAAAGTTACTAATTTCTTTAGATAAGGAACATAATCCTATAATTTTAATATGTTTATGCAAGGCTTAATGTCCAAGAGCTGGGAATGTCTAATGTCTTAGAGAGCTTTTGCTTCATTTCTGCAAAATTACTTTGTTCTTAGTAATTTTATATGATACTCTTGATAAATAATTTACGGTAGATTCACATGTTTTTAGAGCTTATAAAGTGAAAAAGAGGTTAATATGCACTAATAAAATGCTTCCCCCTTAAGCCGAAAAACATGCTTATTCGAATTTAAGGTTAGTTAGCTTCTATGATTCAAGGTTGGAGCAGAGAAAGTACCCTCGCAAATTTGCATTAAATTGATTATGGTATAATATATGGTATAATAACAACTAGCATCCGTTATAAATATAATAGATAAATGAGAATCTATATCAAAAGCTATAATAGTGAATAATTGCTGTCTTAGAAGCACAATTGTTTTCGTAAGTTTGAAGGCTCTTGGAATTTGTGAAATAGTTATGGCAAATAATATTTTCTGAAGAAGACTATAAGTATTTTACGCATGTAATAAGCCTTTTCAATTTTTTAACTAACATGTTTTCCAACTTAAAAAACTGTAACTCTACACATGCCATTCAACTCAAGATTTGGGAGTCCACGTAAGCTTATCTAGATATTTAATGCTTATATAGATACGTATAAAATGCGATTCAACATTTTTTCCATTTAATTCTTGTTAAAGAATTGTTATAATACCAGTACAATAATCATTTAATGAATAAATTTGATTAAAAAAATTAAAACGATTCATAGAAAATTAAAAAAAAAATATTATGCGGTCATTTCATAAAAAGCATTTGGAATTTTGAAACAATTCAAATGAGTGATTAGTTAAACTTTTTCTCTTTTCAGAAACATAAATATATTGGGACACATACAAACAAATCATGGGAATACAATTAATAGAACGTCGCAATTTTTGATCAATCGATAAGATTTTTAGCTAATGGGTCAGTTTAAAGAATTAAAAACATATAATTCTGAGTGAAAACTAATTTAACTGCAATGAAATTTTTGACCGTATAAATTAGTTTAAGGTGCCTTCTTGTTCGAGCGATCTCGTCAATGCCCCTAATGGTCTATAGCGGGTTCAAATACCACCTTAATCCTTTCTGAAGTTCTGTTTCAATTAATGCAATCCATTCTTCAACTTTCTTTATAAAGTCTATTAAGCCAACTAATATTAAATATATAAAAACTAGTTTAACTACCATATTTTACATTGTGATTTTGATGCGTTTAAAGTATATTTCTTATAAATTTTTTTTAACTTTTAAGGTCTGAGTTATTTAGTGTTCAATTAAGCCATCTTACCAATAAAAGGATTGTCAATTATATCTCAGGAGCAATATTCATTACACGCAGAGTAGCATAATAGAAGAATGTATGACCTTAGGGAGTGGGTTAATTGGCTTCACCTATCAGTATCTAACAGGGTTTCTCATTATTCACGTAAGTAACTTCCATCAGTACAAGTGAAATTCAATACTTGCTTAATAAAGAGCAATTAGACTTTTTTTTGTCGCCGGACTTTGTTGATCTGATCGTTTTTCCAATAAACGAGACAAGAAACTCTACACCAGTGAATGCGAATGAATGAAAGCTTCTGCCACGGAATCAGAAATCTTCTTCACTCAGAAAGAATCTTTTTATTTGGGATCCTTTCCAAATGCCCCTTCATTCATTCTTTCCTCGAGATAAAAGAGGAGGAAAAATTTCTCTGCAATTGTCGTCGCAAAGATTCAGTTCCTAATCCTCGCAGGGAGTACACGGGGGTTCCATGTCAAGCATTGCCGAAGATAAATGCTACCTTCTTTTCAAGTCCAAAGCTGGCTTCGCATATATGCATGAGAATATGCTTGAGCTTTCTATTGCGCGGTGTACTCAGAAATTGGAGTTTTTAAAAAGGGAAAGTGGCGCAGAATTTCGATCTTGATAGTGTGCCATTCATCATGACGGTAAGAAACATGGCACGAAAGAATTGGTCCGATTTGCTTTTCCTAAATCGACGCCAAGCTTTATCGTTTCTCTCAATTGCCATTTTTTGGCACGTTTTTTTAAAAATATTTTTTAGGGGAAAATTTTATGCAGGCTATTTTTTTTTATCATTGTCACACAGAACTAGAACCCCAATTTATTAAAAATAAAATGACTCAGAAATATACATTTAATGACTACATGCAGCATCAAAATGCTATTATTTATTCCCTTTTTATTAGTTAGTTTCTAAGTATCAAAATACTACACCGGTATATTCTTTTTCTTTCAATGTTAAAACACAATTCGTGTTTTTTATGGTATAGATGTAGAAAATATAATTTTCAGATATTCTTGCACAAAAAAGTTATTGACAATGATATTGAAAGTAGCTATCATTAAAATCATTGCTATTATAAAATAAAAAAGTTTTTACATTTATATGAATAATCAAAATATAAAATTGATTTTAATTTTTTTGAATATTTATGGTAATCTTATTACCAGTTAATCAATTTTAAGCACTATCAGCGTAGGACAACTAAAAGAACAAAAACTTTAGCATTCATATCAATTTTTACAGTTATATTTCAATAAGTGGTTTCGAATACTTAGATATTTTCTGATATTTATTGCAATTATATGCAAGGGAATTCTTAAATATTATTTCAGATAATCACATCAAAATGCTACACTTTTTGTATGGTATTGAATAAATTAGCTTTTAGGTAGGTAATGAATAATATTTTTAAATAAAGCTTATATATATA
>NC_092206.1:44521728-44573950 GCF_043381705.1 Parasteatoda tepidariorum
TATATATATAAATGAAAGGAATTACTACTCATATACATCCACACATTAAATTCAAAATGTTTTCCCATCAAATCTTCATTGAATTTAATACTAACTAATTAAACTCAATAAAAGAAACAAAATCAGATTGTGTCATTGTGTGTGTAAAAAAGTAGATACTCAAAAATTTGGATATGAGATACATTTTATTCTGGTCTAAAATTTGAATCCTTTATCGAAATAAATTAAATTATTAATAGGATTTCAGAGAAACCAAATTGAAATTATATTCATTTAAAATGATATTTTCCTTCAGTCATTTTGAGTGTCTCATTACTTTCTGGAAAGCCTTTTTAAAAATTATAAAATAAGAGTTTCATAATTAAATGAAGTTTATTATCACTTTTAACGTTCTCAAATTATTTTCGTTCCATAAAAGAGTTTGGAAACTTATCTTTTTATTATGAAACTACATTTTTCAAAACTTTTAGACGTAAATATTTAATGAAAATAGTATGATAGAATATTATATTGCATAATTTAAACTTAAAGCTGCCAGACAAGTTTTTAAGAAGAATTTTAATAAGCACAATTATGCTCAAATTAAAACTTCTGTATAGAATATGTACTGTTCCAGGAAAATTTAATCCCATTAATTAAAATCAAGAATTATTTTGAAATGATTGATCAAAAGCCTCAGAAAGAATTGGTGTATTGAACATGCTCAGCTGTTTAATTTTTATGGAATGTAGAGTAGAAAATGAAATTAAATTTAAATTAAATAATAAAAAGCAATGGAACTCAAAGCTAGCAAAATATTAAATATTTCCTTTTCTAAATAACTACAATAATTGGAATAGTTATCGTACTTAAGTTAATTAAAAAGTCATGTCAAAGTTTTGAATAACGTATTTTTTATAAGTTCCTTTTGCTTAAAATCACTTTCGAGTCAATACAACACTTAACGATTATTATTACGCTCAAGTTGATGGATACTGTTCTTCTTTCTACATTCCATGATTTAAATATTTCAAAATCATTGTTTCATACCACTTAATAATAATTAAGACCATTTTACAATTTTTCCGAAAGAATGCTCTGAGTAATGAGAAGTTTAAAAGCTGCTTTAAAATTGCGAAAGGTTGGGAGTCAGTGATCATAAAATGCATATCATAAATTTGAAAGTAATAAAAGCAAAAATTATAACAGGGTTATGAGAAATATTTTGGATTTAAGACATACTGGAGCAATAAGCAGAGTATAATGATTCTTAAAGAACTAAACCGAAACTTTCAAATAAATATAAGGATTTTACAGTATTTTAAAGTATTTTAAAATCTTCAGATCAACCATCTTTAGTCTTGACGCAAAACAGTAAACGTGTAATAAAAGTTCCTGCTATGGGACGTAGCTAACATACAAATATCTTGTCGCATTTCTTGCTATTGAATAGCCACCTTACTAATCAGACTTGAATCCAATGGAATATATAGTAGAAACGTATTCTCTTGGATTCAAGTCTAATAAATAAAGTGGCCATTTTTGTGCTACACAGAAGTTAAATAAATATGCCCTGCACTATAGTAGAATGCCTTAAGTTCTGAGAGCAGGAGCAGACTACTGGTCAATAGCTCTTTTTTTCTCCATAAAAGTTAATCTAAGGAGCATAACAATTCTCATAGTGAATTCGGTATCGCTGCGATATAAATATTTGTCAATAACTATGCCCAAGTTATTTCATGTAACTCAGCAAAAGTTAAAATGGGTCATTCTCACTGAAAAGGTATAAATAGACCAAAAAAATTTCTTAAATTAAAGTAATTAAAAAAGTGATAAAAATTACATAAATGCCTTTATTTATTTTTGTTATATGTCCTTATAATAAGGGTCAAGTTTTCTATTTTATTTTTTACAAGATTTAAAATATTTTAAATTCTGCCTTGTCCATGGAGGAGATGTAATAGTCAACGGAGGAGACATTTTATGTTATAAAATATAAAATGTCAATGAAGACTAATTCATTAATTATTGGGTACAACTGATATGAGTTGAACATTAATAAGTAAATAATAAAATATTTCGTTATTAGAAATAGAGCTACTTCCAATTAATCATGCTGCTATGAAAGGAAACATCCATTTTTAACCCAGGTGTACAATTTTTTAAGTAACTCTTACTGAATATTAATAAATTAAAATGTAAAGTCTATTGAAATAAAAATTCAGACTCTACATGAAAGTTGAGTGTTGAGGGTACTCTTTTATGAACATTTTATGCAAGTTAAACATACTGTCATCCAAATAACGTTTTTGTTTTTTCTCTTTTCTTCTTGTTATTGTTTCTTTTTTCCCTGGGCACAAACGGCTTTGCTCTATCAATTTCTAGAAATTTAAGTACATTTAATCACGATTTTTCTGTTAAATCTTTTTCTGATACAGATTTTAAAGTCTCTTGCTCTTTTTTTTTTTTTCACTTTCTTCTAACAAAATAGGGTTTTTCTTTAATTTCTGTCTAGCTTGTCTCATACTAAGTTTTTTCTGTTCCCTTCTCTTTTGTATTTTAACATTTGATTTCTTTCTTTTCTTAAATTTTGGTTTTGACATTTTCTTCCTAAAATTTGAAGAGAAAAAAAAATGTTAAACATCACAGAAATTATTTAGAAAAATTGCCAATATTTACCTCCCCGATAAAAAAAAGTTAAACTTAATTGATTTTCTTTAAACTAACACAAACAAATTAACAAATTTGTTCCATTTTAAAAAATATACATTAAAAGAAAATAGTTTTTTTAATTATTAAAATTGTATTATGGTTATCTAACACATTGTCTCTCCCATTGACTGTGTCTTCTCCTCCGTGGACTTGTTATGTCCACAGAGAAGACAAAAACCAGTTCTTGAATTTTTCTGATTTTTAATTTTAAAGTTACAAAAATGGGGCAGTTCTTCTTATTAAATATACTATTTCTGCAATTTGAAATTCATCTATCAAAAATAAAATAATTTTTTCTTGCCTTCTTTATGATGTCCACGGAGTAAACGGTGAGAACTTTGCCAAACCCCAGTTGAACACAACAATCCAAAACTGATACCAAAGAGAACAAAAACAACTGATAGTTAACATTAGAAAATGGAATGGTTACCCCTCCCAGCAGCTGTCTTATAGGGATTTCGCATATGCTGCCCTTTATTGCATATTTACAGAACTATATTAATTGTCCATGGAGGGAGACTTCATTTTTGCTGGACAAAGTTTACTAGTCATTTATTTTACAAAAATAAATTTTTTTTAAAAAAATGTTAAATAAAAAGTTAGTATAAACATTTAACTAGGTTAAACTACAAAAATCATTAAAATAACGTTTAAATTGTTTAACAGTCATTAAAAATTATTTTGTGCCACAGACGTAGGGACGTCCACGGAGGGGATTTTGAAGTCATGTTTATTAAAAAATTAGAATTAAATATTAAATACATTTATCAGAAATGCATATGATTTGTTAGTTAAGAACTTCACGAAAAATGATGAGGAGAAATATTAAGAAATCTGCTGTATTTTCTAATATTTATTACTCAGGGACTTAAAAAGTCACCTTTTTGTGAGAATGACCCAAATATAAAATCGGAAATGGCGCCAGCTGGGGTCAAAGCACATGGTGTAGAAATGCTTCAGGCACTCGCTCGAAAATACCAGGAGTGTTTTTGATATTTTCTTGATTGACTTTTATCTGAAGTTTTTAAGCCGTCGCATTAAGTAGTGATTTGAGGTGAAGGATGTGATTCTTAATCTAGGTATCACGGGATTAAGCCGTAGAAAGTATAATGCTTAAGGGCACTATCATACATAAGCAAGAAACCGCCATGTGACCATGGAATGCTTGATTTAGGCAATTAGGCAGAGCACTTCACTTTTTGTCTCTTTTTTATTTTATTAAGGTAGCGTACATTTTTAGCGATTTTTTTAAATCTATTTTAATGTTTATAGACAAGTTAAGATCCTTCGGAATAAGTCGGACTAATTTTAGGAAACTCACTATATTTAGTGCCTTGTCTAGAAGTTGCACGAATTTCGCTATTTTAATTGGTCGTTTTCTGATACTTTTTTTTAATTTTCTCATGTTCTTGTAAATGATAAAAATAAAAATGTCTATTGGGCTTTCATTGGAGTAATGTTGAACAATATATATATATATATATATATACACACCGAAGAGCCATTACATTACGACCACCCTGCTAATAACATGTAGGACCACCTTAAGCCCTCAAAACTGCCAGCACCCGCCGTGGCATTGATTCCACAAGGTGCTGATAGTTAGTTTGAGGTATCTGGTACCAAGCGCTCACCAACTGGTCCTGCAATTCCCTCACATTACGAAGGGATAGCGTGGCAGCACGAATTTGGTTTTCCAAGTAGGACCACAAATGCTCTATTGGATTAAGGTCAGGTGAATTTGGGGGCCAAGACATGACTTGAAAGCCACTGGAATGTTCCTCGACGATTCAACCCTTATGAAATGGTGCGTTATCCTGTTGGTAAACACCATCCCCCGCAGGAAAAACAGTTGCCATGAATGGGTGAACCGGGTCTGCAACTATGTTCAAGTAGCTTACAGACGTCAGGGATTGTTCTATGAGGATTATGGGTCCTAATGTGCTCCCTGAAAACATTGCTCCTGGGCGAGAAACCATGAAAACCTGGCCGAGTCCAATTTTATAGATGGAGGGTGGTCATAATGTAATGGCTCTTCGGTGTATATATTTCGTCTTTATTTATAGTTCTCATCTTTCGTCAAGGGAACAGATTGACGTGTGATATATTATAATACCAATTTTTGTCTCTATTCAATAATTTTTTAATTTTATGCTCATCATGGGATGCAAAATTATTATTCAACTTAGAAACATTAATTAGTCTTAATTTAAAATGTTACATTAAGGAATGCAAAGCTAATCAAAGTGTATATTACATAAAATGTAATTAATTTAACACTTTCACAAAATTCCAAAATACCGCGACTTAACAAACGTCAATTACTCTCCTTAAATGCTGTTAGTTATTTAAAACATAGTAAAATTAAAGACTTTATTTAGAAATTTAAAAATGTAATGATATGCAAGACTCGTGAAATATTCCTTAAATTTAAATTTTTAAGTTTGCTTCAAGCTGTTGGGGATTAAACTTGCATAATATTTAAAGCTGGTATTTCAGAAAATATCCCCACTCTACCCCACATTTTAGGCTTCTTTTTCTTAAACAAAAAAATGTTAAATGCCTTTATGTCAAAGTTCAAGACATAACCTTATTAAAACTATTTATGTTCATTATGAGTATTTTCTATTTAATCATGCTTAAATTCTATTTCCTATTAATGTCTAGCACGATATTTTTCAAGTAGGGTTGCTTGTGTAATTTATGAATTTTATGCAGAGGCGAATTTGATAAACTTAATTTTGATCATTATTACTTTGCAACTTATTTTGAGCAACTTTACTTTGTGCTAACGTAAAAATCGAATCTCAGGAATATATTTCCCATTTTTGATAATTGGGTACTTGTTCTTCAAGAAGAAGATTACGGATACCCACACATGTGACCTATGACGTACACGCCAGCTGATCGTTTATAAGTAAAATGCGTGTTAAAGTTGAGCTAAGTTTCTCTTCATAAGTTAGAATTTTAATTGACTTGAAGCTAATTAAATCACACATCAAATTCGTATTCGCCGTATCACACATCAAATTCGATGAAATATAATTTTTTCTCATTTACGTCTTTCAATTTAGATTTTTTATTTGCTTATGTATTTTATTGTATCCGTCACATATTTTGTGCTGTGTACCTGTCAACTTCGATGCATAATTAGTTTTTTTATGCTCTATATGACTTCGTGCCTGTTTTTGTGGTTAGTAAAAAAATGTATAGTGAAAGAATTTAAATCTTTGTGAAAGAATATAGAATGCGTCAATTAAGAGAATTGATACTTGACGGGCTTGGCTAACTTTAGATGTAATGAGAAAAAACAGTTACTAACGTAAACGAATGTCACGTTTCAGTAACCAATCAGAGTCGATTGATTGATTGAAGGGTTTAGTGGCACAAAGTCCAAAGGAGGACATGCTGCTCCAAACAATACCGTAAAAAAATTCAAAACCTAAGTACATACAAAATTTTAATTGTAGCACAATTATAACTGATAAAACAGTGCTAGTCCAATCAGGGTTGTCTAATTACTACACACTACGTCACTTGCAAATATCCCATTCAACAATCTTTGAACTGAATTAAATTTTTCTTCTTCTTTTCGAACAGCTATTTTGTAACGAAATAGAGTGAATTTCGTCGAAATGTGATCTTTCAAATATTTTATAACACAGCTATTTCACCGTGTTTTGTCTGAGAGCATTTTAAGTACCCAGATTTTTTATTTGTTTTCAAATTCTTTTGTAGCCGACCAGCCTGTGTAGGGGTTAGGGAACTCCCCTAGCATCAGAAAGGTTCTGGGTTCGAATCCCCGACAAGGCATGGATGTTTCTTCCTTCTCTGTACTGTCTGACCTTACTGCGGGAGCAACGTTGGCCCACCTAATATGGTGCCCCTGAAAGAGTGGCCACCAAATCTGCCCTTCAGATGCCTGTATGACCAAGGTCATTCAGGCATTGAAAAAAAATTCTTTTGCATCATATAATGGGTGGTAGAGATGTTAGTGCTCTCATTTGTCAAGCAGGTTTCAAAAGTTTGATTCCTGACAATGGCTGAATATTCATTCATCCACACGCTTTTTACTTTATGTTTCATTACTTAATTCTGTAAATCGATATGCAGTATTAAGCCATATGCTCTTGAGGAATTCTGTGTTTTAAGCAACTGATAGTACTTACTTTAATTTGACGGAATGTGGGCTCGGTGCATTTAACCGAAAGCTGCTTCCGAAGAAAAGTCCTCGAATTTTGAGTTTCAGTCTTTTAGAGTGTGTGCACTTGGAATTTACTGATGGTTTTTATATTAACCTAAAAGTTACGCAGTTTGTAAAGCAGGTGTGTTAAGATTCATTGTTGAAATTTATGTAATTTTTATCTTAACATTTTTGTTTGTTTTGAAACTTTAAGGGTTACAGTGAAATATGTATACACATTAGCTTGCTAAAAAGTGGAGTATTTTTTAAAAATAAATAAATATTCCAGCTTTTATAGCACTTTTGATATATTGAATGATACTTTAATTACTTGACAATACCAATCAAGCTCATTTTAAAAACAAGCTCTCTTAACAAAGGAAACAGAAAGTGTGACTTGAGGCTTCCATTCTTCTTGCAAAACCACTTTAGAGCAAATATAACAGCATTCATTGTTTGTTCTCACCTCAAGGTTCAAGAGGCAACCTAATTAAAATCATCAACGTCTTATTATGAGTCTCTCTGCTTTAATCATCGCCAAGTCATTGTTCCTTGTCAGCCAAGCCGCCAAAGCTTCCTTCTCACTTCCGTTTTTTTATTTTATTATTTTTTTTTTATTTTTGTGTGATCTTTATTCATTATCCACCTCAGAAGAATCCATCAACTTTAATTCAAAAAGTAGATGGGAGAAAAGGAATTAGAAAGAAAAAAAAATTCTGAAAAGGATGGAAAAAGTAAAAAAAAAAAAAAAAATGGCGAAAATTTGTCCCTTTTTCCCCCCTTCCTTCTCTAGTATGAATGCATAACGTAATTATCGATTTTTTTGGCGATGCAGGGAAATTTGAGGAAGTTTCCGAAACGTCTTGATTGGAAATAAGAAGTGATGATGAGGAGCATGATGTCTTCTAATGAATTGGAATTTTTCTATCGATATTGTCATCGGCGTGAAATATGTTAATGAAGCTGTAAGCGAAAATTGGGAGGAGAACAAGTAACGTTTCACCATTAGTGTTACCATTAACCCTTATGCAGAAACATAAAAATTTCCAAGCTTTGGAATTACTAAACTTTTATTCAAAAAGATCTAAGTGAAGTCATTTTCTTGCACTCATTTTCCACACAAAGAAAAATCTTACAGCTTCAGTTAGATATAATGAAGTTAACTAATCAATGCTTTTCCTATAATTATAAAATTAATTATAGGTTGTTGAGATAACTCACTCTTTTTTTGTTTGCTTGGTACTCTACATTTTGACATCAACAGTTTAGTGAAGAAGTTTTTCAATGCATTTACCTTTGCGAAAAAAAAATGTTTGTTGTGGCTCGATGTTATCATAATTAATTTCGATGTTATCATCGATTTTAAATTTCGTTTTTTAAAAGGTTCAGTACTTGATACGTTAGTGATAGTAAAGCGATATTTTGAGTATTTTGTCAGCTAGTTAGGATTCATTATCGCAAAAGCCATGATATATTTTTTTGGAAGGGTATTGGGAGCATAAATCGATGGCATAAAAGTTGGATGCGTCTATATGTTGAATTAAAATTGAAGAAAACTCTCTTGATTCGTGGTTTTACTGCTAAATACTGCAGCGCTATTCTCTAGATTCGAGAAACTTTCTCATCAAATAACTCAAAGCTAAATATTTTTCAACTCTTTTGGTCCTAATAGGCATATACGTCCCATAGAGTATGTACAGTCTTTCCCGAGAGTAGAAATATCATTCCTTATCGGACATTTATTGGAGGCTTATTTTAGTATGTTAACTTTAAATTAATAATTTTTTTATAGTTAAATTTCAATCAAGCTAAATTCGGGTTTAAATGGTAAAGGGTTCACTTCATGTGGTTTAATCCCTTAGACCTTAGGTTTGAATTGGATTCAATGTCAAGTTTAATGGCAAACAGATATTTTTTTTAAAACAAATGACTTTTTAATCTGTTTTAAAGCATATTAAAATGTAAAGTAAAATGCATAAATAAAATTGGGTAGAATGGTGAATGAACTATAATTCTGCAACGTGTCATATATTTGATCACTTTAATAAGATTTGTTTTGTAAAAATTTGATTTTAAATTTTTAATAATCTGTGTTTGGTATGGTACAGAAAGAAATAAGAACTCAAACAAAAAATAGAAAGAATACGCAGAAGAAAATAGAACAGAAGAAAAAGTAATTAAATTTATGTATAAAAATGTTTGAATTAATATTTTTGTATCAGCTTTGATTAAATTAATTTAAAAATATCAGTAACACAATTATTGAAGAAGAAAATTTAGAAGAAAAAATGTTCCTTTTGTATTAAAATTCGAAGTATTGAGAAAATGCTGCCAAAATGAATGGGAGGCATAATGAATAATATTGAGTAACCCAAAAAATTGGAAAAATCATCTTCTTATACAACATTAATAAAAATGAAAATTGATTCAGAATTGCTGGAATCTGAAATTTATTAAGAATAAAAACTTGATAGACTCTCGGTCAGAAAATGTGAAGTAACTTTTTAATTACGTCATACGATTAGCAAATTACACGCAATATTCTGATATTAAAAATTGTTAAATTGCTTCAAAATTGAAATTTGATGAAATATTACGTGAACTAATGATATTATATTATTTATAAGCACGAATGAAGAACATGGGAAAAAAGTTCTGCTAAAATTACCGTTCTACATAGTAATGACATTTATGGTAAGCTAATTCATAATTCTGGTAAATAAAACAAAAATATACGATATTTAAACCATTCATTCGTTAGTTTTCCCGTTCATATAGTAACGGTTTTATTGCAATTCTGGCTTCCAAAATTGAATCGATGATTTCGAGAACCAGTCATCTCCACTTTTTTTCGAAATTGAGATTCTTGCATTTTTAAGTTTGGTTGGAATCGTTGCTAAGATAAAAAAATTCATGCCTGTCTGCTTTGTATAGTATATTTTGTGCTGTAAAAAAAAACTGTATATATATCAAGCTGTTACTTAACTATTAAATTTTTTTTCCTAATACAAGACGGAAAAGTAAATTTAACGGAACAAATAGTTTTTATGCATAATTATAAACTTTATCATATATTATATCCAAATTTTATCATATATTATAAAACCATATTCTATGCTTAATTTTACCAAAATCATTATCAAAGCGCTTTGATAAAAATTACCGAGATTTTTGGTGTTCCCGTAGAGCCAGAAACACGATAATTATGACCATACCTTGCAATAATTATGCTATGCAATAATGCACCATAGAATAATTATGACGATTCTTGCAGTTTTCAGCATATTTTTTTCCCAGCGTGGCAGAAAACATTTGTACATCAAGCAAAAACAATTCGTTATGAAACGTGATCATCTATCAAACGTTTCTACACGAGGAAATATTCATATTTTTTTTTGTATCTATTCATCCGAATTTTCAATTTATCATTTTACTCACTTTTAGATGTTTTTTTAGTTACTTTTGACGCAATTTTGAAATTATTGCACTTTACTGTGATGTCAAGTAAATAGAATACCGCTGTAATTTCAACGTCCATCAAGCTCAATAAAGCCGATCTTTTTTCAGTCTCCGCGAATTTTAGTTAACGATGCACAAACTTCACCATAGATCTTTGTATCGTATTCTTGATAGAGACGAATTGCTCTTTTTGATTGCTTACTGCTTCAAGCATACCAAATTCTCGAATGCAAGAAGCCCTGGTGTAAATTTGATGCCGGTCGCTTGTTACTTTCCCGACGTTCCCTAGCGAGACAAAGAAAAAAACAGAAAGTTTTGCCATCTCATATTACCTTTGCTGTCATTTCTGGAATAGCAATCACAAGCCACGAATTACTGTTTCTTTTTCTAAGGGTCAAAAGATAAAAGAAACTTGACTCAAAATACGTTCCGAAGCTGAAGTATCAAGCTATGTTAAATCAAATAGATCTTGTTTTCAAGTATTTTTTTAAGAAATGTTTTATAATATACATTCGAACTAGGCAGCTCTGGTAAAAGTATGTTATTTTTTTAAAATTATTGATTCGGATATTTATTTTCCAACTCTAAAACTCGAAAAAGTTCTAATTTCATTTTTTGTTAGACTGATATGGGGCTCCACTCACAAACCTCCTTAATTGCTTCTCATTCATAATTGCTTCTTTCTTCTTAAACGACAATATTTTCCGCAAAAGCACAGAACATTTTGGTTTAAAAATATACACTTATTTTCGCTTTATGTGAGAACATTTTATTAATGTGTTAATCATAACGGAATGTACAATTATCACTGGATTTGAAACTCAATTCTACTCAACTTAAAAAAAAGTTTAAAACTTAGAATACAGAATGCGTGAATCAATGAAAAGAATGAATGGGAATTATGAAGGAAATTGTTCTTATCACTCTTTATAAAGTTCTTTTTTTTTAAATGTTACTTCAAATGTTAAGATTTATTTCTGGCAACACATCTATTTTTTTGTTTCTACTTTTGATCAACATTTTCATCTCGAGGGAGAAAAATATATTTTTTAGAACGATGGATAAATAGTCAATATTTAAAGCAAAAAATTTGGAGAAAAAAAATCACGAAAAAGTACTTAAATTTGCAATATCTTTTTAAGAAACAAAAATCACAAAAAAACTCTTTTTATAATTATAATACAAAATGGTTTTATTAGCACATTAAATTTCAACCCTATAGTTGCTTTTCACTAGATAGTAGATCGACGAACACGTTTTTTTTTTACTTCAATTTTAACAGTTAGTAATTCTCGAGCTAACAATCGAATCGTAATTTATTTATTCCATTCAACTCCATGTACACTTTTCTACACATCTTAGTAATTTCAAGTTTCTAAATTTTATAGTGTTTTCATTAACGTTAAGTTGAGCACTTTAAACAGCGGCGTTGGGAATGCTCCTTAAGATTTTTTAATATAGAGAGAACTGTATGAATGCAACATATATTCGTTACATAAAAAGTGCCATAATATACACTACTGGCCATTAAAATTGCTACACTAGGAAGGCGACACACTACCAGCGTGAAATTTGAGGGACGGATAAGGCATGCTGTGGTATGCAAATGACTAGCTTATTAGTGCATTCAAGCAAAGCAGGTGAAAAAATTTTTGTTATGCCTCGTGTACGAAGGAGAAATACCAGCATGTGTCCGAGTTTGATCGAGGTCGAATTGCGGCTTACAGGGATTGCGATTTACTATACCGAGGTATTGCTGCTCTCGTTGGTCGAGATCCCATGACTGTTAGCAGAATATCGGATCAATGGGTACATGACAGTCATATGGAACGCCGTGCAGGATCTCAGCAGCCCCCCCATAATCAACAGCCGAGAAGGCATACATGTTATCCACACGGCCTTTAGGGATCGCGCAACTACGTCACGAACACTGAGGCAAGAAATAGGGATCATTTGCAAGACAACAAATGTCTGCACGAACAGTTCAATGACGTTTGAAGCAACGTGGACTGTCTGCACGGAGACCATAGCTTCGGCTACCCTTGACGCTGCAGCACAGGAAGAAGCAGCTCCAATAGTGTGATAAACGACGAACCTGGATGCAGGAATGGCATGACATCGTCTTTTCAGACTAATCCAGTTTATATATACAGCATCATGATGGTTGCATCCGTATTTGGCGACATCATGGAGAACACCCATTGGCAGCTTGCATTCGACATCGTCATACTTGCCCATTACCTAGAGTAATGGTATGAGGTGCCATTGAATACACTTCTCCATCACCTCTTGTTCGCGTTGCCGGCACTTTGAACATCAGCCGTTACATTTCTGATGTGTTAGAGCCAGTTGCTCTGCCTTATCCTCGACTCCTCCATAAAGCTACGTTTCAGCAGGACAATGCACTGCCGTATGTTGCCCTCACTGTCCTGATCTTTCTTGACACAGAACATGTTCTCCTGTTGCCCTGGGGAGCTCGTTATTCTGATCTCTCACCATTTGAAAACGTCTGGTCAATGGTTGCCGAACGACTGGCACGCCACCACTCGTCAGTCACTATGGTCGATGAATTGTGGCATAACGTTGAAGCTGCATGGAATGCTGTACCTGCCCATGCTATCCAATCTCTGTTCGACTCGATGCCCATTAGAATAACTGCTGTTATTGTTGCTAGGGGAGGCTGCTCTGAGTACTGATCCCTCAGGATCTATAATGTATTGTTCCTCCAACCCTAATGTATGTGCCCAATAACTATCATTCTGTTATTTGCATTCCTTCCTAGTGTAGCAATTTTAATAGCCTGTAGTGTATTTTGATTTCTTCTGAATTAAAAAGTTAATAATTCGAATGTTAAAAAGTGATTTAAAAAAATTGCTAAAGGAAAAAATCGTTTCACTCATCGGTTTAACTTTGATCTATTTTTTAGAATAACAAGCTAATCTATCGCAAAATTTTGTGAATTTTTCAAAATTGGGTAGTTAATTTTGTTTTTCGCAGAAAATATTATTGTTGAGTTTTTCTTCGTGAGAAAGATACAGCGAGTTTTGTAATTACTGAAAAAATGGGATATGGGTCTTCTGCGCGGCCCAGGTGCCCAGCTTTTGTTAAATAAAGTAAGTAAGTAATTACCGATAAATTAAATACACTTTTGTAAGCATAAATGACGTTATCCCAAAAGCTGCTTTTCTGTATTTGCAATAAAGATAACTTAATATTTTTCGATTAAATTTTCATTGAAAATATTAAGTTAAAAGGCTTCCATTGCACTTGACATTAATGTATTGCATTTCTACTTTTTATTAATGCAGTGTTAAACCATCATTTTCGGATATTTTTTGTTTAATATACCCTCATTTTATTGACATCAGCTCTAGTTAAGCTTTTAAATGTCTTAAAAAGTTAAATAAATTTAAGTATGAGATCTTGAATTGCGAAACTAAAAATATTTAAATTTTCAAATCAAACATGATAAAAATTGATGGAACTATTTTGGATTTATCTGCTGTTTCAAGATTCCTAAAAAAAGGGAAACTAACATTATGGTATTTTGTTTCAAATAATTTATTTTATTAATTCGACGAAATTCTTCCCAACGAGTAAAATAACTTAAAAATAAATATTTTATGCGTTACATTTCAAATCTAACATTAAAAGTAAAAAGAATTTTTTTTCCAGATATTTTCTGTTTTGCTTCGACTTAAAAAATACAAAGG
Source organism: Parasteatoda tepidariorum (assembly GCF_043381705.1). Taxonomy (NCBI): domain Eukaryota; kingdom Metazoa; phylum Arthropoda; class Arachnida; order Araneae; family Theridiidae; genus Parasteatoda; species Parasteatoda tepidariorum. Next base: position 44,535,775 of record NC_092206.1, read on the forward strand.
TTGTTTACTTTGGAATAAATATTCATTTTTTAAATAGATTTCATAAGCAACTAAAGCCTATTTCATAAATTACTCTTTCGACCAGGCATCATTTATCTGTACTCATTTGAGAAAAATATCATATATTCTATTTTATAACATTCGTTGAACTGAAGATCCAAATTTTGGGCTTACGACTACTAATATTCAACTTCGTAACCTTGTAATTTTGAACTCAATCCGGAAGACGTGGGAACTCCGGAATCCCCCTGAATTCCATTGGGTGAAATTTGTCTTTGTGGAGAGTTTTTTTATGGAACTAATCCTAGATCTGTAAAGGAAACCTTAATGGCTAGTTACTTTTCTGTTCGTTTGATAAACGAGCTAACTGATAATATTCTGCAAAAATAATTAGTTATATGTAACAAACATAATTGCTAGTAGGAAGGAAATATAATAAAGAATGTTATCATTATAATCACTAGAAAAAAAAACTCTTTTTATCAGGTAATTCATTATAGAAGCGCATACCATTTTATTTTATTTTATAACTGTTTCTGAACAGCTGACCCAATTTTGGGCTTACGACTACTAACGTTCAACTCCGTAGCCTTGTAGTTTTGAACCCAAACCAGAAGACAAGGAAACTCCTGGATCAAGCATTGGGGTACTTTGCCTCAGTCGAGAACTTTTTGATAGAACTAACCCGCATTTGCGTTACAGGGAGAGAAAAATTACGAAACTCTTACTCAGTTAGCCGGACTCCAAGGGGACTCTAACTGATGATCCGTCCTACACTGAGGATGTTTTTACGTGAGCATTGTGGTCGGTGTAAGCAGGATGCGGTATTCGTATCGACCAGCCATCGCTGGGATTCGAACCAGGTTTACCTCACTGGTTTACCTCATTGAAAGATGAACTCTATATCTCCTGAGCCGTGCTAGCTCAGGAGATAGAGGCTCAGAAAAATCTATATTAAAAAATCTATAACGAATTAAAGTAATATATTGGAGCTCATAATTGCAAAACAACAATTTGTAGCATAGAGGTACAAGACACAGCACTTTTAAACAATTTTTAGATGGGTTTTATTTTTATAGCAAAGCCTTAAAGATTGTAAAATACGCTGTAAATCTAAGTAAAATAGAATATAAAGTGGGGTGATGTCTAGTGTAGAAGGGATTTGGCAAAATTTCCTCTTAACTCAATGTATCAAACGTATTTTTTAGGTCCAGAGTCTCGATACAAGCCACAGTAAGGTGAAATATTTGCAGATTGTTTACCAGCTACTTCTAAAAAAGGAAACAAAATAAAATTTAAAATATAACCCTGTACTTCTCAGAGTATGTCTGTTCTACAAGGCACTAAAACATTCATAGATAACTCTCGCTTCTTGAAAAAAGATTTTTCCCTTCTTACAAGACCTTCTGAGAAGAGTAAACACATTTACTGGGCTTTACTTTTTATTTTTTTCCCTTTTCTTTCACACACTTTCACTACTTTTTCCCTTCAAATGAGGATAAATCGCCGAAAGCAACAACTCTTTTTTTTGGCAGGAAAAAAAGTGCAGAAGGGAAAAATTATTTAGACCTTTCGGGGGCAGGTTGCAACTGAGACTAACTTCCTATATCTTTGTATAGGAGGTAAGAGGTAAATAAAACACCGACACCCATAAAACATTCCCAGAGAGGGGGTGTAATGTTTTCAGAGACATAGAACTGTACTTTCTTCTTTTCGAATAATAAATTATATTGGTATGCTTGAGTATTGAATGAAACTTGGACAAGTGGTCAGGAAATGCATTTCCTGTGCTGCCCAACACTTCTGGTCAAAGTTTTTCCCAAGAGTACACTTTGAGTTGCATATTTTATTGCATTATTGTGTCAAGTTGTGTTTTTCTCAAATAGATGGTTTGTAGCTACATCATTTATTGGTTTTGATAAAAGAGAAATCAGGAAAGAAATTTTACTGTATAGAAATGCTAAACACGTATTGAGCATATAAAAGACATCAAACTGAATTTTCGACTGAAAATTTATAACTTTCGAGTTTTACGTAACAGATTTCCGAATTCTGTTTATATATTTATTTTATTTTATTTATTTATTTTATTTTTTAGAGGTAATATAAATATTTTATGGTATAAATTTCACTGAATGTTTTTAATCTTCTCCGTTATAGTTTTCATGTAAAATTAAAATAATAAAAAATAAACAAATTTACATAACTATTAAAAAAATCTTTCTTTTTCCCTAAAATATTTCTTTCTAAAAAAATTTTTTTTTAAAGAAAAGTGTTAAAATTTTTTAAAAGAGTAGCATGAAAAAAAGCACTTATTTTCTAGTTATACCAGAACAAAATGAATAATAGAAAAATACTGTTTATTTTTCATCGAATCTGAAAAAAAAACTTTTCGTAATTTAAAATATTATTTATCCCAAATTTCAAATTAGAAAAAGAATCAAAGCTTTTGTTTTTCATTTCTAATCCAAAAGCAAAATATTTCAAAATTCAAAGTATCATTTATTTCAATTTTGATTACATTTAATAGAGCCTTTTTTACTAGCTATTAAAAAAGCATTAGAAAATTTTTATAATAGAAAATTGAGAAAGTTCATCTTTTAATACAAAAACTATTTCATTCCTAAAACGTTGTTTTGCTGTGTCATTAGAAGACATGACACCATTCAATCTCGCGTTTTATTTACAAAGATATGATGAACAGTGTTGTTAAGAATGTGATAAGATAAAAAAATATCTTTATTCTTAAGTTATGAAACGATGTCATTCCTATTATTTTTTTACCATAAAAGGTTGATATCTATGTGCGTTTGATTTTGAAACTGTAATTAGGAATAATATGAACCAAGTTATCAATATTATATAAATATGTATGGTATATTTTGTCCACATTTTATAAGCGATAACCAGAGCATTATTCTTCCTTCCCAGAAGATTTAAATTTAAATTTTTTTCTTCTACAAAAGTTATGTATTCTATAACTATTAAATATTGATTAACATATGCATTGCGAAAAAAATTAGTTAAATATTCAGAAAAGTCTGTCAACTGGTGTGCAAGTATGAAACCGGTTATTTTCTAGAAAAACACTGTTTTTCAAAAACGGATGCCTCTTTTTTAAGCTGATAAGTACTGTTTTTTTAACAAAAAAACTCTATAAAATAACTATGTCAGTATATTGTAGTAGGTACGAGCAGCATTCTTACGAACAGTTGACGATGGGATTCGAACCTGGGGTCACCTCATTGTAAGGCGGAAGTTTTGCTCCTGAGTTATCGTAAATGTAGTTTCTCAGCATGAAAAGTCTTACTCATTGAAATACTATTTAAGAGTAAAAATTTTTAAAACATAGTGACTCCTCTTGTATAAATATGTTTGGAAACTTAACTGACTAAAATATCATATCTAAAGAAATATAATAATCAGGCAGAGTGTAAATCTGAAAATAAAGTCGAATCGCACTTTTACTTATGCGATGTTCGAAACCACAAAGTAACTGACTAAAATATCATATCTAAAGAAATATAATAATCAGGCAGAGTATAAATCTGAAAATAATGTCGAATCGCACTTTTACTTATGCGATGTTCGAAACCACAGAGTAATTTCCGAAAGCTGAATCAGGAGAACATAATAATCACAAAATGATCTAAAAAAAAAGGTAGAAAGATTGAATGGTAAGGTAGAAATATTAAATGGTAAGGTTGAAATATTGAATAAGAAATATTGAATGGTATACAAGTAGAAATATTGAGTGGAATACTGAATGGAAAAAAAAAAACTAGAGATTGAACTGACGGTTTTAATCTATTTATGATTAGCATTAAAATCAAAGAAAAACCGTTTTGTCAACAAAACAGCTTTAAACTGTAAAATATACAGAAAAAGTCAGTAAAAATAACGTGTCCAGTTTTTCACCTCGTTTTTCGTATTCCACGTAACATGAAAAATATTCTACTACAAAGATACAAGAAAACATAACCGATCATCTCCCGCCCTTTGTTATCAAGTTATTACGGTCCAAACTTTTTCGCCGGAGCGAATATCTTTTTCATCTGAGATTCCGATTAGTATTTGAACTTAGCGAACAGCGCAGAAAGAACAACTTCCTAAAACTCTTCCCCGATACAGTCATTTCCTTTACTCTTACTGCTTAATGTTACCGATTAACCCTCCAGTGACGACAGAATGTGAGATACCCATATACCCGGTCCCTAATTCATCAAATATCTGATCAAAATGGGAAAGATCTGAGGGAGGTATTTGGAACACTCTTGATAAAAGTTGTCCCGCACACATCAGAAATGCGCTCTTCTCTTAATGGGTCTGCTTGCTTGCAGCTCGCAACGTGTGTAAAGGAAGAAACGGGTTCTGTTGCCATGGCAAAATTCCGACATGCAAATGGCAAATGCGGTAATTATGTTCTCACATCTGCAGCAGTTTCTTGATTTGTTGAGAGCTGTTGGGTAAAGAATACGAACTAATAGAGGTTCCTTTGGAGGATTGAGCAAAGCAATGGTAGAAGGCTAGTTCATTAGGAAAATTTTGATTTTCTCGAATTGTAATTATGCTAGAAGAAGCATATTTAGGAAAGTAATTTTATGATTTTTTGTTATTTGAGCAGGCATTTGTGAATATTTTATTACGCCTCGGGATGTTTTTGTTTAAATAATAAATTTGAAGCTTGAATAAATATTTTAAGAGGTAAATATTTTGTTAAACCATTTCTCCGTTTCCAAAATTTGAGAAAATAAATTTTTTTTTCAAAAATTTGTTTAACAGCTATTAAGTTAAAAATGAAATTTTCTGGTGATTAAATAAAAAGAAATCTTCGGAAGGTTATGAAAAATAATTTAGTACAAGTGCTTTTTTAATAAACTAAGTTACTATGGTTGCTAGTGAAAAACAAAAATAGTTCTGATGAAAAAAATTAAAACATTAGTCTTGTAATTAAATTTGCTTCTTAGCAAATTAAGTTGTTCGAATTTCATATTCCAAATTCTCCTAAAAAGGCGTGCTAAATATTTGAGTTTCATGCAAAAATTGAGAAAAATTTTAAGCTAAATAAAATTTCTCATTTTTTGATAAAATTGCATTTTGATTGGAATGAATAAAAAATATCTTTTTGAACAGCACCTTTAGAATTGAAGTTAACATTACAAAATGTATTGCATGTAACAGATTTCAAGTAATATGTCTCAATTTTTAATAATTAAATGCGACACTAATTGTATTTAGTACTGTGAAAGTGATATCTCAAATGTTCAACCACAATGACGTTATGAAATTACTCAATACTAATGAAGCGCAATTTACAATAGTGTAACGGCTCAATAAATTTCATTCATTCAAATGTTAAAATTTTCTTTTTAAATTCTTGTTTTTCCTTATAAGGATTTTATAAGAGAAACTAGCTCTTAACTATAACTTATAAGAGAAAAAAGCATTTTAAAATACCCTTGTGAAATATTCTTATAAGAGATTTTAAGTCGACTGACTATGTCAGCTATCAATTACCAAGTTAAACTGGAATGATTAATGAAAAATCAAATAAATAGAACTTTGGCGAACAAAGAGTATCCTTTGGCCAAGAATAGAACAATTAAATTTCATCTTTATAAGTTGGCACTAATCTAAATAAACGAAAAATCGGTCAAAACTACCAGAATATGTCCAAATTTACTGTTTATTTCCTCCGGAATTTTGTACAAAATAAAACAATTATTCAAATTCATCAAAACGTTGAAGAATAATTTGAAACAATATTATAATTTTATAAGTTACAATGTTGTTCTGCATTAAAATAATGTTGCATGAATGTTACATTAATGTTACATAAATGCTACATTAATGTTACATAATTCAAAACAATGCTGATATACTCTGATGTCCAAAACCATTTTATTAAGAAATAAAAAGAAATATATATGTGTTATCAAGATATTATTGTATCAGCCTCTTAAAGGAACTCAAAACAAACAGAAAAAAGGCCAAAATCAATATAAATATCATAAAAAAATAATAATTAATAAACTCTCAAATCTTCTTTGAGGATTGAATAAAAAAGAGGGGGAAAAAACTCTAAAGTTTACCAAACCAATAAATGCGCTGAAAGGGAAACCAAACAATGCTATCTTCTTTCATTAACAATACACCGGGATAATCGATTTTTTTTATATCGTTCTTCTTCTAAAAATATATCGATTTCTTATTTTCTGCTTTCAGCTTAAAGGTATAAATAGCGGATGGAATTTATTATCTAAGCTCTGAGGAAAAGAAACAAAATACACGAACTCATTTCTACCTTTTGGTTATGTTTTATTAACTCTACTCCATTCGTTTGCGTTTTTTTTTTCTTCTTCTCGTTTTTGAGATTTTTTCCCCGGCTATATTCTTACTCTTGAGAAGTATAGTTAATTTCAGCAGGGCCTTCAATTTGAGATTCATCGCTACTTAATACTTTTTTAAAAATCGAATTTCATTATAAGAACGTTTTTCTATAAAAAAAAATCCCTTCATCTGTTTTTTGTTTTCGGAGAAAAAAAAAGCTAGTTTTTTTTTCCTTCTAAAGAGTAGGTTAAATGATTGGAACGAAAAAAAAGTGTCTTAAGAAATAATAAAAAACTTTTACGCGTTTGTTTTATAATTCACTAGTTATAGGTGGATGATTTTTTAGTAAAATGAATCTAGAAAAATAATACTTTCTATTTTTTTATCAGACATATCTATATCTAATCGATTTTTTTTGGCGTAAAATTCCAATTTGAAAGGTATAATTACGCGGGACTATACGTTAATATGCTATTGTTATACACTTCTGATTTACTAAATTGCTTGACGAAGAAAAAATTATTATATTAACTTTGTTAGAAAAATAATATACATGCTTAAAACGAAACGCTGTCAGATCAAGAAAAAGTGTTTGGAAAGTTTAATATTGAATTGGTTAAAAATGCTTGAAATTTAAACTTGAATTCCATAATTAAGCGTTGCTGTAAAGTGATCTGCTATTTTGATAGACTGCAGAAAAATGCATTATACAAATTTAATTAAAAACAAACAAACTAATATACGAGCTCAAAATTAGACTTTGTCTGACCAAGAAAAAAAAAATAATACAAAGCGCAGGTCTAAGAGTTAGGTAATACATTTAAAATACTTTGTTAAACTACTAGAAAAATTTTGAAAAAACCTAAATGGAATTTAGATTTACAGTATGCTTAAAATTTAAATTAATTACGTTGTGGTATGATAAGAATAATCTAATAAGTTGAAAAAATACGTACTAGGGACAGTCGTAAATAGCTGAAAGTATGATAAAGTAAAGGTATCAGAATATATGCTTAATTTTTTTTTTTTTTTTGAAAAACTTTTTTCCCGGAAAAAAGCTTTTTTCTCAGAAAAAAGTTACCTTTGATTTATATAAATTCTAAATTTCATTTCCATATGCGATATCGGTTTAGGAAATCAGCACAGAAAACCCAAAAATTGCACATGCATCTTTTTAAAAAATAATCTGTAACTCCAAGATCTTTTAATAACGTATTTGTCCATTTTAAAATTTTATTTAAACTTGTATTAAAGAAAAACAAGATTTAAAAGCAAATTTTTAAAAAATTTTTAAATTTTTTTTAAGAATAAACTAAAAAAAAATTTCAATCTCGTGTGACTTCTTATAAAAAAAAATTGACTTAATTTTTACTGCAGACGTAGGTTCATGTAGTTTAAAAAGTTCTCTTTCAACCAGATAGTAAGCTAAGCGTACGATAGTTACATGCGTCAGAAACTAATAGTTAATCATATAAATTAATAATGGGAAACTATAAAGGACATACAATTACGTGTAGTGCTATCTAGTTTAAAGAGATTTTTTTTAACAATACAGGCTTAAATTTAAAACTTGACTGTATGTGCATATCTTTCTTGTTTTGTTAACCAAGTGTTTGTAAATTATCTTTATACATAAGTAGAAAAGTAGTAAAACTGTATTACTACGTGTTTAATGTTTAAAAACTAACATTAATTTATCGTAAAAATGATAATAATTTTCAATTTAATAAAAAATTACGGAACAAAATAAACATAAGTCTGATTTTTTTTGCTTACCCGCCCTTCTGCCTACGATTGGTTGTTGATTGGTCACGTCTGGTGATTAGCAAGCGTTTTCATTGGTTATTCGGTTATTATAAGAGCAAAGTTAGGAAAAAGAAAAAATGAATTTACCTTAAATGAAAGTGATAAAAAAAGACCATCAGGAGGAAAATAGTATCCAAAATACGTAACTAAATAAATAAATTGGCTGTAAGCTAAGCACCTGTCATGAAAGTTAAAGAAACATTACATATTATATCAGTTGCGAACGAAAACATAAGAGATAAATATTACTGCGGAAACTGGCCGCGGGTTTTTATTTACTGTTTTCCCGATAACGTTTTGTCTGATTCTCAGTTGTGCAAGTACGGTGACGTCACGCTCTGACGTCATGTTTCAGCTTTTCGGTAATTGTTACATCAGCTGGGTTATTGTTGCGTCCCCTTTAAACAGAAAATGTTGAAGAATAAAAATGATTTTATTGTTTATCAATATTTTCTATTAAAATGTTTTATTGAGAAACATGCTTTGAATAATAAACGATTGTCAATATAAAATGTTGTTCTGACAGAGACGAATGTACGAGTTTATCATAAAAAAATAATTGAAACTAAAATAATTAGATGTCATTTATGTTTATTTAATCAGTTAAAACATATTTGTAAGGGCTGTAAATATTTAAGTGGTACATTTTCTATTTAATGAAAAGTTTCAATAGATAAAGGTATTTAATTATCGCCAATTTTAAATTTAAATTCATTAATCCTAATTTCTGCTTACCTTTTCACAGGATGGTGCAATTCCATAAAAAATATACAAGCAAAGATTTTAATACAGTAAATGGAATATTTTTGTTTTAGTTATTACTTCAGTTTCAATACACAAGAAGTGGTGTATTTAATTTTTTAGGAATTAATTGCTTTTCTTTTTAGAACATATCGAGAAAATAAATTTTTCTCGCATTCTTTACTTCTTTCATATGAGTCGTCACATTGTTAAGGTTCTCAAACAAGTGTTCTAACATTCAGACAAACGTTCAAGTATGTTAGGTAAAAACATCATTATTATAGTTATTTTTATTTGCATTTGTCTAAAATAAGCGATGCGTAGTACCTCGAAAGGGTACATTTTGTTCTGCAAACTTGAGCCTAAAATTTCATTGATACAAAAGTGGTAAAGGTGTAAGATACATCATTGCACTCACATTTCTACATTTTTGTTATACGGATATGTCAATTTTATTCGCATCCCTACTTTTTTTAATAGAGGTATATCATTTTATTATCATCATTATTTTTTGAGGGATTTTGCTCGCATCAAAACTTTCGTATAGAGATACAATACTTTAGTGTCAAAGCTAATTTTTAGAGGGATATATCACTGCATTCACATCAAAACTTTTTTTCTATACTGTAAAACATTTCTGTAATAAAAAATACCGGCACCCTGAGGCCTGGTATTTTTTACTGTAAAATCCATTTTTACCAAAGTATTTTGCAGAACAAAAAATCTGATATACCGTAATTTTGATAGCGATAATTACCGTAAGATCACTGAATCACTGATTAAATAAATATTACGATAAAAATTATAATACAGTATTTTGCGGTAAAAATACGGTGAAATAGGTTTTGCAGATGATGCACCCAAAATGTTTGTACTTTATATCGAATTTGATCTGGGATATTTTCCAGCGTAAGAGTATATCGTTTTACTTACATTACTATTTTTTGTTGGAATGTAACTTTACTTTTTACAGGGGTACATCACAACTCATTGGAAAAGTGTAAAGTTTGGCAAAATAATTTGAAATACTATATTTGTATAATATTTTAGGCACTGCTAATTAATGCTTTAAAAGCACGTTAATGATTTAAAAAGCACTGGCATTATAATTTCGTAGTGCAGTCGACACTTTTAGTTAACAATGGATACAAGAACACGGATAGAGAGCTTTTGCATAGCGTGGGAAAGTTTAACGCAGGCGCTGTAAAATAGCGTGAAAGTAACGCTTTGCTAAATCTTTATAATAAGACTTTAATTAAGCAAGCACCGAGTGGGGGATATAGAAACTTAACTACTAAATTGAGAAGAAAGCATTAGGCCTTGGTAAAAGTACTTATATCTTTCTGGACAATAATAAAATATTGGTAGATCTTTTTAACGTGGTACTGATCTCTTTATTATGCCACAAAAGTTTCTATACTTTCATATTTTCTAAGCTTATTAAATCAATAAAGTTCAACTGTTTCTGGGAAACGCTTAAACTGATTGTGAGTTTGATATAATCTCTTTTAATAGATTAGGTTTAATATACAGGGTGTAAAAAAAGTTTGAAAATGGCCAAATGTCTCGAGAAATATACAACAGCTCAAAAAATTGAATTGTCACATATTTTACAAAAGCTGTCCAATGATACCAAACCCGATCTTTCATCCCCCCTGGGGTCTAAGTGGGGCAACTTTGAAATTTTAAATAAGAACCTCTATTTTTTATTGCAGATTCGGATTTTCCAGAAAAAAGTAACCGTATTTGAGTTGTAGGTTTATGCATTTTGCTTTACAGATTGCGCTGTAACTGAGAAAAGTTGAATTGGGTACAAGCTGTTTAAAATGGCAAATTTCGAGACTTTTAAAAAATGGCTTTCAAAAATATTGAACGTGTCCAGTTTCACTTTTTGATCTGATGTATATTTCTAGGGATATTTTTACCGTTTCTTATCTTACATGTAAAATTCTTCGACATGAATATTTCAAGAAAATGGTAGCAACTTTTATATGTAATTTTAATCATTATGTTTGTTATATTTAAAACAAATCCGTCAAAGGAATGCATAACATGAAAATTTCTGTTTATTTGACGCTACAGCTCACTGAAATTGATGCATAAATCGATTATATTGACTCATCAAGCGATTTTAATCTAAACCTGAACTATGCGCCTTTCATCTTTTTAGAATACATTGACAGATGCGTCGCGAAATGGTCTAGAAGTGCTCAGATGCATCTTTTCAATGATTAATGATCGGTTCCCCATATTGAGCGACGACTTTTATTGCATCGGCTGTAACATTGGTCAAACCCAAATTTAAGAGTCTTTATTTTTTAAAAAATTCCCCATTTTTTCTTCTTTTTAAATTTTGAAGGAAGAGTTTAACCCGCTATCTGACTTTAGAGGGAGACCCATAAATCACTTTTATTTTTGGGCACATATCAAGTAAAGGAGTAAAAGCTTGAAAGAGGAATTCTGCTTGTTTGATGCATTTGTTGGTTGAAAAAAAATGTTTTAATAAAATTAGTTAAGGAAATAAAGTGTAGGAAGCTTTTAGGAAATGAGAAAACATGTAATAAGAATTTGTCAATGAATATAATTGGCTTTGTCTTAAAAAACAAGAATTATGACCATGTAGTTTATAGTTATTTTTATTATCTTTTGGGAAAGTCTTCAGATTCAAAACATTTTCGAAAGAAATATATATATCAAGGGAAAAAAATGTGAATGCTTCAGTTTTAAGATAGGTAAGATTTTTAATTTTTCTATTAAATTAAGAAAATCAACTTGAGTACTAAGTTTTGTACTAATTTTGCTCAAATGATAAGAGCTTTTATTTTTTGTAATTTTCTTTTGGGCAAGACTTAAGATTTCAGGAAAATTCTAAAGAAATATATTTATTGTAAAAAAAGAATTTAATTCCGGAATGAATCGATTCTGCAATGAGCTTCAATTTAGAGATAGTTTAATTAAATTAAGAAAGTGAGTTTAATTAAATTAAGAAAATCAATTTAAGTACTATATTATGTACGAATTTTTAAAAACAAATGATAAGATTTATGTATGACTATATTAATTTCTGTAAATCACTCATGTAAGATATATTTTTGTTATTAACGAAACATAGTTTAATTTCTGCAGTTAAGCAAAACAATAATGTAGCTTATTTCCGAAATATTGAGATATGTATTTAAATTCACGTGGAAAGTTTATTGCATAAAATACTTAGGGTTAATCAAATGGCAATGAGTCAAAGTGGTTATATGGTTCTTATTTTAATATTTGATTTTGGTTTTATTTACTGATAAAATAAGAAGAACCGAATGATGATAATGAAAAATCACCAAAGAAGTCAATTATGAGTTAAATTTAACTCGACTACATTAGGCTAAGCGTGAAGAACACCACCGATTCTAGGCAAGTTGTTGAAATGGTATTGTAAACTAAGTGGAAAAAAAAACGGGAAAAAATACAACCGGACGATCTCGGGATCATGGAATTCGCTTTTATCTTAAGGCAAAACCTTGAAGAGTTAGATATTGGGAGATTGTTTAGACCAGGGATGGGCAAACTTTTTTGGTCGAGGGCCAAAAATCAAGAAAAAAAAATGTTTGGTGGGCCAAGTCAGATCTTCAAAATTTAAGAAAGAAAAAAAAGCGATATACAAGTTTTAATTTAAATATTTAGTGGGATGAAGGAAATTGCGATTTCATTTCTAAAAGCTCCTTATATTAAGGTTCGAAGTGAGATGTGCTTATTTTAAGGAACATGGCTAAATCCTTTTCTGTTAGTCTATTTCTGAAATAATTTTTTCTAAGGTTCATAATTGAAAACTCTTGTTCACGTATATAAGATTAAGCTAACATAGCACTGATTTTCTGGGCGTTAAATTTTAAATTTTGGAAGCTAGCTTTTGGTAATGATTTGTCAAACGTAGGCATATTTAGAAACAACTGCTTCAGATGATTGTTAGATTGTCCGCTCTTTGGAGCATAAAATGCGCATTCTGCCAAATGTGAAGTACAATTTACCTATATTAGATTCCATAAGTCAGCTCCTCGAGAAAGACAAACGCTAGTTGGAGCCAACCTACGGCTATTCTATAAAGAACTTCTGCTTTCAACATTTTACCAATAGAAGCTGTCTGTGCTAACTATTTCCATCAATTTATGTATTGTAGAACAAAAATAGAGAAAGTAAAAATGTCATCAGTACTTTGTTAAAAAAAGAAAAACAGAAATAATTTTAAACATAGTCGACAATAAAATGGATGTATATTGTTTATATTTGCCGCTGATCGGCAAATAAAAATTCTATCCGCCGGCCGGTTAAAATCCTCCGGTGGGCCACAGTTGGCCCGCGGGCCGTAGTTTCCCCATCCCTGGTTTAGACAGCCACTAAATCTTTCATCAAATATTGACATTTATTCTAGTATTGACGTTTAATTATAATATCTCGTAAAAATTTGCAACTTTAGTAACGAGTCTAGTTGAAATATACAATGTAAAAAATCATATTCAAAACAACAATAGAAAACAATTCTGGTACCCGAAATGAAAGAAATTTTAATTTTTTAACAAAATTCAAGTTCGAATGTTTATTTTTGAACTAAGTTTGCCTTTGTACTTAAAAACAAAATATAATTTGAAAACACAATTGTTTAAAGAAATTTATGGCTAAGTAGTTATTTTTTTTAAACAAAACCCACTTATCATATTCTTATGAATTAAGAAATAATGAAGCAATAATATATTAGCAGAGAAATATATTTTAAAATTCTTTAAAAAAATAAATAAGGAATAATTGCATGTAAGATAGCTTAAACATAGAATAACGTGATTTGCTTTAACTTTATCTTAACACTTTATTAAACTGTTTCCTGAACAAGGATTTTTAGAGATTTATTGACTGCCTATATAATTTAATGACATAATTGAAAATTCCCATTTAGCGTAAAACTTAAATCATCTTACAAAATGGCGATTTAAATTGAGTTAAGAAACTAAACCTGAACAGTCTGGACATTGGATTTAACGTGAGACTTATGTTAATCTGAAGACGATGAATCTATTTAAGAGGAAACAAAACAGAGAAGTTTAATTAGTTTATGATTAAATAATCTATAATAATATCTAAAAATTTATAAACTATATTATTTCAGTAGAAATTCAAAACATATGCAATACTTTTGCTGTTGAAACGAGCCAAGGATTTCTATTTCTATTTATTTCATGACTTAAGAAACAGTTTCAAACACACACACATATAAAAAAAATGACTTTGTGATCTGAAAATGAAATGCTTAACAAACTGATTGATTTCAGTGACATAATACAGACAAATTAATTTCATGTTGAAGAACACAAATTTAGACTGTAAAAACTGTGGTGCAATATATCTTTAAATTTGATGTTGAACAACTCAGAAAATTAGTAGATTAGTTAATAGCAGGTTTGGCTTTCACATACAATTTAAAGGATGTAAATAAATCTTAACTCTTACAATGGACAAAAGCTTTCGTGCATTTGCACCAAAACACCAATATTTGCAGTTTGGATAATGCCAGTAAGAAAACAAAACAAGGAGCAATTTAAAACGTAGCGGGACAGTTAATTTTTTAGCTTTTCTTAAGATAAAAATTATCGAACTTAGTATCATTTGGCATCCATTCTATGTATCTATATTGCTGCCAATTCTATGTACCTATAATTTCCGTCGTTCTTTATTGCGATAATAAAGAACGACGACAATAATGCGACAGGCAAGCTAAATAATTTAAAGTCTAATTTCGACTTATTAGAACACCCAAATGCACAGCAACCTGTCATTTAATTTAAAAGTATGAAACAAATAAAGTGAAATGAAAAGCGAAAATAGAAATAACATATCGAGTGCAGTGATACTTCACAGTTCAAATCAGTCGACAAAATGTCTATTGTCTAACCATGTGATCGGCGACAACCAATCAAAACCGGAAGCGGCACAAAGATCGCAAGGAAAATAGTGACGCTATTTTACTAAACATTCTAGGGCCTAAGTGCTACTATAAATTTACAGAATTAAAAGTCTGCCTTTAAAATACTTGTGATTGTTTGAAACTGTGTAATAAGGTTATTTATAATTTAATTTTTAAATCTCTGTGAAATGTATTAAATAAGTTTAAAATGCATAATTTCTATCTACTTCTGTCATTAATTCCTGTTTATCTGTTAAGCCCAGTTCCAATTCGAATTAAAATTGTCTCTGTGCTACGAGTATGTTTGATTTACAAACTAAGTGTAGTGCTTAAAAATAAGTGTAGAACGCATCCTAAACTAATGATTCTTACTTTATCTTATATCGCAAAATAACTTTACTGACACTTACGTGTATTTTATCTTACTGTAATATTAAATGTTGATGTTACTAATTATCAGAAATGGTGGCGGCTACTTTACACTGAGTGTAAAAAGACATTGGCGTAGTGAAACACTAGATTTAAGAATTGGACCCATTCTTTGGTGTAAAATATTTTCCATCATTCGTGGGGTTAAGATGCACTAAAATTTTTTGTAAGTTTTTTTTTAACCCTTTCGAATCTCTTTCGCCATGGAAAATAAAAAGCAACAGTTTAAGTACCTTACATTTAAAGCAAAGCTACACTTTCAAACTGTATATGCCATCTTGCTGTAAAGAATCATCTGGGCTTTAAAACAGACGAATAACTAAAATATACGTCTATAAGGGTTTTGTGCCATTTTCAGAATAAAGATAGAGGGCGCTGGCTAAAGATAAGCTAAACTTGACTAAACAATCATAAGTAACGGTTGAAAACTCACATCAGTTGTGAAAATAGTATATTATTCGCATAATCAAAATTTCATGCTTCTACAGAGCCTTCAAAAAACAACATTAATAGCCAAATACATGCAATTGGCTGGGTAGCTATTAAGGGTTAAAATAGTTTTTCGATATTTTTAACGGTATTTTAGACGATTTTAAAAAATATTTGTAAATTTTGTCTTACAGTTTGCTTAACTTGTTTTTTTCCCCTTACACTACTCTAAATGAATAATTTTGTATAATGTGTATTTTGCAATAACTTACCTCTTTATTAACTCTCTTTTCTTGCTTAAAAGGTTGGTTTCGATTAGCTGCAGCTCTTAAATCTCTACTTGAGCTTTTATGTTAGATGACTATATATGTTGCATTCGTCGTCTGACAACTGCACGTAGAATTTATAGAGATTAATGACAAAGTTATAAATAATCCATCTAAATTTTGAAACACTGACTTGCTAGAATGCTCAAATATTTGATGCCTTGATCAGATGACAATGCAAGTTTTGGAATTTTTCTGACCACTACTTGAAGAATTTATTGTCAGAGAATTTATCGTTAATGAAAATGTGACACCTCTCTGATTCTTCAAACAGCTCAAATTTCAAATAGATCTTTGCGCCGTATAAGTATTTCAAGTAGTATTGTTTCTTAAATGGTAAAAGTAAAACGTGTCCATTTTTTACTAATCGAAATTTCCACCACTTTACATGCAAATTAAATAGTTACAAAATTGAAAAAAAAATAAAACTAACTTTTGAAAAATATTCTTTTCATGTGGAATAAAAAACAAAAAAGTATCAACTAAAGCTGAAAAAAAAAACTTAAGATTTATTATATTCGTAGTTAATTTTTAATACGAGGGCTGTCCATAAAATAAGGTTCCCAAGGAGCTGCGGACGCTAGGAACGCTGTTAAGCGGGATTTGTTGAGACTGGCGTGTAACTTGGTTCCCTTTCCCCCAGTTCCCGCCCCGGCGAGGTATCTACAACGTTAATTCTTGTCTTGGTAGCCGTGAAAGATGGAGCTTCCATTTGTTTCTCACGCCAGGTGCGAATTACGCTCTGTGATTTGTTTTTGAGTGCAAAAAACTTTCCTCCGGTGGACATTCATTCCCAACTCTGTGAGGCGTACGGGGAAGAGTGTATGAGTGTGCAACATGCGCTCAAATGGTGCAGAGAATTCAAAGACGGACTTACAGACGTCCATGACGAACAACGTTCTGGCCGGCCATCGTTTTCGGACGAAGCGATTGCGAAAGTGGAAGAAGCAATGCTGAAAGATCGAAGGGTGAAGGTTCGGGACCTCAGCGAGATGATCCCTGTTGTTAGTAAGTCCTGCATTCACAACATTTTGAGAGACCTCTTAGGATATGCTAAGGTTTGGGCAAGGTGGGTCCCGAAAATGCGGACGGATGACTATGACAACAAACGGCAACGTGTGGAAGCCGCCTGCGAATTTGTTCATGCCTACGAAACCGATGGCAAGGAATTTTTGGACTCTGTTGTCACTGAGGACGGGACCTGGGTCCACTACATGACACCGGAAACAAAAGAACAATCCCGTTAGCGTAAGCATCCAGACTCGCCAAAGCCGAAGGAGTTTAAGCAAATTCTGTCTGTTTTAAGCTATCTTCGCGGAGCGGCGGCAGAGTTCTACGACTTAGGCATAAAGAAGATGGTACACCGTATGTAAAAATGCATTGATCTAAACGGCGATTATGCCGAAAAAAAGAGGGAAGTCTAAGCTTTCCAAACACGTATTATTCAATGCCAATAAACATGTTTTTCATTGTGAAAATTCGTTGGGAACCTTATTTTATGGACAACCCTCGTACATAGAAAATTCCTTACATGTCTATGGAACATGATGTACGCCATCTTTTTCATTTGAGGTGTGACATAAATAAAATTTTTTCTTTTTCATTCCATTTGAAAAAAAAAAGAATTTTTAAAATTATTTAATCTGATTTATAATTTCATATAAATAGTTCTGTCAGTTTTGCTCATGAAAATTTAAATATTTACTTGCACACAAATGATACAGTTATTAAACAAAAATATTCATATTGTGTTCATCAATATCATAAAATATTCAAAAATATTCATTCATAAAATATTCAGAATAAAATATTCATATCATCAGACCTATGCTATGTAATTCTCATTTTATAGCATTGATTTCAAAACATTACTTTATGTATTTTAAGTCTTCAACTTTTTCTCATATTTGCATTACGGAAAAATGCATTTAAATTTCAAGCATTCAATTTAATAATAGATTTTGCTCTCAGCTTTAAAAAAAATCGAAGCAAGACTTCTTACTAAATATAAATTCCAGATTTAAGAAAGAAGCAAAATAATTTCTTTGCTAACAAAAGAAAGTATCTCTTTTAATCTTTAATATAATGAGATTCTTTCGAATAAACACAAGATATTTTATATGAATAGTATATTTATTATAATTAGATGGAGCAAGCAAATTTTTTTTTCGTTGAAAGGTAGTTTGAACACATTACACATTTCTTGAATACAGAAAAGAAAAATGTGCGTCTGGAAGTTTTCCAAACTAGGACAATTTTTCAATGGTGTAATACATTGCTAGCCTATTTTATTTTTGTTACGAGAATGAATATATATATTTATATATTTTTTTTTTGCTTTCTTCTAAAAGAGGAAAGCTATTTTTCCTCACTAAATTTTTAGATAACATATTGTATCTCAATCTTTTAAAGGAATTGAATTTTTTTACACAAAAACATTTATCAATTAAAATGCAAGCAAACGAGTACTTCTTAATTGAATGTACGGCAACGGTAAATTTAATTAAAATGGATTTTTTTAAAAGTTGTGCTTGTATGTTAGTCGTGGAAATTTTTTATGTAGTAATTAGATGAGATTGCTTCTTTGACTTATTTTTTTCCTTTATTTTGAAAAGATAATTTTTTAACACTTATTTATCTTGACTGATTAGTATTTGCACTTGGTGGAAGAAAAAGTTACAGTATAGTAAATTTTATTTTAAAACCAGTATTAGCGTTAGCGTTTTATGTTAGTTACTAATTGACTTGCTATAAGTGATATAAAAAAAACAATATCTTTTTTTAGAATTTTAAGGACATGAAAGCTTTTTTTAAAAAAAGCATGTTTTATACACATTTTACATTTATCAAAAATTTTGCATTTTAATTTTAAATTTTTATTATTTATGAAAAGAAAACGTTGTATGAATCTTTATTAGTGATCGTAATTTAATTTGCAGCTTCAATACAAGCTTCTTGTGTTGAAAAAAGTTTTTTAGGAAAGTAAATGACGAATAAATTAAAAATTTTTTTTAATGAGATGTATTACGTAAACATGAAATTAGTTAATAAAGTTTTTGAAAATTTCTTGGCATAAAATTTCTTAGCTCATTCTCAAGAAAAACTGTTTATTTTTTTAAAACTTTTTTGTTTATAAAAAGAAATATTACATGAATATTTATTTGTGATCGTAATTAAATTTGTGGCTTTGATGTTTGACAATTACTGCTGGAAAAATGTTTTATAAAAATTAAATGATAAATAAATAAAAAAAAATCTCTAATGGGCAGCATCACCAAACCGTAATATTACGCAGTAATTTCTGAATAAAAACATATTTGAATTAAATTAATGTATTAAATATATTTGTTAAAATTAAATGTAGTTTATATTTCAATAATTGTAGTTCAATTAATTGTAGTTTATATCATAATAATGCTGCTAAATCTCTATTTATTTTATTTTATTTCCCTTCAACTAGTTTGTGTAAAGGCATGATTAATTATTTCTCGGCAAAATGTGTCTGAGAATTGAATCTTTCATAATAGTTCCTTTTAAACTATTTACTGTTTTGAAGTAAATTAATATAAGTTCAACTGAATCTGGGTTGTATGACTTTATTGGCACTTTAACATACTAATTATTACTCTTTAAACAAATTGAATTAAATATAGTTTTGTGAATATTAAGCAAAATTATTCTTCTATTTGTGTATAACCTAATCAAAATTCATTTCAAATTTATGAAAAAAGAAAACAAAATCACCTCACATTCAAGAAAAAAAAGCACTGTTTCTAACATTCTATTTTTTCCTCATCTCCCATTTCAACTAGTAGGTAAGTAGCAGGTTTAGCGTTTTAAATACTAAATTAAAATTCTCTGAACAAAAGTAACGTAGACATTTTGATGTAAATTAAAAGGTTTAATCCCATGTCTATTTATTTACCTTCTCATGATTTATAGACCTAATATAAAATAGAAATTAAAATTAAGGAGACAATTTTAAAGATAAATGTTTTGGTAAATTTAGCCACTGTCATCATTCATCTTTTCTAAAATCACATAAAGTTTTGATGTGAAACAATTTTTCAATACCTATTTTTAAAACAAAAACTACTGCAACCTCCCCAGACTAGAATAAGAGCAGGATTTGTTGAATAATTTAATAAACTTTCTAATTATGATGAGCAAAACAATACTTCAATGTACTCAGATAATTTGAGAGAAAATGGCTCTTTCAGTTTAATTGAATCTTAGGGCTTACTTTCCTAGAATGCGAAATCTCACTCACTACGTTGTTTCTAGAATCTTCCAGAAGAACGTTCCAGTGTCCACTTTTGATTTTTCGACCACTGTTAACAAACAAAATTTTACTCCTGACCATCTAAGACAGTTGACCTTGGAGGTAATCAACACTATTCCCCAAAATACCATCAAAAGTTTTAATGATGGCAATAAAATAACTGAACATACAGGCAGTGACATCTTTAAGAGACCCCTTGGGGAAAATTCACACTCCGTAAACGTAACTTGGATCTCCGTTCTCTCAGAAGCAAATTTCTAGCAATCATATAGGGCTTTAGGCTATATTGAGACTGTGATAAACAATGGATCTTATCAGACAGACGTAGCTCGCCACAACATCTCTGTAATTTGATCGTTGTAGGTAATAGAGTCAGTCTTACTACACAGAAATTACAGATTCTTTGTCAGCACCATGGTATACATTTTCAGTGTATCCCTTTCTTGTGGAGATCTTATGGGAACGAGATGGTGATCAAATATGCCACAGAGGGCTTCAATTATCTTTTTCCTCCTTCTACTGTTCTACTCCATTTGGAATTATACTCTATGAAAAAAAGTGCAACGAAAGATTGAATGGTTGGTGACCTCAGTCCATCACTGGTGTTTAGGTCGAAAGCCGGGTTGGACTCTTAACCCTGTTTGTGACCAAAGCTCTCTCACTGCCAGCTAGTGGCTAAAGTAAGAACCACTCCTTCAAAGACGGTGAGAAAATTTTCGCCATTTGCCACAATCAAGAGTCTTGCGCAAAACACATACTGGAATGTTTGTGTCTCACTAAGGTGAAAATTAATTCAAATCTCCTCATTGTCATTGACGTTCTTCGAGACAACGGTCTTTTGGACCTGGTCTGACTTCGTCAGACTTTGGAGAACTAGTAACAAGAACAACGACTACAACAAAACAAAACAAAACCAAAATTAAATGTGGCGATCAATGGTATATGTTACAAAAAATGACATTCTTTGCCAATACATAGTTTGGATCTGATTGGAATGTAAAGTTAAATAAATTTGTGATTGTAATTACTTAAAATGCATTGAATAGTAAAAATAGTACATTGGTAAAAGGATAAATCGAAAAGTGTAAAGCAATAAAATAAAAAGTGTAAATACAATAAACAATTACACAAAATTTAATGTACCTGCAACGTATTAAAATAAAACAGAGTTACCTTTAAAAATCTTATAAGAAACACTAACCTACAAATGCTTTGCAATCTAAACATTTATATCTTAAGAGTTATACTTTTACAGAGGGGTGAAAAAACACACTGCTTTATGCAAATTTATTAAAATTGAACAGTAATACATTTTATTTATAGATTTACTCTGTTTTTACAAATTGAAGTAAAAATGTTGTAAGTTAACGTAATTGAAAATTATCATAAATTGTTGCGTTACTTAAAGGAAATATTTATATGATGTTATTATGAGATTATAAGGAAATAAAAAAATTCCATAGAAATGATTAGTTTTAATTTTTTAAATAGTGTCATATTTTTCACTTGATAAATTAAGTCTTTTGAAAATAATACAATGAATAATATTAATCATAACATATGCATTATTACCTTTTTGTAATTTTTGGCAAATTTATTTCATTGTAAGTGGGCAGATTTTTTTTAGTGAAAACTATGATTTACTTCCTTCAATAAGAAAGAATAAGAAAAAAACATGCTATAAATTTTTATTTTAAAGGTAGTAAATAAAGGTATACTAATCTTTCAACTTATTTAGCCTGAAACTTTTATTCATTGGATTATTAAAAATATTATTAAATATGCAGATTTATTAAATCAAACAGAAAAAAGCCGCGGCATTAGGATTTGCAAATAAGCTTGTATTGACAATCCTTCTCTAGCATCCAACTTTTTTCCAAGTATTTGAAATCTTCTCAATTTCAGAAGTTTTAGTCGTAGGTAAAATAATTCAATCGAGTACAATAAATATTTTAGTAGCTTCCAGCCTTTATCCAAAGATTAGTTCTTATTTTATTTCCAACTCATGATAGAAATTGAGGAGTCTTAAATCCTCTTCCCCCCATCAATTGCCATCCGAATGAAGATTTTCTTTTGGGAGACAGCGTCGCCAATAAAACACTACTAAAAAGAAATTCTCACGTCTTAAGCTTTAGGTCTATGTTTTCAAAGCTAAATGACTTACAGGACATTCAGAGAAAAAAAATGTGATGCCAACTGGAAAGTAGGGATTAAAGGTTACTAATGCTTCTCTGCCTTTCTCACCAGATGGGCCCTAGAGATTTACTTCTTCTACAGATAAGTGAGTGCAATTATAAGATGAATAAAGCAAAATGAACAAACACTTAGTGAGTAAAAGCATACACATTTCTATTTTCGTTCGTAAATGATTGGGATACGTAGTCAGTTTTGGGTTTGGTGGCAATTTATTAATCTTAAATTGCACTAATGGTTTTCATTGTTTATTATTTTCTACGAAATAAAAATTGGAATTAAAAATATTAGAGGATAAAGAAAATATGTTTTCAATCTTATTTTAGAACACTAATCGATACCCTTCCGAAAACGACATATGGTGACTGTAGAGTAAAATGAAAAATGATATTGTAATACAAAAAATAAGCATAATTACGATAATTAAAACACTAAATTATTATATCCTTTATTCCTTTTATCAATAAATGTAACTCATTAGCATTTGTTTTATTCAGTAATCTTGGATTGTGACGGAAATCGGTTCTATTAATAGATTACTTTCAGCATTTGCGATAATCCATCTACATTGCATAAATGAAGCAATTGTATCCGGTTACTTCAAAGTTTTCTCTTTATTAAAAATTCGTTGTTATTTCTAACCGTCAGCCCATTTTTAACACCTATGACAAAAATGGTCCCTGGAAAAAATTTATAGCAATTAATAATCATTGGATTGAAGATGTAAAAGAATTGCATTGAATATGTAAAAGAAAAAGTTTAAATAAAATCATGAAAATGAACGAAAATTTGGAGTTTACGATGTATACTTAGAAATTGTACAAAAATTGACAAAATATTTTTTTAAAATTTATCAAGTAAATTTCGTCATTCAGATATGCAAATTTGTTGCACATGGAAGATGTATTAAAGCTGTCAAATGAATAAAAATTGAATTTACTTTTAAAATTCACAAGTATCAAAAGACGCAGGCTTAAATTAATTCTACTCAAATTTACATAAATTCGAAAACTTTTACAAACACTTTTAATTTATAAGATTGTATTTAATCAAATTTTTTTTTCTTTTTTTCAGAAAAGCATGAAAAAGAATTAATCCTTTTTTATTTTTGCCTTGTTAGACAAGACTTCCCATTAAAATTCCGTAAATATACGAGCATCATTTCATGCTAATTCATTATTTTAATCAAATTCCATTTTTTCCTGAGCTAAGAATTTTTGATGTTAGCTAATGGAAAGTTATGATTTTACTTTTCTAATTTTTCTTCGAATTTCACATTAATGAAAAAGGAACAAAAAAATTTTAACGGTTTAGTTGCGTGAGTAAGAAGCAAATTAAGCAGGTTTATTTGTAAATTTTCAATTTTATTTCATATTTTTGTTTTGAAATAATGAAAGAAAAAAATTTTATGCAAACCTTTGATGCATAATTATTGATAAAATTTTTGTTTTAGGCGTATATTGCGTACTTACTACAAACTTGTATTGACTAATCACGCAAAATGTTGCAATTATATTTTCATTTTCAAAGACTATTAGTAAACAAAAATTATCTATAAAGGTTTCTTAATATAAAATAGTAACTCATAAATCCACAGAAAAACCAACATATTAGGAATACGAATTTTTCAAGGTTTTTCAGAATGCTCAGCGAATCTATTTAAAAAAATATTTTGTTTTGAAACGAAAATTACTATTCCTCTCGAATTGTTATAATTTCGCATTGAGGCTCGCACCGACCATAGTGCTGATGTAAAATATCCTCAGTGGTAGACGGATCCTCGGTTTGAATCCCCCAGGCTAACCATGGGAGGTTTATGTGGTTTTCCTCTTCATGTAACGCAAATGCGAGTTAGTTCCATCGAAAAGCCCTCAACGAAGGCAAATTTCTCCTAATACTTTATCCAGAAGTTCTCATGTCTTCTGGATCGGGTTCAAAATTACAAGGCTACGGAGTTTTGTACTCTTAAACCCAAAATTGGGTTGGCTGTTCAGAGACCGTTATAAAGAAAAATAAAATAATATGCGCTTTTATAATAAATTACATGATGAAAATCGTATTTTTTTAGCGATTATGCTGATAATATTCTCTATTATATTTCCTTCATACCAGTAATAATGTTTCTATTTATTGTGTATAACAAATAATTATTTTTGCAGAATATTGTCAATTACATCGTTTATTAATCAAACGGAGAAGTAACTAGTCATTAAGTTTTTTTTTAAAGTTCAAGGATTATTGATATTGCAATCATGGGCATAATGATAAGAAAATCTTTTTCACTTCTACCTTACCCAAACCAGTTTACAACTCAAATTCAAAAATATTCTAATCATTTCTAATTCAACTTTAATTCAGATCGTTTCATTGTATTTTGTCTAAAAAATCGAAAAAGTATTATTTTTTTTTCTCTCTGAAATTATGAAAATAAATCCCAAATCAGGAAAACAAAAATCTTAACCTTGGTCAAAACAATAAAAGTTTAAAAGTTTCGAAGGAAATGGTGAATTTCCTGATTTTTATTTATTATGTATAACTAATAATTATTTTTGCAGAATATTGTCAATTAGATTGTTTATTAATAAAACAGAAAAGTAACTAGCAATTAAGGTTTTTTTTAGAGTTCGAGGATTATTGATATTGCCATCATGGACATAATGATAAGAAAATTTTTTTCACTGCTACCTTACCCAAACCAGTTTACAACTCGAATTCAAAAATATTCTAATCATCTCTAATTCAACTGTAATTCAGATCGTTTCATTGTATTTTGTTTAAAAAATCGAAAATGTATTATTCTTTCTCTCTCTGAAATTATGAAAATAAATCCCAAATCAGGAAAACAAAAATCTTAACCTTGGTCAAAAGAATAAAAGCTTAAAAGTTTCGAAGGAAATGGTGAAAAATTAATGCATGTATATTAAAAATAACTGTTGAAAACCCGATAAACAAATCAGCATAATAAAGCGCCGTTAGAGATATTAGAGCAATTAAGTTTATAATGGAAGAAAGGAGAAAATTGAATCACATTCCACTCTTACGAAAACTCTCCAAAGAGGCTTGATTTGTTTGCAACCACATTCAATCCGATTATTTCCGGTCTTTAAGAATTCATCATTAGCCAAAATAATGAGCCATTGATCCTTCGGTTGTGGCGCCTTTTAATCTCAAGGGTATGGACGCTTAAATTAATTTCGTTATAAATGAACCGAATTTAATTGAGGGTGGTTTGCATGACTTGGCGAAATTCGACATTTCAATAAAATCTCACAGTTAGAGGTCGTGGAAATAAAAGGAATGTGAAATTTTTTTTTACAAATAACACCAAATTTAGATTTATTCGTCGAATAAGAGAAATTGCGGGAAAATGTATAAGAAAGTTACTGGGTAATTGCTACGTTCATAAATATGTCGCTCTCTCTATTTACGTATAGTGGAGTAGTTTCCCTATTGTTCTTGGATGATTTCTCTTTTTATAAATATAATAAATAGAGAAAGCGCAATACGAATTAAACGAGCCGAATAAGAGAAATTGTATGAAAATACATAAAAAAATGATTCCGTAATTGTTAACTAAGTTAGTACTGGCAGTGGCGTACGCAGAATTTTTTCAAGGGGGGTGTTCATTATTTTCTGAAACTACTAAAAGAAATTCAAGTCTGTAATAAAGTACTATTATTTCCCTAATTTAGACAGCTAGACAATTTTGACTTTTCATTTAGGTGTTTAGTTAAATTTTGATTTGATTTTTTAAGTTTAAGAACATAATGTCATATGGGTGGAAAGTAACACTTTGAGGGCCACTTTCACATTCATCAGATTTTGTTATGCTAGAAACGTTTTCGTCAACAGAAGTATCATATATATATATATCGAGCTGGAATGAATAACTTTGACGAGCACAGTATCTCCAATGGTACTGTTACTGATTTTTTCACTAGTCGAAATAGGGACGACGACGGGTTCTGCGATTAAATGAACTTTTTGTGAAGACAAGCTCTGAAAGACAAGCGGCAAAGATAACTCTTAGTCTGACTAACTAACTCCACTATACTCCGTTCACCCTTTTATATAATTTTTCACCGCATCTCCAAAATTCTCGAATTGTCTCTAAGACGACAGAACGTCTAGGATTCCGGAATCATCGCGTTAAGACCTCGCGAATGACAGCTAGTCTCGAAAACTATACTGGCAGGACAGAAAGGAACCAGTCCGTAACAGTATCACGTGAATTTGGTTTCAAAAGTACAACCCTATTATAGTAAATGTTTTTTCAGTATTCTGAGAAATACCGTGAGAAAAAAAAAGTAGGCATAAGGCAAATAAAAATATATAGTCTTAAAAATTAATAGCTCGCATAATTTCTACTAAAATTTTTATTTTTGCCATTTTGTCTGAGCTCAAGGGGGGTGTTTAAACCCCTAAACCCCTCCCTCGCGTACGCCACTGAGTACTGGTAACATGGTAATTATTGTACTGGTAACAGTAATATGTATAAATGTAAACTTTCAGTTTTTTCAATATTAAATAAAATGTTTTAAAAATTTAATTAAAATTAAATTGAATTTTAGTTCAAATTCCGCAAGTTCCGAAAAGGGATATGCCGTGGCAAGAAGAAAAAAATTAAAACACGTGTAAAAGTACGAACTGAAAGTTTAGCATTATAAAATACAAATATATGAATATGATAAGACGACGCATTGATGCATTCGCCGTTCATGCACCAAGTAATTCACTCTAATGTGAATAAAAACAGATAATAATAGTAAATACTATTGATTGGTGAATGCAATTAATTTCCCAAGAGAACTGTTAAGCTGTAAAAGCTGCGAAATTTGTTTCTCAAATGTTTATTAAAAAATATGTTTGTATACTTTTGTGTTCGTTATATGTATGCAGGTCTAAAATATTTCCAACTCTCAATTTATTATTGCCGAAAATTATCTTTTTCTTCAGATAACATTTGTATTATTATTATTTTTTTGTTGAGCAGATTTTATACAAACTAAAATCTTACAGTCAATATTAAAAACAAAAGAAAAATAATATTTCCTTCTCAAATATTTAAAAACCAATATAATAATTCTGATTTTTAAGCTCAAAAATTCCATAAACACATATTTGAGATGCTTTAGAGGTAACGTAATATAATGTTAAAATTTTATCATTCATAATACCAATATTATAAATATTCGTTCGAAGTATACAATTCTATAAACACAGATTTAAGAGTAAATGAAATATAATACAAAATAGGAGAAAATATTAAACTCATTTCAATATTTTCCTAGCTTAAGTATTGATTATTTAAATTTAAATCAACTTAATAATCATTAGGATTAGAGGCTCGAAAATGTATTTTTTGAGACAATTTAGCCATAAATCAAAATATCAGTCAAATGGTAAAAAATAAATAACAATATATTAATCATATTATTGTTCTATTTATAGATTTTTCGATGACTGAATACGTTTGTAGATTTTCTTAAGTATAGCACTTAAGCCAAAATGTTTTATTTATGGATAGATTTTGATACATAGTTAAACATATTTATAAATTTTCTAGGACACAGTGTCACAGTTTTGAAAGTAACTTTTGCAAAATTAAATTAATTGAAATGGTTACATTAAATTAGTCCGATTAAAATAATTTTTTTCAAAATAGTTCTGTTTATTTGAAACTACCCTTGATATGGAACTTTAACTCATCTTCTCTTGGCATTGTTATCTTAGATCGAGCTTGCAAATTTGAATATTTGAAAACAACGTAGCAACAAACTTTAATTTCTTTTTATTTACAGATGAAGTAGATGACGTAAGCATTAACCATTCGATAACATTTAAATTAAAATGTGCATAATAGAATTGTTTTAAATTAAATAAACTAAAACATTTTTTCATTTTATTCGAACACGCACATATTTTACAATACATTATTATTTATCGAGCAAATTCCCTACCGAGCAAATTCCCTTTCATTTTACAAATAAAATAAGAAAAAGGATAAATAAAAAAAAAGTTGAGAAAAAAGTTTGAGTCAGAAAAATTTATTCCTGTATTTTATCTCGTACAACAGTTACCAGTTTTAAAACAATTTAAAAACTCTCTCAATATTTCGGCGTTATTTTGTTAAATTTATTTGAGTTATTTTCTCACAGTGATCGTCACTCTGTTGGGTTGAAAATTAGATTTTCTGAATTTCATTCTAGGGAAAAGCGTGTTTAAGCCTACCTAAATGCAATTAAATTTCAGAGCAACTCGTAACAGCTCAACTCAACTCAATAGATCTGACTTAGAGAAAGGCTAAGCAAAACACAACAAAGAAATATACTTTGCCTATTACTAGTTCCAGGGACGCAAATGGAAAACAGGGAAAATTTTCTCTGCTATCTGATATGGATAACGACTGAATCTGCTGCGACTAATTAAATTTTGAGACAGACATTTTCGTGAATAAATGTAATAGGCTGCGTTGTCGGTTAAACTTAGTTTAAATTATTCACTACTATCGGTTATTTCAATGCGAGACGCTGTCTTACGGGCAGAATTTTTGAAGCCTTTAATTTCAAATAAGCTTTTAGGAATTAGTGGCTTTTGCAGCATTTTTCTTTTAAGCACGGTCATTTTATTTTTGTTTTGATGAATTTGGCAGAAAAATATACTTTAAAGTATTTTACGAATATAATTGAGGGCTATATTATATTTATATTTTCTATAGTTTTTAAACAAGCGAGATTTTTTTAGGAAGTTTTCAACGATAGTAAATGTGTGAAGAGTAAATAGGCAATAAGTAAATGAGTGCATCAATAAAAATATTAATTTGTTTCTTTTATCATATTATATGGTCATTAAGAAAATATAAAATCTGTTATGTGCTTATAAAGAAATATATAATAATTATTTCTTGCAGTAATTATACAGTTCTTGAATAATTGTATAATTATATTGTCCTTGCAGTAAGTATAGTAATTATATAGGCAGAATTTAAGAAGCCTTTAATTAAAACTCAGCTTTAGCAGTTAATAACATATTTGCAGCATATTTTTTAAGAAAAAACATAATCTTATTTCTTTAAAAAATGCAATTAATAATAAAATATGCTTTTGGGTAAACTTAAGGAATGTATTATTTAGATTAAAATAAACAAAAGAAGGTAACATATATATATATATATATAAAATAAGAAATTGATATTGATGCGAACTAAATGCATTGTTTTAGGTAAAAAGTAAAAGCAAAAAGAGATATGCAGCGCCAAGTAGTAGTTATTTTAATGCAAATCAATTTAAAAATAAATTTGTCTTAAATATTTTTTCTCCTTACTAAATAATTTAATTCAAGAATTTTCTTTATTTATTCCATTTTTTTAAACTTTTCTGTCGTACTTTTGTAGTTATTGCCTAGTTATTATTAGAATTCTACTCGTATTTTCTAATAAGTAATTTGAAAGCTATATTTAATAAGTAATAATTAAGATAAAAATAAAGTGAAAAATAAATCTACCTTTAATAAAAGAAAAGTTTTAGTTTAAAATATTTTTAAATTAAAATTTAGGTATAGATAAAGATCATATATTTCAATTCTTTTTCTGCTTTAAACTAAGTTTGAAGATGTAAAAGAAAAAGTTTAAATAAAAACGTGAATGAAAAATTTAAACTATGATAAACTAACCAATTTCATTAGACTCCTTTCATTAGATTCCTTTTTATCATAAAGAAGCTTTATTCATTTTACACTTTTGCGAACCCATAATAAATTATTTGAAAGTAGTGTTTTCGCGAATTTCTTGTAGCTGTTTATTCTAAAACTGCGAAATTTTTTGACAGGTTTAAAGTGCATTGTATAAAATAATTTTAGAAGTGTTTCAAAGTTTTGACTAATTAAGAAATTTATTTTTTTTAAGTTCGAGGAGAGATAGCGAATTTTTTCGTTAAATATGACAAATATTTTATACTTTTCGGAGCATAGAATGAGAATCGAATATCCTGCACCCTCATACATTAAGAAATAGTTCCCGAAGATTCATTAATGCAAACTCACAAAATTTCCAACTCTCATTCATAACTTCGAAGCTTGAAGTTTATACCCGTGATGATCACCTAGCGCCAAAAGTTCCATTACCGAATAATTTATCGCTTCATTAGTTGGCGAAATATTTGCCCCTGTCGCCAATTCATCACTTTCTGTTATTGTATAAAGTGCATGAAGCTTGGGGAATGAATCCTTATAAATCAGGTTGAAAGGTATTTATTTTATGCTTGATCGAAAGTAAGGTGATCTTTCTCACTGAGCTAGAGAAATTTAACGCCAAAAACAGAAGTGATATTTAAGGAATTTTGTTATTTTCAGAATGCGAATGTAATTTATGGATTTGCAAAATTATTAAATTATTTTTATTTTACAAAACTATTTATTAAAAGCAAATTTTTTTAGCCTCGATTAATGACTAAAAATATTGCTAAAATTTTTTGGCTGGATGTTCCTTTAAATATATTTTTTTAAATTTTGCACAATTCTTAGAAGTCTGGTGTATATTATCCTTTCAGTTAATGTTAATTGAAAAGATAAATTATTCATTTACCATTATCGCTTAAATTTAATCTTTTTCATTTTAATTTTTTAAACTTACCCAAATTTTCATCATAAAAAAATAACGCATGAATGAATTGTTTCATCAATTGTATATTTCATACCGTCTGTAAATAAATAAATAAGAAATTTAATCAAAATTTTACGGTGACCACAGATGTCGTAGTGTTAATTTTAAATTTTTTTCAACTCACTTTATTGGCTTTACTTCTTCCTCTACAAAATTGCTTATAGAGAGTGCATCACACGTTAAAACACCATCACAAACATTTGTTTACTCACCGATTTTCAAAACATGGTCAAACTTATTAAGGTTCATTTGTTGCGACCGGACTAAGAGTGTCAAATCATATTTCTCTCTCACTTTTCATAATCCACGGAAGCTTTTTTTTATCAGCTTTGTATAAAAGAGAGTTTCACACTTCTCCAAGTTTCTGTCCTCAGGTTTTGCTGCAGTGTTAAGTATAAACATTTTTTGGAAACCTCATATTTTTTTTACTATTAACGCCAGGAGAATCAACTGCTTTTCATAATGATAATTGAAGCTACAGAAAACACCTTGATCAAGAGAATTTATCACTGTGTTTTTTATTTATTTATTTTCTAAATTTAAAGTTTTGGTTAAGATGTAGAATCGGAGGCCTATTTGGTGATGATTTTCGTAGTCCTTCTGAAGCAAAGTCGTAGTCTTGATGAAGTCGTAGTCTTGTAGTCTTTTCGTAGTCTTGATGAAGTCTTGCTGAAGCCCTATTTCTGATTATTTGATATTCTTTGCCGTCTTTAATTTCAGTGACCTCACATTCGGGTCAGTACAACTTTTGCTTACCGTTAAGCGATTAGTTTTTGTTTTATTTTCACATGTATTGATTTATTTTCAAATCGCCAATTATAAAAGAGGTCCCCAATTGTAAACTATTACCCAAGTTTTATATTTCTTAAATTATTATAGTGCGGATGATACCGTGGACAAGTGGAACTGAAATTTATTTCGCAACAATTAGGTATCAAAAGACCCTTCACATTTTTAATCAATTGATAATTTGGTGAAAGTTTATCAATTCTGAATTGTCTTCATTATTTATAAAAATATTTAATACTTACTATACATGCCAGTGGGTTTGTTGGATAAAAAAATATGACAGTGTCCGAAATTCGACCCTTATTCATTTTCGAATTAAATTTTCAGTTATCTTTTTCTCCCCCATACCACAATCACATTCTTAATTTAACAAAAAATAGCGCTGAAGTATGATGATACATAGTTTTTGAAGTAACCTTATACCCCGAGTTATTCCATGAACCACTATTTACAAATAGAGAGTATCGCAAAATTTACTCAAGGTTGCATTTTGCTCCGTTTTTGCGATAAAATGTGGCCAACAAAAAGAAAAAAAAAGAC
The DNA here is from genome assembly GCF_043381705.1 of Parasteatoda tepidariorum. Classification (NCBI taxonomy): domain Eukaryota; kingdom Metazoa; phylum Arthropoda; class Arachnida; order Araneae; family Theridiidae; genus Parasteatoda; species Parasteatoda tepidariorum. The sequence goes on from NC_092206.1 coordinate 44,568,240, forward strand.
TCCGGGATGACTGACAGTTCATATTAATTAATAATAGAGCACTACATAAAAGAACAATTTGTTTTCTACATTTTGAACATTATTTTGAGTAATGTTGAGTCGTGTAATTTTTCGTTTTGATTATAAGATCTCTTCCAGATCTGAGATGTTACACTGTCCCAAATCATGCTATATAATGCCATAGAGTGGTTTTATTTATTTATTATTAGTATTTTTAGATTTTTCTGACAATTTCACAAAACCATTCACACTTTAAAAGAGGAAAATTAGCACTTTAGAAAAGAAATTCAGCCACTTAAAGCAAAACAGTACATGGAAATTTAGACAAAACGTAGTGCGCATGTACCAACAAAACCATTAAGACCATTAAATCAATGTGATTTTCCATTTATAATCTTATTTTGTATACCTTAAAAATGAATAAGAGTAAATCTCAATTTTTAATTTAAAACTTGCGTTTTCTGTTAAAATTTTTTTTTTTTTTGCATGAGTTTTGAAACATTTTGTAGTCGTGCATTATTTCTCAAAAGCAAATCTTTCTATGGATTAATTAGTCCACAGAAAGCTTTGTTTTTCATTTATGTGTACGAATTGAGAATTACCAAAGTCTTATTAGACTTTCACCGTCCTCAAAGACTGCAGCCAAAATAGCCATTAAACACTTAATTCACTATGCCTACATGAAGAAACCCTACTTTCTCAAAAGCTTAGTAGGCATATCCCAGTCGCACATTGGTCGCTATCAAGGGACCCCACATAAAAGTCGCCTTTACCCTTTCCCTCCTCGCATTACACCCGGATAAAAGGGTGGTAGCAACATTCGCAAGTTGGTGCTTTTATTGCTTCTCAGTGTCGTTGATGGCAACTCTGGGTAATTATTTTTAATGGGGAATTAACAAGCAAGATGACAGGGACGACTCGCATAAAATTTACTGGCATGGCTGCAGTAAAGTTTTTAGAAGAAGAGGAGAAAATTATGTAATGGATAAATGGCGACCGTTTAGGGTGATGGAAGTCGTGTTTGGGTGCTGCGTTAATTTGGAAAAACAGTGTTCATTAAACCTGTGCGCCTTTTTTTATATCCTTTTAATGGAAAAGATACTTATTTACGTTGGATATAGACTCGCTTTTGTTAAACTGGAAGCCCGGTTTAATCATTTGCGTTTATCGACGTAAGGGTTTTATATTGTTCGGTTATTTATGCCTGATGACAAATTATTGTTTTTCTATCGAATTATTAAACTGTGTTTTTCATTGAATGACTTTTTATATTAGAGCTTAAAACTTTTTTTAAAAAATTAATATAATGATTGCCGGAATATGAATTCAATTCAGCCTAATTATTATAGTCAATAAAATATTGCACATTTAAATAATTTTTATCACATAATATAATAAAAAAATACTCCGAATTGTTATGCGTAAAAAATAATAAAATTTTACGTCTAAAATTACAATATTATATAAAAATCAGTATTCAAACCTTATAATAACTATAATTACTTATTAGGTCGTAAGATTTCTTTTTAAGGATGGTCAAATAAACTCAGATATTTTTTCAGGCATAAATTGGACATAAATTACTTCACTAAGCTTTTTAATGATGCATGCAGCAAGCGTTAATTGATATTGCAGTGTCTCTTATTTTTTAGCTAAAATCGATACCAGTTTTTCGCTATACCTAGAATAAAAATTTATATGTTTGGCTTAAGTTCTTATTAATTAGAAAATACTTTAGTTTCTAAATAATTTAGAAATTATATAGAAAATATTTGAAAACAATTGTTGAAACATATTTTTTAGATACTGACATACTACATTGATTTTTAAAAATATATAAATTTTTTAAATAAATTTGAAATGTTTACATTTGGTTTTGAAATTTAAACTTATTTTACCATTAATGAGTTAATCGTTGTTACCCAATAATTAATAATTGACATACCAATATTTGTGACCTTTTATTACCCATTAAGTCGTAGTTCCAAAAAAAAGGGGGACACTATTTTTTCTTAAGACATAATTTTTCAACTGTATCAAGTTTGATTTGCTTTACGATAAAATTAAAACGAATCTTAATTTGAACATAAATGGCATCTTGGGTGTCGTGATATATCTCAGATCTGAAACTATGTCGTATTTGAAAACTATTCCATGGTTCAATCTTTTAGTTTTTGGGCGTTATTGCCACGGATTTTGAGATATGTTGAAAAAATATTGAAATAAACAAAATATTCATAGATAGAATGATCACTTGTGAACTTCTATGAGTAGGGGAGAGTGGGGTCAATAGTACATTTTTTACTTAACTATTTTTAACTAACAAAAAAATCAATATATTATTAGTATTAATTGACAAACGAGTAAAGTAGACTATCCTCTACTAGAAAAAAAAAATAAATACCTTATTTTAAATGTTATTATATTAGTTATTAACAATTTTTGACAGTCGTGCACTTGTTACAATTGTCCCCTCTTACGGGGTCAATTGTAACAGTTCATAAATTCAACTAAAACATAGTTAATTATACATATTATCATAGTTGTGATATATTTTTTTATTGATCAAAATAGTAGTGATATTTTAGGAGTAAAAATAATAATGAGCAGAGACCTAAAGGGTTAAACTTTTAACTTTAAGGGGTTAAAAATTTTAATTTATGCTGTGAAAGGTGACAAATAAAATAATGCACATGCAACATAATATAAATGATATAGGAAACTATTGGTGGTTCTTAAAGAGTTAAGTAATGGTTTGTAAACATAAGATTATTTATTTTCAGCTGTTACAATCGTCCCTTTACTTATTGTTACAATCGTCCCCAAGACGCCATTTCAGCTTCATTTGTTAAAAACATTGCTAGTTAATTAACAAAACAAATTTTTTTTTATTGAAATGTTAATTAAGGTGTCCACTTACATATTCGGTTAATAATTTTTATTTGTTTAAGCAAAATTACTTTGTTACAATATAATATTCTAATACCAAAAAAAGTATTTGCGTAGCTTGAAAAAATCTTTTGTGATGTAACTCTTTCAAAAGAACATAAAAATGGTTGCCAGCAGGGGTGTACATGTAGATTTATTAAATACACCTTGTGCGCCACCTAGGAACCAAATCTAGAACCCGACGGTCGAAATTTTTGCTCTGTTACAATCGTACCCTGTTACAATTGACCCCACTCTCCCATACACTGTAAAAAACGGGTTCTCAAAATTGCATAAAAATGTGTAAAAAATAGCCCCGAAAAAAATATAGTCGAATTTGAAAACTCCATGTATTCATTATTGAGTATACACATGCTCAAAATTGAAACAACATATACTCATTTTTATCGTTCGAAAATGATGTGGAGGGAGAAATGAATGCGAGATATGTTCGTTAGTTCGAGACAGATGTTTAAACCCAAGACCTCCAGGATAATATTTTATTTCATAACTACCGTTTGAACAGCAGACCTAATCTTACGTTTACGACTACTAATGTTCTACACCACAGCCTTGTAATTTTGAACCCAATCTAGAAGACCAGGAAACTCCTGGATCAAGTATTGGAAGAAATTTGCCTTTGTGCAGACTTTTTTGATGGAACTAACACACATTAGAGTTACATGGAGATAAAAATCTCTCCCACGGTTAGCCTGATGGCAAGGAGACTCTAACCCATGATCCATCTACCACTGATGATATTTTACGCCAGCACTGTGGTCGGTTCGAACCGGGCGCAGAATTCGTATCTCCCAGCTATCGCTGGGATTCGAACCCAGTTCACCTCATTGGAGGACGAACGCTCTATTCCCTGAGTTTATAGAAAGAGACTCGAACTACTATAGAAAAGGCTGTACACATACAAGGCTTAGCCCATTGTGAAATAGGAAGCTTTATTTAGTCAGATTATTAGATTAAAAGTAATTTTTTCTTTTTTTTTCAGATCATTAAATTAAATGTCAGTTAGGGTGGTCCACTTTTTACGCTCTGTTCGTAACAATCTTTAAATGATGAACTCGGATGAAGAATGTCTTGTTTAAACCAGAGAAATTTAACTGACGTCTATTTTAAAGTAATTTATTAATGATAACTGTTCTTTTAAAGTAATTTATAATGATAAATATCCCTGCATATGATTATAAAATTCGCTATCATTCATGTGAGATATGAAACATTTCTTCGAATAGAAGGAATTTATGGATTTGAGATATTGTTTAAGCTTGTAATGGAATGTTTTAAAATGCAAATGCTACAAGTTTCATTATTCGCATGCTATAAATTTCTAATATTTGCTACACCAATTTATAATTACGTCTCTTTATGTCTTTTTCACACTTTTCTGGATTTGAAATAATGAGCGTCTGTGCATCTGAGACTTCATTATAATCATTTATTGATTATGATACATGTAAGTCTGCAGATACAAGGTATATTCTATAAAAGTGCATAAATGAGATGCATGCGCGAATAAAATTTTGAATTTATAAAATATTTCTACATTTTCATGAAATGGTTACTATAGTTAAATTGTTCCATCTCTATAGATTTCATATAATTAAAAGTGATATTTTTTCTTTTCTTTTTTAGTTATGGCATCAGAAGATGAAGAACGATTAGTTCGTGATCTTTTTAGAGATTACAACAAATTAATTCGGCCTGTAGAAGTGATGAATAAAACTGTAGAAGTACAATTTGGTTTATCTTTCATCCAGCTCATCAATGTGGTGAGTAGTCTTACATACTTTATTTAATGAAATATTATGATATTAAGTTGATTACGTATTAATATTGCAATATTGTGATATTAATCATATCATATATTACTACTGCAATATGATATTAATTATACTATATTTAACTAAGTAAATTAATATTGTTGATTGCAACGTCAGTGACTGACACTGAACTTTTCTTTTACATCGTATCAGTCACCGGTGACTAACAGTGCAACATGTGATATAAACTAATTACATTAAGCAATTGCTTAAAATTTACTTAATTTTAATTTATTATTACAAATCAATTTTCTATTTCAATCTGTTAGAAGTGCACTTCGCATTACTTTACGACAATGAGAACACTTCTTTTCAGTGAGCGTGGTGTGCTAAGTGATAAAATTATACACAGTCCAGTCACATTAATGTGACCACCACTTACTTTTGACATCAACGTGAAATAACCAATCACAAAAGGCAGGTGGCAGCATATTACAGTAGAGTGTATATAAAGGATGTCCTAGGGCATCTGAAAGCATTTCAAGCGTTGGCGTAATGCAAAAACGTAGCGATTTATCCGACGTCCAAAAGGGCATGATTATTGGCTTTCGGGCCAAGTGTGGAATCATTTCGGAAACGGCTAATTTTGTGAACTGTTTTCGTGCCACCGTGTTGAAAGTATACTGTGCATGGTAAAATGGCACTATCCAAAATCAGCGGCGTGCCACATGCGGTGCACCACGGGCTATAGATGGCAGAGGCGAAGGAAAGCTACGGAGACGCGTTCGGGTGAATTGACGTGCAACTGTTGAGCAACTGACCGCCCAGATGAACCAAAAGGCTACCAAGTGTGTATCCTCAACAACGGTTCAGCGAATGTTGCTGCGCATGGGCCTCCGTAGCAGAAGCCTGGTTAATGCATCTATGCTGACTGCTGTTCATCGGCGACGAAGGCTGGAATTTGCATGCCAGTACCGCAACTGGACGTCCACAGAGTGGCGACAGGTG
>NC_092206.1:44574285-44627895 GCF_043381705.1 Parasteatoda tepidariorum
TGGGCGGTCAGTTGCTCAAAGGTGGTTATTCTGGTTTCTGACGGGTGGTCACATTAATGTGACTGGACTGTGTAATTATTATAAATATAATTATAAAAATATTATTATTATAAAAATAATTATTTTAAATAATTATTGAAATTAATTGTATCTTAAAATGCTAGTTTCGTCAAATCGTATTGTATTCTTATTTAAATAGAATTTGCAAAGTGTTGCAACATAACCTAATTCTGAAGTCAACATTACTTTAGTTTCACAGCGTAACCCCGAAAATTTTCCTACAATTCACAATTTCTTTGGGGTGTAGTATATAAGGTTACAGTCAAGGTTAATGGACAAATGCTACGAAAAATCTAGTTATTAGATATCGGTAAAGACTTTCGTAAGTTAACAAAATAAATTTCATTCTAGATTTTAAAATTGTGAATAATTTTATTTTGTATTTGTCCTATTATGAGTTTAAACATCTAATTTTCCTTTTTCTATCTCTTTCTCATTTTCTAAAGTCTTTTTTACCGTTTGAACATTTTGTAAACATCTCTTACTATTATGTATTTTAAATAAACGGTACAATTTATTGATTTGATAGAAATTTAAAATTTTACTCTTTGTTACACTTTTGCTAATTCTAAATACCTTTTTTTCTCATTTTTTTTCATATTTTGTTATCCTACTTGCTTGCATTTATACCGTCATAATTACTTATTTTAAAATGTTTAGCTTTTTAAAATGGTTTAAAATTTAATGTAATCCTTTCTTCTTTTCTTCTAAATTTCTTCTTGAGAATAAATCTGCACAGTAACAGTCATTATTGTATTACAGATTTCATTCGCTATAAAAATATATAAATAGGAAATAACAATCGACATGTTTCAAGAGCTCAAAACAGGCGCTCATTTTCAAGACTTGCCAAACGTGAATGAGAACGGAAAAAAGTGACTTGAAAAATAGCCCTAAAGTTGCCAACGAAAAATGAAATGGAAATTTTTTCGTTGGCAACTTTTCGTTTTATTTTTCAAATCACTTTTGTTTCTTCTCATTCACATCAGGCAAGTCTAAAAAATGAGGGTCTGATTGATTGATTGAATGTTGGTTTTTATGACACAAGGTCCACACAAGGACATGCTGCCCCAAACTACACAAAATAGGTGTCTGTTTTCGAGCTCTTGAAACGTGCCTACTTTTATTTCCTATTTATATATTTTTGAAGTGAATTAAGTTTTTAATCTGGTAATATCTTACCTCTTTAGCTTCTTGAGATTATTTATTTAAGTCCATAACGTAGTAAATCATTTATCTAACTTTGTCAGGTAAACATCGCTTAAAAATGACAGCATTAATCACAAATGCAAAACAAACTCCTATTATTACAGTGATTCTAATATGAATTGGAAATGATTTGAGGCAAAGTAAATTAGTCACTAAGCAAGATCCTACAATAATGACTCAGGAAATTACCTCAACTGACCACCAATCAAAGGATTTCGAAAGACTGGAACTTGCTCCAAATTAGGCCGAGGGAAATCAGGGGTGTCTTAATTTCTGGACTCTTAACGACATCAGAAATCTAACTTAGTTACGTCAGGACATCCCAGACTTGCTGGTAATTGATTAAACTGCTCAATTGCGGCTAAGAAGAGTGATTTCGTTTCCCATAGCAACGGATTTTCCTATAGGAAACTGCTGAAATACGCGATCCTATTGAAGGATTCATTCGAGTTACTTGGATTGAAAAACAGAATCATGAAAGGAATACTTTCGTAATTTTTATCAGGAAGCTATTGATTAAAACAAATTTTGGAAGCTTTTTTTCACGTTTTTTTTTTACGTAGTTTAGGCTAGATAGCAAAAGGTTAGATCATAAAATTGCAGGTTCCTAATTATAAAAACCAAATTTTATGCTCATATATTTAGGATATATTCGAGTTCTTTTTATTGAAAATAAAATTTCATAAAAGACATTATTACGCATTTTTATTAAAAAAATTATAGACTAAAAACTTTTTAAACTAGTTTATATGCGTTTTTAAAGTAGTTTACGTTAGAGAGCAAAACATTTGATCGCAAAAGTATATTGTTTCAATTGCAACAAGGCAAGTTTAAGATATCCTCTTGTTCTATCGATTGAAAAATAAATTTAAATAATTTTTTCGCGGTTTGTTGATTAAAACAAATTTTAAAAGCTTTTACACACATTTTTGATGTAATTTAGGTTAGGCAGCAAAATGTTATGTCACTAAATTATATCATCCTACTTCTAATAAACAATTTTTATGCATATAAGTTTAGGATATTCGAGTTCCTTAAACTGATTTACATGATTTTTATTAATGTAAATATAGATAAAAAACTCTTACAATTTATAATCGTTTTTAATTAGTTTAGGTTGAAATGCAAGAGGTTGGGTTATAACAATGTATCTGCAATGGACAATTATTACGGTTTCGCTAGTTAAAAATACAGTCCAGTTCCTTAAAAAGAAAAATGAATTTTATTAAAATATTTCGATGAAAGCAAATTTGATATATTTTTTTGCCTGTAATTTAGATTAGATTGCAAAATTTTCGTTCCACGTAAAATAAGCAATTTTTTTATTACTCGAAAGTACTTTAACACTCTTGCCGTTCAGACTTACATCATAATATTCTGATAAATACGTAACACAGGGCAGTAGTTTCTGAATTGAATATGAGTTTTAAATGTGCAAGATCATAAAAAAGGATATGCTGCTTCAAACAAAAAGCTTCAAAATGAATAAAAAATATAAAGGACAAACACCGAATCTGCAAAAATATAGAAAATGGAAGCAATTTATGTAGTTCGAAACAGCTACGTTTTGTTTCTAATGTTACTGACGAGCTTTGCAGCGGTGATGATCAATTTAGATAGGCATCTAATATTTGAGTTATTTTTTCCTATACATACTTACTTTACAAAAAGAGTTATCAAAACATTTATCAAAGTAAATAATTTTGTTTTTATTTTTTATGTCATGTTTGCAAGAAAAATATTTAACACATTTTGTTATGCTTTATGTGTTTATTTGGATGGTTATATTTCTTTCCTATACATTGAACTATTTTATCTGCAAGGCTCATCGAAAAATCAACACATGTTCAATATTTTACTATTTCAAGCGAAATATTTGTAGTTTTAGATCAATTTTATCAACTGCGGCTTTATTACAAGGTTATTTTTTATGTTATTTTACGCGCAAGATTATTTTTACATTTTCTGACTGTAATAAAAAGCAACATTAAAAAGTGCTATTACATTAATAATTTTATTTCATGAAACATAATGTAGTAATATAGTAGTAATAGCATATGAAAAAATATTAATATGTTATTACATAATGGTAATAGCTGGTAATGGTAATGACATGTCATATATTGAATTTTCAATAAAAAATTGAATTATTGAAAAATCAATATGATTTTAAGATACTTTATAATATGTTCCTATTACAACTGAAAGGTGTTTTTTAATGAAAATTCTAATTTGAAAAGCTTGAAAAGTAGGAAATAAATATTTATTGCTCTTATTTCTTAATAATAAATAATAGTAATAAAAAAATAATAAATGAAATCTAACATTTATGTAACTGTTCGCGTTGTAGAGTTTACACTTTTGGTGTTTAATTTCTATCAGAACAAAATAAATTGATGTTAAATTAAAGAAAACATAAAATTAAAATACTATTTTCCCCCGAGAAATCTAATTTTTTAAAAGGAAGTCACCTAATACCTTTTTTCAATAAGTACTTCAATTAAAATCATGGATTCATTTAATCTGAAGGCATATTAAAAAAATGTTTAAAAATTGTAAATAAATGTGGGCATACAAAAAAAAATGACTATAAAGGTTCTTTAAATCTAATGAATTATTTTTATAATATCTCTAATAGATATTGAATAATTCAGTAGCTTTGTAATATTTTCTATATACATTTATTTGAATTTAATTTAAATATTTTGTCCTAATTCCAGAACGAAAAGAATCAAATCATGACTTCAAACGTCTGGCTGCAATTGGTGAGTAGCAACTTTTTCAACTTTAAAAACTAGGTTTAGCCATTTCTTTCGCAACTGAGTCAGTTGCTCGTTCTGCGTCAATTAAAGCGATAAAACGCACCCCCAGAAATTCCGAGATAACTACGTTTGTTGAAGGTACTATTTCCCTTAACTCGATCTCTTCTCATTAATTGTGCCTCGCGAAAAATTCTTTTTCCTTTAGCTTCCTAGCTCGAATTTTTTTTTTTTCTCTTCTAACTTTAGTACTCCTCCTTTTGTGGATTTAATTTTGCTGGCTGAGAGTAAGATTCATTTTTATCGGGAACGGGGAAACTATTCCAGAATATTATTATTCTTTACGGAAGTAATTTTTTTCCCTCTTATTTGAAAAGATGAATTTCATTTCATTCAGCGCAATTCCTTTTTTGTTTTGTCAGGAGATGCAATTTGAGGTTTAGTTATTCGACGTTTTTAAAGATTAGATGGTTTTTCGTCATTAATAGATAATGCTTTGAAAATGTTTATCTAAAAATAACTTTTTAAAATAAATAGAAAAAATTTATTAATAATAAAGATTGAATTTTACGAATCATATTAAAATGGAATTTAAAAATATAAATTCGAAATATTCAATTTGTTATGGCGTTAAGATTTTTATGTCGTCACAGCAGCTTTACTTTCATTGGACGGCTTTACTTTTATGTATTATTTTTTTTAATACGGGTATGATTAGTTTATGGCTTGATATGTTTGAAAAATATTTTTTTTCGATACTTTAAAAAAATTCAAAATTAATTTTAAATTATTTTAGTTTATTTCGGATGTTTTATTTCAATACTTTAATAGGATAAAAAAGGAATTTAAAAATATAAATTCGAAATATTAAATTTTTTATGGCGATTTTTAAGTCATATCAGCAGCTTTAGTTTTATTTATTATTTTTTTAATACGGGTATGGCTTTATGACGGGTACTTAATGGCTTGATATGTTTCGAAAAAGATTTCTTTTCGAAATTTAAAAAAAAAATTCAAAATTGATTTTAAATCTTTTTAGTTTATTTCGGATGTTTTATTTCAATACTTGGATTCTTATTTTACTTTGATTAATTTATTGAACATGGCGGACTTAATGCAATGAAATGCAATTATATTCTAAATTAAGCTGACACAAATGAAATGAGAAAAATGAAAAAATTAAATTAAAAAAGGAATGGTTGCATAAGTACCTTGGATACGCGGATCCGCTATTTACATAAAAGAAAATGGTTTTCGACTATTTAAAGCGGATTAGTTAAAATTTAACATAAATTCGTTGCTTAAATTTGTAATGAAAGTTTTGTCAAAAATATTTTAAGTATTTTAACTGACATCTGCCATATTTCATGAGCTTATGATTTCAGTTTTTTCCCCGGATGATAATCATATCGTACAAGCCAAATAACTAGTGAAGATTTCAAAGGAAAATTGAAACATGCCACCTATTTTGTGCAAATTTATTAACTGCAAAATAAAGTAGCACTTATACATTATTATTATTATATAAGCGCCGTTTTATTCTACAATCTTATTTCTTAAAGTAACTTGAAAGTGCATCGGTTCAGAGGCTTCTGAGTTTCCGGCGAGAACTGTAAAAAATACTGGATCTAGTTACGGTATAGAAAACTGGAATTTTGAATCCGTAAAAATCCCATTTCATCGTTATTTTTACAGTGATAACTATTTAATTAGAGTGATTCAGTGATTTTACTGTAGATATTAGTGTAAAAATCATGGTATAAATAAAAATTTATCACTTAATATGTTCTCGTAAGATGGATTTCACGATTTGATCCGGAATTTTTCTCAGTAAAGGAAAACTTTCAAACCTTTTGTGTTTATCTTGATTAAAGAGTTGGAAATTTTTGATAACAAAGTAACTGGGAATATGCACTTAGTCTGGTGGATATGGTGAATTGGATTGAATATACCTCTGAATATACTTCAATAGAGAACAATTGAAGATTAGATGCTTTACTACTTTTACATTAAACATAAATATTGCTAATCGGATGAACATTCAACAATAACAAAAGCTTTTAGGTGGATAGCTTATATTCAAATTACTTTCCTCTAAATGTTTCCAAACATCAATAAAACTGAGTATACATAGACACCTAATTCTGTCTAATATGTTATGAATGAGAGCTTCTATCTCAGAATACTTAAAACTATTGAATTATTCAGCTGGATTATACGTTTTACCAATATTCATAAAATGCCAAATATACTCTATAACAAAAAAATCGACGCACCAAGGGAGTTGCCCGATTGAAACGAAAATTTGTGGATAGGAAGACAATGTACAGAATAGTAAATGATTAAAATTTCAGAACAATTGAATAGTTTATTGCCGAGTTACAGTAACAAGTTCAATAAGGTGTTGACCTGCCTCTAGCCTGGATGCAAGCTGCCACACGGAGTAGCAAAGACCGATAAAGCTCCCGGATGGTCTCTTGTGGTATTTCCTGCCAAATTCGATCCAATTGTCGAACGAGATCATCAACAGTCCATGCCAGATGCATTGCCTTCCCATCATATCCCAGACATGCTCGATGGGAGAGAGATCTGGTGATCTGGCAGGCCAAGGAAGAGTTTGACTATCTTGCAGACAGTTCATAACAACACGTACCGTACGTGGTCTGGCATTGTCCTGCTGAAAAACCAGCCCAGGGCGCTGCAAAAGGAACGGTAGCAAAACAGGTCTTAGGATGTCGTCGTCGACGATTAGGATGCCTCGATGATCGTCAGGACACAGTTGGAAGCGGGATTCGTCGCTAAAGACTATACGTCCCCAGTCGGCATCATTCCAGCCTGATCAGTTCAAAATATTCATGCATACGAAATTTCAAAGCAATCGGATGATTGCTTCTTGGTGCGTCGATTTTTTTTGTTATAGAGTGTAGTTTTGAATCATTAATTTATTTTAAAACTGTGAACTAACAAAATTATTTTGAGTATCTTAAATGATTGCCTAAAACAGTAAGAGTTCTAATTACTAATTTCTACACATGTGCTTTCTTTTAAATGTCTTATAAAGTCAATTCTTTGAGATCCAAAAGTGATGCGGAGAAATAAAAGCAAATGAGAATTTAATCTGAATGAAACTTATGATAGATAAAAGCAAAAAAAAAAAAAAAAAAAAAAAAAAAAAAAAAAAAAAAAAAAAAAAAAAAAAAAAAANAAAAATGAAAAAAATCGTAACATTCTTCTTTAGAATATTGTGTCAAAGGCATTATTTAAGGTAACCTTTTTAATCACCTCTAAAAGAATCTTTAAACTCCAGAAAATGAAATTGCATCTTTAACGTTAGTTATCATAGCATTTGCTCTTAATTTCGTAGTTATGATATATATATAATTTTGATAATAATTTGTTATAAAACTGCTTATTACTAATAATATTTTAACTAATTTTAATCGTTTAGTCGTTGCCTATTATAGTAAGAGTTTTGATTAATAATTCTTATGCAATATATAATGTTTACTTTCACAACTATGGTAAGGTAAGTTCTATAAGAGTCTAAGGTGATGAGCAAAAATGAAAGTTTAATCTGAACGAAACTTATGGTAGATAAAAGTAAGAAAAACAGTTTTAGTAAAGTTGACACTCTCTTTTAGAATATTGCATCAAAGGCATTATTTAAATTAAATTACACTTAAAAGGTAACCTTTTTAATCCCTTTTAAAAGAATCTTTTAATTCTCGGAAATGAAATCACACCTTTGGCGCTATTCATCATGCCAAGATAGAAAGCTTAGCGGATAGCTGGAGGCAATAACTCTTCGAATAAATAATGTTCCCAAGTCGAACGAAAACAATCGGCCTCCCATAATCTCATCTTTCCCCGAAGTCGCATTTTAAAATAATTAACATTCCCTCACACCTTGCCTTAGTTTGTGTTTTAATCTCCCTTTAAGCTTCTCGGTGAAGACAACCATTTTGAGTTGTTGCAAGCCTTCTAATCTCGCCATACCGACCACAGGAAAGGACAGTTTCTCGCCTGACGTTTACGTTCTATGTTCTAATTAGAACGTTGAGTTCAGGGGAAGCATTTTTAATTACTGTATGGATTTCAAAGTCCTTTGTTCACAACATGACTTGAGGCTTGATTGAGAAGAAGAGGTTTTAAATGAAGCTTGACATAACAAGCATAGCTCAGCTTAAAAGCGCCGCAGGAGATATGTTTAAGGAAATTGAATCAATTTATTTAGAGTAATTGTTAGTTGTAATTAGTGAAAAATGAATTTAAAATTTCGTATTAAGTTGACTGGAAATATATTATTTTATCCTCGTTATGTGTCTTTATTGATAATCGTTAATTGTGTTAATTGAGTCAAGAATTATTTACCTTTTTTGGACTTCATAATATCCTTAAATTATTGTAATAACTGAATTGTAATAAAGAATGATTTACCTTTATCGATGAGGTTGTAAATTATCATAATAATTGAATTGGGATGTGTAATGAATTTAGGATTAGACAATGTTTTGGATTAGAAAATATTATTAAATTTCTCTGACACTTGAAATAAAGGGCTGGTTAGGTTTTGTAAAATAGGCGAGAAAATTTTCATCAAGTGTATTTTAACCACTTGAAGTTTATATTTATGCTAAATGACCTAATGTTATTTTGTCTGTTTATTGTTTTAAAAATATTAGATATTTTCAATAGCTCAGATTGAAGCTATATCAGAAGAAATTTCTCTAAAATTGCTCATAGGTTCAAAGAGACTGCTTTATAATTTGTATTGACTTAATTTGAAACTTAACTTAATACAGTAATATGATCAGATACAATCGAGATACTGATTCGTCATACAGTAATAATAAAAAAAATCAATTAATTTTTAAAAATTAATTTTTAAAATTTATTCAGGCTGATTAAACGCCGGTTGATTAAAAATTTTCTTTTGATAATAAGCTGACCAGCATCCTTCTAAGCCTGAAAAAAATATTAGTAAAATTACTAAACGAATAATTAACATCTAATTGCTTCACCTTTCCAAATTAACAGTATAAAAACAGAAATCCCTTGAAGAAATTCTCTAACAGAAATAATTTGTTTTAAATTATTGAAAAGGTAAAGAGGAGAGTTTTTCGATTGTCTCTTTAGAAAGTTTTCGACGAAATTTTCAGTTTTGGGAGGATGCTGGTCAGCTTAATAATACTTAAGTTAATAAATGATTATTTCACTTTTTCAGTTTATTAAATTGAAGTAGATGGCAAATATTTATCATTTAGCATCTTGATATGTTACTCTAATAGGCAAATGTCCCCTCATTCCACTTTTTATTCAACGTAATTTATATATTCAGGTGCATTTTTTTGCTTATATANTATATATATATATATACACTTTTTTCTGAGAGCATTCACTTTGAGATATCCAATGCACGACGATAGTTTCAAATCATTATTCATAACATACATATTGTTGGAAAATACACCTTGCAATGTTAGACTTGAAAATTTTTATTCAAACCAGATGAAAATGAGTACTTTTTTTTTAAAAAATTAATCCTTCAGTAGCAAAGTAGAATTCGGTTAAAGTTAACATTTTAAATAATTTAATAGTTATAAATTTTTATAAATTTTTCACTGTCAAGCATATGAAATGAAAGAAAAAACAGATTTTGCATTTGCAGTAACCAGATAGCAGCCCAAACTTCATTAGTTTGCCAAACTTTATTATTAGTATTCATTAAGGAGTTAGTAATTGGCGAAAGAGCCCTTTATGGCTAGGTCGCACATTCAACTTTGTTTAAAAGATGATCCTTACCACAGAACTTCGATCTAAATAGTTATATTATAAAATCAGTTATACTGTAAGCAATTTTTTATTTTCTTTGCAAGAACGCTGTAGTTAATATTTTTGTTTGAGCAATAATCCCTACAAATTTTTTTAATTTACTTCACAATATAGTTTTAATTCTGATTTTTGTTTTAAAGTTCTTAATAGCAAATCTATTTTGGATGTCTGGTTTCAAACTTTATTCTTAATGTACGCACTTAATCTTATTTTTTTTATGCATTTCAAGAGTTGCTATGTAATATTTTTTTAAAATAGGTTTGGAGTGACTACCAGCTGAGATGGGACGAAGCGGATTATGGAGGAATTAATGTCTTAAGATTGCCGCCAGACAAAGTCTGGAAACCTGATATCGTCCTTTTTAACAAGTAAGACAAAGTTCTAATTTGCAGATTATTTTATTTTATTTAGGGAAAACAGATGTGGCGAATGAAGAAAAAAACTCGTATTAATTTGCAGTCGATGAAAAAAATTCAAGAAAATGTTTTCATTGTTTTGAAAACACATATATTTCAGCAGTTAAATGTGAATAAATGAAAAATTAACTTTTCACATCTGTATGTATTTTAAAATTATAAATACTGCTAATTCATTTTCTTTACTTAAGAAAAAGTTTTGAAATACAACAAAACATGAATGTCGCCCTATTTTGGAAAAAACTTTTTTTAGTTTCTATAAATTAAATAGCTTTGTTCACAAAAATTATTAAAAAGACTATTTGGTAATTAATTTTTAATAAATGATATTAAATTACATATTTTTAAATATTTAAATGCTGTTTTAAAGTGCTTAATACAAGGTATCTTGTCAACTTATGGCTCAAATTTTATAAAGGTTAAACTTTATTGAGGGCATAGTTTGTAGAAGCAATAGTTATTGCTGTCAGTTATCATCGTTTTTGTTGTTTTTTCATTGTTCTCTTACAATTTCTCCTTGTTCATCTAAATTTTGTATTGATTCAAACAGTAGACTATGGATTATGATTTCAATGAAGTACAACCACAAAAAATGTTTACGAATTCAAATTTCAGCCGAATTGATTTTGATAAATTACTCGGGTAAGGAAAATGAAATCAAAATGCTTCCAAGATGGAATTACTTAATGACTATCTTTATCATACATTTTTGGAGTCCATGCCAAAAAAGAAGTGAAAAAAGGATACACATTAAGAATCGCAATTTTATATTTAAGCGAGGTAAAAATATACGTTAATTTGACAAATAACTTTTGTGAAAAGCAGGAGTTAAAATTTCATCAGGCAAGCAAACAAGTTCTAACGTGTTTCTAATAATTAATTTGTATTTTCTATCAGTTTTTCCAGAAAATCAAACAGATTTTGATAATTAAGTTCGATTTCATTTGATTTCAATGGAATTTTTGCATTTTCACTTAAATACAAATTAGCGTTTGGACAAAGATTTTAAAAATAAATATTAAGAGTTTTATTACTGAACACCCTGTGTATAGTTTAATTCGATGAAATAAAGTCAGAATACAATTATTAATAACAAAATTTATTTTTCTGAAATCTTAAATCAATTGAAGAACACTATGTGAGAACAGTATTTCAAAACAGCTTTCTATTCACTTTATATGTCCAACTTCGGTTTTTGTATATAATTTTGCGTTATTGCGATTTTATTTCCCTTACTTTTCACACATAAAAATTTCCTTAATCGTTTGAAACAAATTAGGCTAAATTAATCAGACTAATTTATTATAACACAATGAAGGAAACAGCATCATTAGGGTAATTTATCCATTCACTAGTCAGAAATCCCTCATCGAAGCGCGAGTGACAATTTGTAATTCCATCGTCAAAATCCTGAGTTTACTTCCTCTCCAAAATCATACAAAGCATAGAAATAACAGCAGGGTTTATTCTAGTAATCTCTGCGGAACCATCTAGAACTGTAGATCAGTGCGAATACCAAAAGCGATTTCCCATTATGATCCCAAGGAATGATGTGGAAGAGTTTCCAGAATCATCCTCATTATATTCCTCTATGTCGAAGAGAGGGGGGATAGAGCCCCCTTTTAGAACGTGGTGGGGGCAGAGACCCCTTACTAAGCATTGAATGCATTTAATAACTCGAAACGTCGCCCCATCTACGTTTTGATGACCATCAGCTCTCATCCCTTTTACCAATTACCATTAGGGACTTTCGGAACCCCCCCCCCTCTGAATTCGAGTTCCCATTCATTAGCGGGCGAGAATGATAATCACTCCCACTTCTCTTTTCATTCTGATTCTCTAAGCTTGAAATTATCACGGAACGAATATAAGTTATCCTCTTGTACGCGATCACTGTGAATTGAGAATAACCTCATCGGCCACGTTGCTTCGTGAGTTGTGCAGTTATTGATCCCGTTTTAGGATGCTGAAAGCTGCTCTCCCTCATTCAGGTCAAGTCGTTTTGGCAGTTCTTTTTCCCGTTCCATTATTTAAAGTTGTCTTTCGAATTTTTTAAAGAATTGATCTTAATTACTTTTGGAAAAGAAATATTAATAATGAAGATGCTTACAAGTTGGATCTTTTCAAGTTGTTGATGAGTTTCTTAAATTGAAAAAAAAAAAATTCTTCTAAAGATTTTTGTACTTAATTTAGTTAATAATACGTATTCGACAACGCTGAGCACAATGGATTAAAAAATAACTGAAATTAAGATAAAATGTTAAAGAAACAGATTTACAGTCGTTAATTAGTCTCAAATGTAGGGATATTCACTTTAAAAAAAAATCAAAAACCTTTTATTTATGTTTCTGAATTGTCACAGAATACTTAAAATTCGTAAATTACATAAAAATATTTTTATGCTTTTGATGGATTAAAAATATTTTGAAACTTATTTTTTTTAAAAAAGAAAAGAATTAAGAAAAAAGAAAAAGGCAAAAGCCGTTAAGGAAGATCTGTTCAGTTTTTTTCACCAATTAATCTCGTGCTCTCAATATGTTGTTAAATCTAATATTTTGTACAAATAATTTTTGTTCTTAGTAGTAACTACTATATAAAATAAACTAAAATGAATTACTTTGAGACGTAAATACGATTTAATGTTTCAATAACTAGTTTTGTGATTGAATTGAAAGTATGGTTTAATGGCACAAGGCCCAAAAAGGACACGCTCAGCCAAACATACGGTTGCCATAATGTGAGAAGATTAAATGGTGATTATTAATAAAACTACATAGATAAAAACGTACAAAAGTAAGTAATATCTGGTAAACTAGTAAATACAATAAAACAGTTATATATAATTTAAAATACCAATGGCGCGCAGAAATGCAAAGATGCTTGGATGTAATTTTCTACAAAGTCTTTTATACACAAAGTGAATTACCAAAAAAGGTAATACTATGTTAGTTGAAACAAGGAAAAATAATTTAAATGTAAATGGAAAGTAAAACCTTACAAGCATATAACTAGTTTTGTAAAAATAATATTGAATTCATTTTATTACGATTCTGATGTTTAGCTTTGTATCTGATTTTAATATATGTGTTTAAAATATCTTTCAGTGCGGATGGCAATTATGAAGTCCGTTACAAATCCAACGTCCTTATCTACCCGGAGGGTCAAGTGATGTGGGTTCCTCCGGCCATTTATCAGAGCTCTTGTACCATTGATGTCACGTATTTCCCATTCGATCAGCAAAAATGTGTTATGAAGTTCGGATCTTGGACTTTCAACGGTGATCAAGTGTCCTTAAAGCTCTATAATGACAACTTCTGGGTCGACTTGTCCGATTACTGGAAGTCCGGCACCTGGGACATAGTAGAAGTGCCCGCCTTCCTCAACATCCACAATCAGTCCAAGAGCGGTCAGCCGACAGAAACAGATATTTCCTTTTACATAACTATCCGGAGAAAGACTCTCTTTTACACTGTCAATCTGATCCTGCCAACGGTGCTCATCTCCTTCCTCTGCATCTTGGTCTTCTATCTTCCGGCTGAAGCCGGAGAGAAGGTTACTCTAGGTATCTCGATTCTGCTCTCACTGGTCGTGTTCCTGCTTCTGGTCTCGAAGATCTTGCCACCGACCTCTCTCGTGCTTCCGCTCATCGCTAAGTACCTGCTGTTCACTTTCCTTATGAACACCGTGTCCATCCTGGTCACGGTGATTATTCTCAATTGGAACTTTAGAGGCCCTAGGACTCATAGAATGCCAAATTGGATACGGGTGGTCTTCCTTAAGTACTTACCCATAATGCTTTTCATGAAGAGACCCAAAAAGACGAGGCTGAGATGGATGATGGAAATGCCGGGTATCGGTGCTCACCATCACTATCATGGTGGATCTCCGGACATGAAGGGTGGAGCCACTTGCCACACGGTTAAAGGTAAAATGGACTTTGTAGAAATGGCTGATATCCACCATCCGAACTGCACTGCTGCTAGAGCATCGCAGCAGCAGGTTGGAGATTCTCAATTAAGAGATATGGAAGGCCCAGAAACATTATACTTAACACCAGAAGCTTTCAGAGCGACGGAAGCGATTGAATTTATTGCTGAACATCTTAGGAGTGAAGACGAGTACATTCAAGTAAGAGCATTTTTAATTTTAAAGTAAGGTTTAAGAGCCTTTAAAGGTCTCATTTGGGATGCATATTTTACAAATCCCATGCTTACTCTACGTAGGACAGTACTTTTCAAAGCGTTGTTGATGAATTAAATTTTGTGATATCTCCTTAATAATTTTGGTAGATAATTAAATACTTTATTTTATAAAATATCCTGCACTTCTGAATTGATTTACAATTACGAAAATTCGTAATTAGATATTATAATGATACAGATTTAAATTTATAATTGTTAAAAAGTAATAATTTTAAAAGTGCGAGAAACAGTTTTGAAATAAGATTTTATTGTTATTAATATTTGAGAATATACTTCAGAAATTTGCTTTTAACGGAAGTTAAAATTGTTCAAACAGCTTTTTCCCCAGTATTCTGAATGTGCTATATGGAGAAAAATAAAAATTTAAAGCCATATCAAACAAATATTTTAAACACATGAACAAGTGATTTTCCAACATGTTTTATACACCAGTTTATCACGTAAAGAAGTTGAAAACTTTCCACGATAACTTTGAGCATAATAGAACTTCTTCTCCTTGCAAGAGATTCCTTCATCGCTGATAGATTTGGATACTACTTCCGGTTGTTTCCAATCTGCCTTAAACCACGAACAAAATTTCACAAGGATATCCCATCTGAAAGCCATTTCGAGTTACGGTTTTCAATTTTCAAAACGACGCTGCTTTTCAAGGGAGGAAAAAAAAACACTTTTATATTTTTTCTAGTTTTGTACGATATAAGATGAGAGAACACTGAGCACTGGCATCTGGAACAATACGATCCAAAACGGCTTTTAAAGTTCCTAGTGATTGAGGACTTTGAATTTCAACCGGGTTTGCCTGCAACTTTTCTTGCCTTTCTTCTCAATAACCGGAGAAATACTCCGGAGTAAAATTGGATCTCCTTCGCATATATAAGACCCGGAGGGGAAGAATAAAGAACCTTTTTCTTCTGTCAGATAGGAAAACAGAGAACACCTTCGAGAGAAGAACCAACTTGGATGGTACGAGTTGCGATCGGTCAGTTAAGCAGTCGGACTTCAGCCATTCTTCTTCTTCTGATTGAAACGACTTTCATCTTCCTTGCTATTCTGGTACCGATTTCTTATTGGGGCCAGTAATCCCCCAGGAGAATTTCATCCCCAACGTTCTTATTTTCGAGCTTTTTTTTTCTTACGTTCGATTCCTAAGAGAGCTTTTTCTCTTAGCTTTAGATTTTTCGTTTCATTTTTTGTTACCCAGTACTAGATCTCTTTTTTTCTTCTCCTTTTTCTCTGTTATTATTGGTTCTCACTTTGTATTGCTGCAGCTGCCGCCTATGAGTGTAAGGGTTTACGAGGTAGTTTCGGTAGAATTTCGTATAGAGAAGTGCGTCTTAAACAATAAATTTTGTAAAGTGCCTAAACCATTTGATGAGTTTAAATCGTGCTCTTGAAGTGAGATAGTGAAAGTGATATAACAGAGAAAGTATTGTTCAGACAAAAAAAGTAGAGTAAACATTATTTTTTTTTTGTTTTACTTCCATAAAATGATCCTCCCTCTCAAAATATTTTGCCTTATTCACCTCGTCATTATTATTCCCATGTATAATGTATTCCTTTTATAATTTATTCATTTTGTTTATATAAGTACTAAAATTATCTCTCGATGCACTTTTCACAAAAAAATAAAAGAAAATTTTTTAAAATGTTAACAGTTATAGCATGATAATTTTTTTTGGGACAAAACCATAAAGGAATGTAGAAACTAAAATTGAATCACGTTTATTAAAAAAATAATAACAATAACTTAAAATAAGGCTATGTATTAAGTATTTCTTTTAAACAAATTTTATTAAAGACTGAACAATGGTTCATGAAATAGCTCTTTAAATTCAAACTCGGAAGAATTTAAATATGTGAAGAAGCAAAGAGTTTGTTAAATATTTTTTTTGCAGTTAAAACACATTTTAACTAATTATACGCATTTGCCAAAACATGCGTCGTTATATTTTGATAATTTTTCGACATTTTTTATTATGTCTTTAAGGTTTAGAGATTTTTAAATTTTTCCGAGCAAACAAAGCGTTTCCCAGGCTTAGTTAGTTTTCGTATTACCTGGTTCCTGCATTTAATATAAATATGACCAATAATATTAAAAGGTGTTATTTTATTTTATTAATCAATATCGCAGTAACTGCATGATAATTAAAGTCTACATATCATGTAATTACTCTGACGTCATTCATTAAAAAATGATCGTAGCTTAACTTACTAACACATTTTATTAAAGCACATTTACTGAATAAACGTTTTAATTACTTTTTCTGCTTGCTTTTAAAGTAGTTAAAACAATCTAAAATAAAAATTATTTCATTTTAATAATGATAGTGAGACTTTAAAATTAATTTTCAATTATTTTACCGTAACATAGTTTTTATAAGTATGTAATTATCATGCGTTTGTCTTTTGAATAGAATGGAAATTTTTTTTTGCTTTATTATCTTTAGCAAAAACTTTATATTCATGCAATTCATTAAAACGCAATAATAGTTTGATTAAATGGAAATTTTTTCTCGGCTTCGTTCAAAGAATTGTTTTTGTAAAAATAATATATCTTGTTGAAAATTAATATTTTTTAGAAATTTTCAGCTTATGCAAATGGAGTGAAATTACGCTTAAAAAGCGAAAATTTATTTTGATTGAGCGAAGGGTGGAAATTCGAGTCTTTAATTGAAAAACGCTTTATCACTCAAATGCAAATAATTGAGCTTTATTTCCTAGAACTCAAACATAAGCTATTGTACATAAATATTCTATAAAACTGCATTTTCATATAATATTATATTTTAGTGACAAAAGAGTTGAATGAATAAGCCATTTAATTATTACTAATTATTATTCAAATATCTCTATAATAGAAAGACTTAATTATAATTTTATAACTATAGTAGTATATGAAATTATAAGTTATTGAAGGTTCAATTACTAAATTATTCCGTAATAGCATCCGTTGCTTAGTAAAATTAATAAATTTTGATAAGCAGCAAATATTATTAATTTATTAAATTAATAAATTTTAAGAAATTAATATTTTATTAATTAATTTTAATTAATTTAATTTTAATTAAAAAATAATTAATAAAATTGCAAAAATTTTAAACTCAGAAAAACTATTATACTATGCAGTACTTAAGTGAAAGAATATATATTATTGCGCATTTAAAGTAGCAAAACAAAGATGTATTACAAGCAATGCCTGACGCAAATACCAAAGAGAAGGAAAACGTAGTAACAAACAATACACATGAAAAACAAGTAATATGAGAATAACAAAATGTTCTTCTACTAATAACAAACGAAAATCTGCTTTTTTTGGACAAAAATATAAGTTAAAAACAAAAAAGAACGTTTAGATACGTAACTTTATACCTTNTACAAGCAATGCCTGACGCAAATACCGGAGAGAAGGAAAACGTAGTAACAAACAATACACATGAAAAACAAGTAATATGAGAATAACAAAATGTTCTTCTACTAATAACAAACGAAAATCTGCTTTTTTTGGACAAAAATATAAGTTAAAAACAAAAAAGAACGCTCAGATACGTAACTTTATACCTTTCTTTCCCAATACATCTAGACATAATATTTTCATAATATGTTTGACATAATATGAAATATTATGCCAAAATGATAATACTTGACATAATATTTTCAAGAAAAAATAATGATACATTTACTTAAAATTAATGTAGCATTCTTGTATTAGTAAGAATGAAGAATCAAATTCCTTTTTTTTTTGTATTGAATGTAAATTCAAGTAACACGATATCTGAAAAGGGATAAGATATGTCTAGTGCATACTGTTACTTCTCATGATATTGATAAAAAGGATACAGAACGAGGCATACACATTCAAGTAAATAAAAGCTTTAAAAAGATGACAAAAATAGCATATATAAAGCTACGCAGAATAGGTTAAATATACGTTAAATACAAAAGTGAGCAAAATCCGAAAAATAAAATATTTATATTCAGTTTAAAATATCGTTGGAGCGTAGAGGCACAAAACTATTAAGATTATGCTATTTAACATGTTAAAATGCACTGTTGAATCTATATTTCTATAAGCATTTTTTTAAAGAAAGGTAAGGTTTTTTTTCTTTTTTAGAAATAGGAAAGGTAAATAAAATGAAAAGAGTTAAATAAAAAGAGCGAGAAAGCAATAGACTTTATAGCGAAGAAAAGTATTAATTGAAAATTAAAAAAAATAAAAAATAATTAAAATTATAAAAGTTATAAAATTTAACAATGAAAAGATATAATCTCGGCATTAGTCACTCGAATATATCAGCTTGCAAAATGTTGTTTGCTTTAAAACAGTCAAAACAAAATATACTAACTAAATAGTGTGAGTAGAGTTATAAAACTTAATAAATCTTAAATTCTTCTTTTTTCTTTGAAATTTTTTCTTTTCTTTCATTCTATTTATTATCTGTCATATATATAAAGTCCAAGTTTATGAGGATGTTTGTTAATTCAATGAATTTACGAAAGATTCTGTATTTTCTAGATACGTGAAGACTGGAAGTATGTTGCCATGGTTATAGATCGGCTACAGCTGTATATTTTCTTCGCAGTAACAACAGCCGGCACCATAGGAATATTACTAGATGCTCCTCACATATTCCAGTACGTCGACCAAGACAAGATCATAGAAATCCATAAAGGAAAAGCGACTTGAAGAGATACGCTAATAAATAAAATAAATAAATAAAAGAAAAACGACGCTACTGTGAATAAATAACACGTAAACAATTCAACGATAAAATACTGAGAATATCAAATTCTCATTTTATATTAGAATATACAAAGGCGGAACTTATATTTCGGTCAACTGCCCATTTAGACCGAATGTTCCCAGTAAAGAACAGACGGGTATCCATAAACATTATTATTATAATCCATTTGAATATGTACATAAATTAAATGGGAGAAAAATCTACTTAGCAGAAAAAAAAAGTACGACTTTGAAGAAAAGTTGGAAAACATTGAAGTTACTATCATGATTCATCCCCAAAGCGTGAATGATTTCTTTTTTTAAAATTAAAATAACAAGATGTAGAGAAATTTTAGACGAAAATTATTGATACCCATAGTAGCAAAGTATATGATGGTTTGGTGGTTTGTTATGAAGTCTGAATGATTTAAAAAAAAATCAGATTGTGTTTATATTGTAAATATAACCATGTGGTTAAGCTTGTAGATAATGCGTTATTTCCCTGTTTACCCCAGATTTTATTAATCTACATTTGTAACTATAGACTCTCGTTTTAACATAAGCCATGACGACAAGTATGTGTGTGTGTGTGAGCTTTATATATTACTATAAATATATATATATACATATAACTGATAATTTGTGATGCAAAATCAGAGCGCAAATAAAAACCTCCATTGCATATTAGTTGTGCAGTGTTGTAATGGGTGCATGAGCAGCAGCAGTAATAGCGTGCGCATGTGTACTGCAGTGTTATTTTTGTCATGCTTTGTGCTTGCCTTCTTAAAGCTTGTGGTTAGTTGGACAAATATATGTTTTAAACTTTAATACTATATTTTAATTGACTAATTAGTTTGCATTCGTGATAAAAAACACAATTTGTATGACTGAAATATAACTACATAGCATGAGCTTTGTAAGCGTCTAGTGTGAAGAACACATGTATTTTTATTTCAATAATAGCTTTAATATACTTTTATTTTTATGATACAATCAATATGCATTGAGTAATAGAGCAGAATTGGGAGATATGTCCAAAAATAATTATGTATTTAAGCGTTTTTAACGTTAAATTTGTAGCGTTTTTTCAATGTTGTACTTCTAAAATTATTTTGGCGTTACATATGAAACAATATTTTAACGTTACCTCAGAATCAATAGTTTAATGTTACCTCTGAAACCAAATTTTAACGTTATAACTGGAAGAAATTTTAACGTTACATTTGTAATATTAATTAAACGTTGAAAATACGTTACTTTACGTTACTTTTCACACTATTTGGAATTCCGTTCAATCGAATAATTTGATCAATAAAGTGTATGTTTTTAAGCAGAATAATAAAAATACTAAAAATTAATAATGCAATTCGTACTCGATAAAAAAATTACAACACCAAAAAAAAAATATTTCTATCATTTCAGAATGTAAGTTCAACGAGTGTAAGTTTAATACGTTAAACTACGACTAATGTTTAAACAACATTTAATATAAGAAGAAATTTTTTTCTATGGATGGATATCAAGCAATTTATTTTAATTTTTAAATTATTTATTTTATTTAGTTCCTAATATCTCAGTTTTTTGAAAAAGGACACCTGATTTATAAATGTTTTTTCAACGTAAAATTCATAAATTTGAAGAAAAATAAAATTTACTTTGCATGATTGGATGCTTTTCCAAAGGAACTATTCAAAAGTTAGTTTTCTTTTGATTCAATTAAACTATATATTTGTTTGAAAATCAAATTTTTTGATAAAATGTTGTTGCTTTTTATTTTAAAATAAATAGTGCATGCTGCTAACTTAGCAATATCTTCCACTTTTCTGCTGCTCTTTACTTAAGCTGAACTGTATACGATGGTGCAATATGTTTAAAGTGTATCATACAATGACGTTATACGAGTTTAATATATAATTTTATAGCATAAATTAGAGTTAGTCAACATCTAGATGAATTAAGTTCAATATTTAGTGTAATTTTTACTCAAGCTAATCAACCAAACGTTGTTGAAATTTTCATACATTATTCCAACTATAAATTTGGATTAAAAAGTAATGTTCTTAAACAGAATCGTAAGGATATTTTTAATTTCAAAAACCTTTTATAAAGAAACAAATGGTACATACCAATGGTATAAGACCCTTTTGACCCACAATATGCAATGATATTTTAATTAAAATGGATAGTTAAAAACTTCATTTCCAGATTTACTTTGTCACAGGGATATACAGACGAATTGTAAGATTAAAATATTCTAAGTTTATATTTAATAAAAAAATATATTTTCAAATATTAATTTCCAAGAAAATACTGGTAATTTCTAATATAAACTGCATCGTAATTATTAAGTGATTTCATGCACTGAAATATTTTGATTCTGTTATGTTATTAAATTTTTAAACATATACATTGAAAATATACATTTATATTTAAATATAACCTTCATTTTTATTAACTAAAATGTAATTCATTAATATTTTACTAAGTTAATAATGATTATTTAGGATTTAAAAGAAAAATTACTTTAAGAGCCAAGACCATTTCGAAAAATTTCAGAATTCTAATTAGTTAAATCTAAGAAGCATTGCAGAACCGAGTGTTTTAATATTTATAAAAATGCTTTTAAGTTGAAATATTAGCTATCAAGCTATAAGCTGTTAACAAAGTTTTTTTTACGGTATCAAACATTTAAAAATATGAAATACTAAGTAATAGCTTTGCAACGAAAATTGTGAATGTTTTTGGTATTTAACGTGCTTCATTTAAATTAGATTACCTTTCAACTCAAGTGTTTTATTTAATTTTGAATACATTTATTTGCATGCAATATTAAGCAAAATGTCATCTTAATGAGTCTAAAATTCGTATTTTAAAAAATCAATTGCCTACTTTAATTTCTTTTAAAGACACTATTTGAGAGAGAAGAACAAGTGACAATGTTTTTAGGCAACTATCTTTTCTGAATTTAAATGAAGACTTTGAGATGACGAATTTATTAATTAAAAAGAGGAAAACCTATTATCTTAAAGTAAATTGAAGTCATTAAAGTAAAGTCATTCCGTTGAGTAATGTGGTTTTAAAAACAGTTCAATTAAGCAATACTTTCTGTATGACTAGCAAAAAAAAAAATTCTTTTAAAAATGATTACTCAAATTGATTACTTTTAAAATTGATTGCTGCCTCAATGAAATATATTTACATTTAAATATGATCATTAATATCTGTTTTAATTTATAAATCAAATACACGATTGGCAAATTTTATTTTTACAACTTTGGCGCATTTATAATCGATGAAATGAATAAGATAGTTAAGTAATGTTGCTTGCAAAGGTCTTAGCAAAGGATAGTTTTTATTACGACATTTTATATGTTATTCATGTATAAAATATACGAGCAATTATTCAACATATCTGAAGTAAGTAATTTCAATTCAACTTTAATTTTAACTTCACCGAACTGAAATAAAGAAAAATGATGCTCTTTACTAAACCTTTAAAGATCCTTCGAATAATAATAGCAATAACGAATTAGAATCTCACGTTTGCTCTTATTCAAATATTATTATAAATGAATATATTGTATGCAAAATATTATTTTTTTTTACACTTTAAAAAGCTTTAAGTTTTGCTAAGACCAATTCAAGCAATAGAACTTTTTTATTAGGTGTTATTTTCCGTCAAAATTCAAAATTTCATTTTGGTTCATATTTTTCCTTATTATATTTAATATTTTTTGCAAATGTTGAGCTTTGCTTTAAATCATTTCTACGATGTTCAATAACGGTAATTTTTCCAATATTCACTGATGTAAATTTTTATGGTTTATTGTTTTGTCTTTTAAAGTGTTATTTTATGTCACTCTTGTTACAAAATAAAATATTCAACTTGAAATAACTTCGAAAATGCTAATATTTAGTTCCAAATTTAAGTAAACAACCAATTAAGAAAGATTTTAAATCTCTTTTGTTCATCTGAAGTATTTGGAAACTTTTCATGAACTTAAACATGCCGATATTCAACTTTTAGAATACTGCCAAATATGTGTATGTTTGCCATGAAAAATTGAATGAGGTATGAAATAATTTTTAACTCTTGATTAATAAATTTAGTTGTGCTCAAACTTGTAAATGTTTGAACGCTAGTAAAGAGTTGTTGTTGATATGAGAAAAATGTAGGGCTACGCTTTATATTAAATTGTTTGTTTTTAAAAGTGTGCATTTCTTTATTCTTTTTCACATCTAGACACAACAAACGTAGCATTATATTTAATGCAAAGTTTAATGACACAAGTTTAGTATAATTCAATGATAAAGGGGGAAAAATCCCTACTATATTTGTAGGTTGAAGGATCCCTATTTAACTGAAAAAAGTGTTCTAAGTGGACAAACACCTCGGGGTTAAATCTTTATATATTTTAAGAAGCTTAACATTTTAAGGAGTGATTTTTTATGGAATATTTTTAAGAATTTTGAGTGAGACAAGTATATAGAAGTTATTAAATAGAGTTTACAAAAATTGATTCTTTGAAATCAAAAATCATAAATTTAAGGTTACTCTGAGAAATTTATCAGCGTTAATTAAAATTTTAAAATTAACTGTCACCAATTAGTTTTGAAAGTAAATATTGTAATCATAAATAGTTATGCTTATGATACTAACTTTTTTGAAGCAAATGAATTCCATCTAATAAAGCTAAAAAATAGGAATAAAGCACAATAATGGTGCACGAATAAACATATTAAAGAAACTATTACATGGGTTTCTCTGTATCGTTATTTTGAACTTTATCTTCGCAGCATAAAAGTATACCCTACCATCTTTTAGACATATTCGATCTAAATAAAGAAGAGTATTTTATGCTGCTAATAAATAAACTTAAATGAGAAAAGCAGAAATATCATCATACAGATGCAATCATTTCGCTACCATTACCTTGTACAGTATTAAAACAAATTATAAAAGAGAGTTACATGGTTAATAATTGATCATAAGTAAAACAGTACAAATAAATGTAGGGTAAATTCATTGCGAGCAATTGCAGAATTAAATAGAGTTAATTTAAATGTTGGGTTTGATGGCAAAAAATCTATAGGTAGACATGCTGCAGCAAGCTGCATTGAAACAGATAGTTAAAGTATATAATGAAGTTTTATCTTCCAAAGTACTTGTAGTTTAAAGCCCAAGTACATTTAAAAGTCCATAAAATCAACAAAAAATGTAATGATAAAACGGTACTTTGATAATTAATACAAAGTAAATAGAATCGAATACATCATGAAACATTTATATACAGTCTAAAATAAAAATTGCGCTTAAAAACGCAAAAAGATTGAGGTGATGGATTTCATCCAGCAAATCAAAAACAATTTTGGAACAAGCAATTTTATACCTAAAGGAGAACTGCCGAACAAGGTAAGATGGTATGTGTTAAAACAGGAATAATTGATTGAAATATGATGCATTGGGTGAAGAGTATGACGTGTATTGCATTGGTGTGCAGGGTATCCGAATAAAAGGTAAAGGTATGCTAAACAAGTGAGGCCGATGAGGCGAGTAAGCATTACAACTGCATTACGTAGAGGCGTACAGGTTGCGTACAGGTTAAGGGTTAATATCAGATTTGATGTTGTAAAGTTTATTTGGTGTTTGCAGATTCCAGTGTTGTTGCCATAGAGAGGCGATAACCTCCGAATATGTAGTTTAATGACTGAGAATGGTACAGATGTTGTTAAAAAAGTAGTAGCAGATTGTGCTGCAGAATCTGCCAGCCTATTCCCTGGCATACCGACATGACTCAATACCCCCTCACCCATAAAAAACTGGGAAATTTATTATTGTGAAGAGTGATTAGGGAATGATTTATGAAATATATAATTTGATGAGTATCACTAGAACTTCATTAAAGGTTTGATGGCACAGGGAAAAAATTTTTGCACCTAACGAATTTATATTTTAAAAAGCAGATTAGTAAAGAGCTATAACTTTATCTTCATAAAATACATAAAAATAACAAATTTAACGACTTGTAAGACAGGTAGTTTCAACAGCACATGAAATTGGATAAAATATGTAAACATAATAAAATAGTTATATACAATATAAAGTAAAAAAAAGTACGTAAGAACACAGATGTAAGGATAATGGGTTCCTTCCAAAAAATTCTTTAAAGACAGAATAAAACAATCAAAAAGGATAATGTGATGTATATTATATATATATATATTATATATANTATATATATATATATATAACTTTATCGGAGATAATAGTTTTCTTAGTTCTCAACAAAAGTCACTGTGCTATCAATCAGTGAAAGTGCTGACATAATGTAACATAAATATTTGATGCACAAAGGAAATGGAAATGAGCTGAATAGTGATTATTCAAAACTATTGATATTAAATGCGCCTGAGACTCAAAGTGGTTCTGATGCTTTTCAATTCCACCTTTTCTGTGATATTGCTTGATACATTTCTTTCGGAAACTTTTGCTGGCATAAATACTATTGCATAATAGTAGCATCTCGTAATACTTATATTTTTTCTACAGTTTTGACATGGACCCCAAAATGTATGGCTATTATGATATACGTAAACTCCTAATCGATGCTTATTTTTTTCACTGAAAGGGATGAAAAGGAGATTAATTGTGCAAGAATTCATCTACTTATTAACATAAAAGCACATTTATTACCACTAATTGAAAGTACCAATTGAATTTTTTATACTTTCCCAGCAAAATTTAAGTTTTTTTAAAACATTTTCTCATAATGAAAAAAAGCATAAAATTCAAACTGCAGAGTAATATTCTCTTCGCATACCCTGATTTTCCTGTTAATAAAATAAATGAAAAAAAAATGTATTAAAAGCACTTGATTTTGTTCTTCCGTTTTTTCGGGAAATATCCTTTACTTTTATCCAGAATAAAAAGAATGCTCAGCATTATGTTAGGGAATTAAAAAAAGGAAAGATTTTCAGGAAAGGAAAAAAAAGGGGGAGGAAATCTAGTAATTTGGTTACCGAACGATTTTATCCCATTCCACCCATTAAATTACCCAGCATCCTTTGCCATGATGTATATGTAGTCATAGTCGTGACATACAGTACGTATTAAATCTTTCTCCGCCAGTATTTCATTGTAATTAGTATCAAGAGAATAGAACCTATATACGCAGCAACAAAAAGATTGGAAGAAAGCATATTTTTTTTTACGAACGAGTACAGAATGAAACGACTTTTTTCCCCCTTTTTCCCAATTTATTAAATGATAAAGATTTTCTCAGAATAGTTTTTTAAAGTATTTTTTTTAAATTTTGTATTAAGCGATGGCTTTGATACTATTTTATTTTAACATTCCATCAAACAATTCGCAAATTAATACCATGGGGACTTTTACAAATAAATATATAAGAACAAAATGAAAGCTATTAGAATCAAACAGATAAAATTTTAATTCTTTGTTTTTTTATAACGACGTCGGATTCTTTAAAACGGCTGAAATTGTATATGACTGCAAGATCTTCAGATTTATATAATGCGGCATTTTAATTCTTTTTTAATAAGATATAGCAATTTATGACGTAAAAGCAATTTAGACAGAATTCTTTGTGAATGAGCATTTCTACTAGAAATTAAAGACTTTTTCTTTTATTAGTAATTAAGAATTTTAACGAGGTAATTTAATCTTATATGTTTTATAATGATACAATTTTGCCATCAGATTTTTTTTTGCTTCAATTAATAACTTTTTATCGGCAATTTCATGCGAGGTTCGTTATAATGATAGCTCATTTGATTAGTTTTATTTTATGTAATTCTTAATAGGTCCATGTTTTTACTTTAAATGATAAGGAAAATGCAATTGTTTAATGCATATTCTAACATAATTTAAACAGGTATGCATGTAACATCTGCTTTTAATATTTAGTGAAAATATAATTTCTGTCATCATTAATATAGAAACATATATTAAGCTTGTATTTCCTTTTCTTATGAAAATTTATTTTCCTTTTTATGAAAAGATAAAAAATCTGTATACATCTCTACAAAACAAATCAAACATAATTATTGCGCATTAATAGACTTTAATCGTAGTTTATTATGATTTTTTTCTCTAGAAATGTATAATGCATTTGGCAATCCAAAAAAGTTTTGTAGTAGAAAAATGGAGAATTAAGTTGTTTGTTAATTTTCGTAACCCAGTTTTAAGCGTATTCATGACTACTAACTTGTCAACAATTTTCGCCTCTTATTCATTTTTAAGGTCTCACTAGTGAAAACTTGACAATAATACTCAATAACATTAAATTATTTTTTTTTCTATATTTATCGAGATAGAATCTTCTGAAGCAAAACTTTTATGGGTAGAATAATAATGGAATAAAATATTTTACTGATAGATTCATATCTAATAATATGATTCCGTAAAATTATTATATGATTCTGTAACCTTATTATCATGCTTGATACATTTGTCATATTATTTCCATATTTAATGGTATGATAATAATATTTCAGAATCATACTTAAAAGCGTATTGAATGCCATTTTAATAAAATCACGACTGTACAGAATCTTACTTGAACAAATTTTGAAATGTACGGATTGGTTGATGCAAAGTTTTGGTACCAGAGACATACTCGCATAACAGAATTTCAGTCGACTAAATCTCGCCTATTCATTGACCCACTCTTAGTTGAAATAAAATATATTTAGATTATTCGAATAAGGGACGTAATTTGTTATGCTGTATCTATTGTTTTCTAATTTTTGTATTCAAGATAACAAAAACAGACAGCATTATAAGTTAAGTCTGATTTAAAACAACGAAGAGAAAAAATTACTTATTTACTTAAGAGTTGTGGAATCTCGAAATTTAAGATAATATTTAGTTATTTTTGAATTATTGATGCAAGAGCCATTTATGGATCTATCTCATTAATAACCTAGTCACAAAACAAGTATTATGTTATGAGCTAGAAGTAAAATTGATGAATTATAACGAATGTTCTAGAAGTATTAAATAATGAGCGAGATTCTGATTATTTCAGTTTTTAAAAATGTTTAATAATCGTTTGGTAGCTGAGTTTCAAATGATCCTGTTCACAGATTCCACGTGACGACATTATTATTCATGTAATATTAATTCTATTTAAAAAACTATCAATAAAATTAAGCACAAAAAGAAATGCTGAAATCTTAAAAAATAATGAAATACAATTTGCGCGATTTTCAGAAACTTAAGGAACATTTTTACCGGATCTAGTTTAATCATTCTGCTTAAAACGCACCAATCAAATTTTTGACTTTTTATATGTATAAGTTCATACGAATTTTAATTCGGGTGAGAAAGTTATAATAAAAAATACAATTTGTGAATTGTTGGTAAATATTCTGCATTAAAGAGAAGATTTTGTTTTCCTTACATTTTACATTAGCATAAATTTGTTTATTTTCAACAAAAATAGGAGTACGGAATATCTCCACTCTTCACTTAGGATTTAAACTGATTATACCATTTTGGTTGTTTTAAAACGGCAATTGTCAAAAAATACACAAAATAAAAAGATGATCTCAAAGAAAGACTTCGAATCAAATAATCAAGAAACCTCTACTATTACGTTTATTATAAAAAGGAAGATTTATTTACAACAAAATTACAGAATCGCCGAAAATTCAAAAGACAAATCTTAAACTCTCTCAAAACTATTATTTTCATTCTAAACTTACCATGGCAACCACCAAAAAAACTTCTCGTTGCCATCTTTAAATAGGAACAAAAATAGGCTGTGCATAAGCACATAATATTTCACAGCAATTGTTCAAACTAAGAAGCTGATATACGTTTTCCAATGGTTTATTAAAACATATAATACGGCACATAAATGTTATTTACAGAAAAATTAATAGATTATAAAGAACGTAAACACATATTTCCAGAGAAACAAATTCTAACGTGATTCTTTAAAGCAACGTAAATTTAGAACACAAAAATTTTCTTATTGCCAGATTACCAAACATTATATATCTCGTTGTCATGGAAATGCAAATAAATATCTTTTGAGTCACAGCAGCAGTGTTAAGAACATATATTGGAGAGAGCTCTAAAAACTCCTAGTCAGGGAACTCACCCAATGTAATCATGAAGATTATATCCAATTAAGGAAACAAACTATGACTTGAAGCTATTAAAGTAGTATTTTTAAATTTTAAATTTGCTCCAATTTGTTGAAANGATTACCAAACATTATATATCTCGTTGTCATGGAAATACAAATAAATATCTTTTGAGTCACAGCAGCAGTGTTAAGAGCATATATTGGATAGAGCTCTAAAAACTCCTAGTCAGGGAACTCACCCAATGTAATCATGAAGATTATCACCAGTTAAGGAAACAAACTATGACTTGAAGCTATTAAAGTAGTATTTTTAAATTTTAAATTTGCTCCAATTTGTTGAAATATAATGGGTTTTCAATATAACCGATTCCTTGCAAGCGCAATATTTAGGTGTAAATTTCCTTAACAAGAGATGCTTTTAGAACGTGATTTGTGACCTATCTGAATTACCAAAGTGGTACATTTTCATTTCTCCAGAGCAGATTTCACCAAGCTGATTTATTGGCGACAATACAAAATATATTAAAAAAAAGTTTATAAATGTTAGTTCTATGCTTCTTTTTACTTTAGAGGCAGAAATATTTTTATAGAGTTTAAAATTTTTTCAAATGGCATTCGTATCCTCTTATCCATATAAATTCTGCAAGGTAACTTTCCAAATATTGACATGCCGTTCTTCTTTGTTTCTAGTTCCCCTTTTTTTGCGCGTGCATTCCTGTTTCCGAATCAACAAAATTGTATTTATGGTCCACTCTGAAATTCTTAAAATTTTCTTTTTCCATTTTTTTAGTATAGTATGTGCCTTTTCGGATACTTCTTTTACTACAAGTTGAAAGGTCGTAGTGCCATTGTATTTTATTTTCGAAATACAATTTCATTTCATGATTATTTCTTTTCAATGTCTACCCGATTGACACTTGTATCAACAGGTATCAATAGGGCAGATTTGTTGGCTACTCCTTTAGATGCACCATATTAAGCTCAAAGTAAGGACAGATACTACAGAAAATGAAACAACATTCATGCTTTCGCCGGGATTCGAATCGAGCACTTTTCTGATGTGAGATCAGATCCCTAACCTCTACTTAGTCCTTTTGGCAAAAAAGTATGATTATCATTACAAGTAGTAATTAGTATAGTAGGATGGTTACTATTACAAGTTGTAATTAGGGTAGTAATTTTAATCGAAAGTTCTCTCGCTTGAAGGAATATTCTTATGTTCTAGGTAAATCCCTAATGTTTGTTGGTTTTTCATCCATTTCGAACCTATTCGAACGACTGATAAAAAATAGCCATGGTTTGTTTCGAAAAGGTGGTGGTAAGAAATTATCTTGGGAATATTCCACTCGGCATCGGCTGTTTTATTTTTGGTGACTTTATCACCTAAGCCGGTGAAATGGAAAAGTACCTTAAAATTATACTTAGTTCTCAGCAGTTATTTATTTGCTCACTGTACCAATTGTAGATAGATTAAGTTTGTTATATTGGACTTATTGATAAAGCATGTGCTGATTTTATCATTGAGTTAGCAGTTTCGCTATGTTGTTAGAAGCCGGAATTCAGCAAAAACTACGTTAAAAACATTTTGCTGCCATTTGTGCTTGTGTATCGCAAGTTTTACATTTTTTTTAAATCTATTATGGGGAGAGGTTTTATAACTTGGTTACGCAATATTTCGGTGCCTTTCCTCGAAACTGAATGTGTGGACCATTTCTGAGTAAATATGAAAATGTAGTCTTAAAAATATCGCACGCAAATTTTATCAGTAAATACAATACAGTTGTGGGGGAAGCTTTTCAGATATTAAGTTTACATTTAAATAAATTTAGAAAAATACGGAATTTAAAAATGAATAAATTGCACTTCGATATGTTTTTATTTGTAAAACAAAATTGCATTTTGAATATATCATTAATTTTTCTAAAACAGTTTTACAATAAATCTACTTATATGGAATTCAATAATCTTTCAGTAGCTGCACTTAAAATATATATTCTTCAATTAATTACGAAATTAGGTTAATTGGGTATACTATAGCCTACGTCACAGGTTGTGTTATTCCTACTAAATTTAACCCATGAACGGCATTTTCTGCGAGCCTAACTTCAAGCCACAAATAAACAAACGAAGTGTTTGATCGTTTAAATAGCTACTCGCCAGATTTTATTGCATTATAAAGAAAAGTAATTGATATTCGATTTTTGATTAATAATTGATTTATGTGGATAATGGCATAGAATTTAGCATTGCGTCATGGTAAATGTTATTCCTACTAAGTGGAAGTAGTTGTGTTTTTTTAATATTATACCCAATTGTGAAGTATTATTGTGAAACCCTAATAAGAAATTAGTGTAAAGTCACTCGACATTTAGACTTTTGTACCGTCAATGTGTACAAAATCAAACTGTGTTTTAAAATTAATAATTTAAATCATGGTTTTTAAAAGAAACATGTTAGATACTGCCATACAGTTTTAAATAGTTTCAAAAATGCTTACAGTTACACTACTGGTTGTTCTTTAAAATATTTGCAAATAAAATTTGCGAAGAAAAACTAATCCTTCCTTCTAAGCAATAAGCTGAGTTGATACAAAAGGCAAATCTGTTTTTGAAAGGTTGGGATTAAAGCTGAAGTTTTCCTGGCAACTTTATTTGCCCTTTCTGAAGATTCCTTTATATTTTAAATTTGATGATATCTCTTTCTGTTCGGAGCTTCATATGTAGTAAAGAAGTTCACCCATAGTAATATTATTCTGACTTTCTATTATTCCATAGATAAA
Organism: Parasteatoda tepidariorum; assembly: GCF_043381705.1. Classification (NCBI taxonomy): domain Eukaryota; kingdom Metazoa; phylum Arthropoda; class Arachnida; order Araneae; family Theridiidae; genus Parasteatoda; species Parasteatoda tepidariorum. Next base: position 44,606,381 of record NC_092206.1, read on the forward strand.
GGACTCCATATTTTTATACTCGTTTTAGTAAGTATCTTTTTTCATAACAGAGAAAAGAAGTCTCCTCACAAATTTATTTGACAAAAGAATTATGCGTATTGTATCCAGTTATATTACATACTTTTCACAAAAATTTTCAGATTTATAAAATAAAAAGGAAAATATTAACTATATTGATAGCAAAATTCCATTTTTTAACCCGCCTTTCATTTTTTAAAAGGTGGTGTTACTATGAAAAATGAATATTATTTGAGTTCTCCCCAAATATCAAGTTTTCTTTCTTTTATAATGATTTTTTTGTGAAAAGTTTGTTTTATATACGAATTAAAAAAAAAAACACGCGAATAAAGAATAACAGGTTGCGGAGGACAGAATAGCTAGGAAAGAACATTCAGCCTCTCATAACACCGAAAATGGTGGCAATTGCTTTTTATCAAAAGAGCTGAAGAGCTGTAGTGAAACACTAGATATAATTCTTTATGTAGCCAAACATGAATAGCAGTTGTTGGTGCCGGGAAGCATTAGGAATTCTCTTTTACAAAACATTGGTGTAGAGTAAATGACACCATTTTTGGTGTTCGCATAACACAACACCGAATGAAAATATAAAACGTATGACTTGTAAGAAACTGGCCACTAGATGGCACACACGACTGTAAGAAACTGGCCACTAGATGGCACGCTAAACTTTCTTTTAGGTTTCTGTTTGTTCCCAAAAAGTAGTAGGAGTCGAGATTAAAAAAAAAAGATGGATGGCGATTATCGAAAAATGTTCTTTCCATGTTAATTTTTGTTTGTGATGCGTTGTCAATTATGTCTGTTATGTGCATCTATATAGCTTTGAATAAGTTAATTTAAGATGCAGGTGACTCGTCTTTTGTGTAAAAGTTTAAAAGTCTATACAAACTCTTCCAAGAAAAAAAAAGAGCATGATCTGAGGTTGCAGTTGCTAATGTGTTGCTTAACTATATTTTGCAACAGAAATTTGCTGTTTCATAAAGGGCTGTTCCTAAATTTGGGGCTTCACTGGTTTATTATATTCATAGATGCTATTTTAATTTTAAAAATAAATGCTTTGATTGTTTTGTTTTAAAACAATGCAAATTTAAAAACTATGTGTTTTTTGATTAATTTTATTTTCTCAAAACTCTGAAAAGTCATAGAAAATAAAAAAGTTATAAAATTTACAAGTAATAGAAATGGGGGAAAGTAAATGTAAAAATATTTTTCTTATTTATTTTGAATTATCTTGATTTAAATGTTTTCAGAATTTAAGAGCCACTTTAACATTGGGTTAATCCAAGTGCAAAGTAATCTAACTGCCCTTAAAAAATGCGTTAAATGTATCATACTATCAAATTTTTGAGCTTCGAATTTTATATTTTTCATAAATGATTAACAGTTTAATTTCTTAAGAAAAGTATTTAAAAAATCGAAGAACTAGTATTACAAAAAAAAACAAACATGTTTAACATTTATTTTTTTTAAAAACAAAAATTCTAGTTAAGACGCTTTGCAATCTCTGGAAAAAATTACATATATTTTTTTTTTACTTACATACAATTTTTCATTAAAGAAAGTCTTTAGTAGATTTTGTATCTGACTTACTTAATGCGAAAAAAAAATAATGAATACTATTTGGCCCCTACAAAAAGCAATGAAACAATTTGATCATAACTGAACACACTTTCACCGAAGACATCCTCGAAATAATAATTAAATTGATATTTCTTTAATATGACTAAGTCGTGTACTTTTCCCTGCCTTATTAATTACATTTGTTTAACGCTCCACCTGTCAAACTAGATCACCCTTTCTGAAGCTGCTCGATAAAATTTCGAAAATTCCTTCTACGACGTGATAAAACAATATCTTCTCCGAAAAGCGGGAAAGGATTTTCAGGCGTAAGTTAATTAAAGCAAGAGCCGTATAGTTTGTCCACTTGAACATGAAATTGTGTATGTACTTAGAAGTGGATGCACATGGAATACACGGCAGATCGAAATAACAATAACAGTAAAGATGTAAGAGCACATACAGCACATCAGAAAAGCAATTACAAATTTTAATCTTGATATGTGGGGATGGGGAAGAGTTTCATCAGAAAACAAGTGCAGACGAAGACAGGAAATTGCTCGATATGGTTATTTGAAAATATTGACTGCGTGTGAGACTTTGAAAAATAATTTGGACAGCGTTATTTGGAAGTCTGAAAGGATTATTTCGGGAAGAAGTTGACTCTCAAATGAATATTGAATTTTGTTTAAAGCTTTTAAAGCAAAAACAGAAACAAAAAAAAGAGAAGGAGCAGAAATCTATCACTGGCGTTATTGTCGTAGATTTGTTTTTTTATTTCTTATCATGCTTTATAAAACTTCCCATTCGTGAGATTTTAAATTTAAAATTAAATTTGCTAAAATGTTTAGATTGCTTGTACTGAAAAAGAGTGATTACAAAGCGTATTAATTATATTTCTTCCTTTTCACCATTTTTTAAAAAAAATCTATACATAATAATAAACGCGGCTGTGCGTGTGTCTGTTTGTCACAATATATCGTCCCAGAAGCCTCGCCCAGGCACGAAACTTGGCACATAAATGTGTTTTGACATAATGAAGAAGTATTTTTTTTCTTTTTCAAAAATTTGGATTAGTTTTTTAGTTATCAGTCATTTTGTAAGAAAACCTATGCTTTTTCGTCTTCAAAGAGCCATATTCAAAAAACTTTAAAAAAATGCATATACTTTTCTATACTCTTATAAATGTATGCTAATGCGAACCTTACAATTGGAATATTAATTTTCGACAACTTAAGCCAATAATATACGAAGGAATTAATAATTTAATTGCAAGGTTCGCATTAGTTTGCATTTATCAAAGTGGGGAAAAGATTAACTTTTGCATTGAAAATGTGGCAACATATTCGATACGTAAATAGAACGCTTAGCCAAAGATTGTATAAGTGTAAAGATGGGAAACTCGCGAAAGTCGTAACAAAATTTGGCACAATGCCAGCGATTCGTGTACGGCGGAGAAGTTTGTCTCCAGGGGCACAGTGCNTTTATTTGTGAAAACCTTTAGCGTGGCGGACAGCTGGCCGCCTTAGGCGGCTAGTAATTAATAAAGCTAAGGAAGCATGTTACAGCTTTTTAGTTCCTTAGTCTAATGGTAAGTGGTTTCTTGTTGTGATTGAATGATTGAGTTGATTTTTGATTATACCACGTCGGAAGTTGGAATAAAGCAAATGTGCTTAAAAAAATGATTGTAAAAATGGAAGATATCATTAACCCGTTGAGTTAGTATCCCTCTTCTACAACACAGCCAAAAATAAACCACAGTGTACATACCAGGACCACAACAAAAAGAAGCCACCGAGGACTCGGTAGGGACACGGTGGCTTCTTTTTTGTTATGGTGTTGAATTCTGGAGAGAAAGATACGAGCTCAGGTGTAAACCACGTAGTTTCACCAGAAACAAATTACGTTGTATTCCTACCATGGCCGTTAGATAGAGCCCTAAAAATGGGGTTACATGCTTGGCCATGGTTAAATGATGGCATAATCTTATGATAAGAGTTTCGGTATCGTTTTGATAGAATGATGGAAGTATAGATCAACCCACTATTTCACGTGGCTTCTGTTTGTTGCTAATAGCTCTTGTGTCCTTTTGATTGAATTATTGGTGTAATATTTTAACCATAGCAGATATACCACCCCTAAGGTATGGCTAAATCCAGTATGGTTGAGAATAAAAAAAAGCTTTTTAGCTTCATAGTTAGAGAGGAGTCAGCATGTCTCGAGTGCTCAAACACTCCGCAACCGTAGCAAGCACCCAACTCTGTCTTACAGAGCTCTATCTTTCAACAGCCATGGCAGCAATGCAAGAAAATTTTGATCCCGGTCAAATGACGAGAATAACGCCTAAGCTGGTACCCTTCGACTCCAAAATTCCGCACTGCAACCAACGAAATGATTTTTGATGCTACTAATATGCGTATATAAATAAAGTGTTTAGTATTCTGAATCGAGTATTAGTTAAGAAATAAAAAAAACATGATTTTTTATGATATTTTATGATAACATTTAATTTATTGATTTAATCAATTTTCAAGCAAATCTAAATGTTGCGACAGCTTTTTCGTATAAGCTTATTAAGAGTTCTTGTCATGAATATTTTTGAATAATAATAACAATTTTAATACATTAACCTGATAATAAATAAAAGTGTTCAAAATCAATAAATATGCAATCAATTTAAAGATAAATACTAAGTAATATTAACAAGAGTATTGAATATTGAATTAATTTAATGAATGCAATTTTTAAATATTATGGGAAGTATCTTTTTGAGACGTTTTTTTTATACGTCGAATACTTTTAATCTGTAAAATGGTGATCGGAGGCATGATGCATTAGATTCTAGAATGCAAATGTCATAAATTAATATATGGGGATGATGTCTTATAAGTCTTTTGCGTTTTTGTCGTAAGATTTAAATTTAACTGTACTGAACTGCTCCAGATTTGAACGGCATTACTTAATCTTGATAATCTAGATGAGTTAATGGAAACTTGATGCAATAAGCGTTATGCTGAGATAAAATCAGACTTAGGAATCATACTTACCTAAAAAAAGGAAAGTGTTCAATAAAAAATAAAGGATTAAATAGAACTCGAAAATAAATATTTTACTTGCAGAATTATCATACACTTCTTCAATGCCATAATACACCTTCAATGCCATAATACACCTGCTTTTTACATGGTTACAGAGGGGCTGTGTGATGTTTAATGAGGTGCTTAGATTTTGCCTACAAATCTGATTCACGTTGAATCCTTATTTGGAGAACACCAGGTACCCGTTAGCGAATTGACAAAACATACCATAGATTATAAACTAGGCGATTGCAAGTGGAAGTGGCGATGGATTACACATAAATGTGGTGGGAAAACGAAATTACATTAACCTAAACAGTGAAATTCGATATTTTTTTTTCTCCTCCTCGACTAGCCATGATGAATAAAAATAACTCATTAATTCATTTTAGTAGAGCATTAAAAAAGAAAATAAACTTTTTATTCTTAGGATCACGTTACAAATAAACTGTATTTATATTTTATTAAGCGCAATAATTTATATTTTATAAAACGATCTAGTTTTTTGATATAACAGATTTAATTTTTTTTACAAGAATTGTGTTTGTGAAGAAATAAAAATAATTTATTATTGAACCAATCACAAAAAATAACGTAACATTTTAATACCATGTTTTATTGGAACACTATTTTAAAGAATTAATTCTATTTAACTTTTATTGTAAGAAAACATAACCTGTTTTAATTTAGTGATTTTCTCTCTGTTAAATCAAACTTGATAAAAGAATAATGTAAACTTTTTTACGAACATTTTTTTTAGAAATTAGCAAAGACATATTATTTATTAGAGAAAAAATTTGGAGTNAACAGTTTTGAGGTTTTTCATAACTTTCCTTTAGTGATTTTCTCTCTGTTAAATCAAACTTGATAAAAGAATAATGTAAACTTTTTTACGAACATTTTTTTCAGAAATTAACAAAGACATATTATTTATTAGAGAAAAAATTGGAGTATTCAAAAATGTTATCACGCTTTAAAGTAAAAATTTCTTGCAAATTAAAAAATCGATATTTTTAAAATTTTAAAGTAATCGGAAATTCGTTAGTGAAAAAAGAAATATGTGAAATAATTTCAAGAGGGGAAAAATGTACAAATGAAGGGATTTTTCTTCAATGACTTATATCGCGTTTGTTTTATTACTCGAAGCATTTATTGTAAAAAAATATTAATTAAATAACTTTTTTTCAATGGGATGAGATCTTGAACTTCGTGAAAAATTGACTCAATTCCTGAATATTTATGTAAAAGTCCGTAAATACTTCATTTATTATGGAGGTCATAGATACCTTGATACTCTTTCAGTATAAGAATAATAAATGCAATTAATAGAAAATGCACAACTTTAAAAATATATTTTATTTACATATATTGGGTGCAGGTTATTCTGCAACGATCATACGTAGCATAAATTTATAGATTCCTAAATACTGTTATATGAATTAGGTAATTAAAAACATAATCAAAAAAATAACATAATTAAAAAATAACATAATTAAAAAAATTTTCAACAAATAATTGAAAACTTCCTGTAGTCAAGTATTAATAAATTATAATTTTAACAACTTTTTTAAACAAAAATTTTTAATTCTCAAACTTAATACTATCCTTCATATGAAAATATCCGAAAATTTGTAAAAGAAAAACTGTATTTTAAAATTGAGCCATAGGCGACAGCAGAGGTCAGAGGTATATACTGAGTTTAAATAAATTATATATTACAGAACTCACATTTAGGACTTAGATCAATTTNATTTTAAAATTGAGCCATTGGCGACAGCAGAGGTCAGATGTATATACTGAGTTTAAATAAATTAGGATTTAGATCAATTTATTATCAGTTCATAAGAGTGTTTTTTAATAAATAAATGTAGTGATTGTTTGATTTATAATTGTAAGTCCTGAGTGTTTAATGTTAAGTTATGTTTCCTTTGAAATAATTTTTGAACTATGCAAAGCAGGGTGGCATTCATTTCAACTTAAAATGATAAAAACTTTAAATGAAATACTTTAAGAAAAATATCTTCTAAATAAGATTTAAATAAAAGGCAATCACTTCGCCTGAGTGATTTTGTAAAGAATTCTAAACTTTTTAATTTTACAAGTTAGTAGGTGAAAAGTAAATATCTTACAATAGTGGTAGGGAATCAAGGAAATTCTAAATTAAATTAACATTAAAACATTGAGTGCAAAAAATTTTCAATTCACTTAAAATTTCACTGGAAAGTTCCCAAGATATGGTGAAATGCGCAAAAAGTAAGGTTAACACTAAGGGGTCCTAACATTGCATTGCTTTCCTGACCAAACTATTGGGATAATATTTCCAGATTGCGAAAACCCCTATATACTTGGGATCAAAAATCCGAATACGCAGGAAAAAAATTTCTCAAAGTAGGCTCGTTATAGTGTCTGATTTCCGAACTTAAAATATATTGTCTACTATAGTTAAGCGGCATATTTGAATTCACTCTCTCGATCCATTAAGATTAAGTCCTAGAACGTAAACATCTGATCATTAGATCAAAAGTTAGTTTTAGATTTTTGTTTACTGCTCACTGTACACTAAAACGTGATTTTTTTTCCTTTTGAAATTTCGATTTTAATGCCATTACTTCAATCTCCTTCGGGTTGTGCTTACTTTATAAATTTAATCTCAACTATATTTTTCTCTTCACTTTTAAACTGTAAAGACTTTTTCTCCATTTGTAAATTATGAAAAAAATTATTAATCTGATTGCGTAAACAGTTGATTCATTAAAATTTGACATTCTCAATTAATTCCTTTCAATAGTCATTTATATTATTAATAATAATTTACACAAAATTATAATGAAGGAAAGTTTGATTAGAAATTTAAAAGTTTTTACTGCTATAATTAGGGAATTTCTATCGACAAAATTCAAGTAATTTTTTTTCCGGAGCAAAATGCATTTTTATTTAAAAGGGAACAATACTGACTTAATATTTCAATAAAAGACTCTCTAATCGCTAACACCGATGGCAGGAGAAATTTTCAATTTTTTCTTTTCCGCAAAAAGTTTAAAACTTAAATTGTTGTTCTTTCATTATAAAGCAGTCGTATAATATTCTCGTATCATGTAAAACTTTATAACGAAGTTACTTATCTACCGTTTTGCAGTTATAAAATGAAATAATTATTAAATTATACTTGCATTTTAAAATGTAATACTCAATTGTTCAATGAATTTTACGATTATTATTATAAAACTGCGTATAATGAACATTTCAATTAAAATAATTAGTACAAAATAGCTGCTAAAAATTCTCTTAAACATTTATAAATATTATACATTTATAAATTTCAGCTTTTCGCATTATTGCTAAATAATCTCTACGTCGAAAAATATTTAAAGAATTTCATAATAACAGAAAATTAAATAAAATTTTAAAAAAATTGTAAATGGTTATCGAGCAAAACCATTAAGTTTAATTAATGAATATAGAATCGGAAACAGTCTCTGCTAAACAATAAAAAAAATTTTTTTTAATCTTTTAAGTAAACAAACTTTATTATAATAATCATTTCATTATTAAGGATTAAAGGTTATTGTGAAATTATTAATTCGAATTAGTGGATGAGTAGGAAAAGAATTTCACTACTCGAAATACATTTAATGAAAGTTATGAAACTATAGAATATGTAATAATGTGTAATTTTTCTATCTTAGTTCTATTACGACCTTTTAAAAAACGCTAATAAACACAATTTAGTCAACAGATACAAACGATTATGTCGGCGCTATAACAAAAAAATACGCTTTATATTTTATTTGATGCAGAAGAATCAAATGAAGACCCGCTTAATTGAAATGTCGCACCCATATCTAACTTGTTGAATGTTATGCGATACCGAAAACAAAACAAAATCATAAGCGCACAGCTGTTTGGAGATTTGCGAGAACGCTCCTTTAACGCCAATAGAAATTTTCGCTAACCCTTTGCAATCTACGGTATGTTTTGTCAATTAGCTACCCGTTACCACCAAGACAACACCATTGAATGCCACCGACATGGTGGTGAAGGATTTCTCGCTTGGCTTTTAATTATACTGGGCTCCATAACAGATCTGCATAGTTAAATTGGAACCATAACAGTTTAAATTTATCGGGACATCATTCTGGAACAAAATGTATGTTAGTTAAATTAAGTGTTAGAAGGTGTAATTTTCCTTTATAACCTTTTTTAAATGTCTATTTTATGATTATACAAAAGCCTACATTTTCTTCAAAATGTAGGCTTTTGTATTACAGTACAGGTCACTCGTGTCAGGAGTGACCTGTACTTCATATTTGAATTCTGTTCAGAAAAGTTTAAAATTCAGGGATCAATCATGTTCGATACCTTACCTATAATGATACCTTAGATTTGGTACTCAGGTATCATGCTTAAATTATCAATTCTAAACTTGACAGAGTAGATAATATTTCAAATAATAATTAAAATAAATCATTTTTTGTATGAAATTATCTTAGGAGATACATGCATAACATTTTTTTTAAAAAAATTATTTTAATTTGCTTCATTAGTTTCAGAGATAAGAGAAAATATATTAAAAAAAAGGGTGACCGTTAGAGCATTCTCCTGTCTAAATTATGGGGTTTACATCTTCTGGATTGTAGTTTCTTCAATGTTTTGAAAATATAGAACCTAAAAAAAGTCAGAGAAAATGCGTCTTTTTTCTTATTTTGTAATTTAAAATATCTACTGCATTAATTCATTTACATGTGTAATGTACGAGAACAGACCATTAATATTGAACCATAGTGTGAGAAAATTCGTTCATTAGTGGGTACTGTTAAATCCGTGTGCACTGTAGAGTCAAAAGTCAATTGCACTGTAGAGTCAAAAGTCAATTATTAGTAAACATATAAAGGCAGTTATATACATTATATAAAAAATATAGAGTTCAAAACATGAATTATAGAATCAAAGATGTAATTTTAAAATTCTCTAGGAATAAAAATCAACTTTGGTGATATCTGTTAAAAAAAATTACGACTAAATATACTGAAACGTTAGATGAATGATACAAATACTGTACCTGATGGACAGTTAAAAAAAACAGCAAATGATAGAAAATCATCCATGTAGAGCCAGTTTGCCCTAAAAGATTTAAAATATAATTTCTATGATATGGTCAATTATTTAATGATGATTTCAACTAGAAACGTTATTAAAATTTTAAATAATGAACTGATTAGGCTCATATTTATGTCATTGAAGATAGAGACTTTATGTTTTTAAGCCTTTATAGTTTATGCTTCTTTTTTTATTAACTAAATTGTTTGTAATTGTATTCAGAATAAGGTTGAAAAAAATTCCTACTTTTTTTCATGAATGGTTCTTCTGTTAAACATTTTTTGTTCTAGATATTTTAAATTCCATGCGTTTTCGGTTTAATTATAATCCACCTAAATTACCAATTTTATTTTCTATTGAAAACTTTATATTATTTATTCAGAATTAATAATATTCTGTTTTTTTTCTTAATACTTAAATTTACAAACTGTTATTTCAGCAGATTCTTCAGAACTGCAGCTTTCAAAATAACGCGTGAACAAGAAACTAAAATGAAAGTAAACAGCGAAACCTGTACATCTTTCGCATAAAAAGATAATTCATGTTTGAAGTGCGATAAAAAATAGTATTTGTTCATAAAACAACTTCTCCAAGAAAAGTCAACTTCCGAAGATAATTAGATGAGCTATTGTATCCTGGGACATGTTTTAGTTGATAAGGTCATAACCCCATCAGTTATAAAATAGTTGGGGAAACAATGCTGAATGGGAACAAAGAGAAAGTTTTTTTAACAATTTTTTATTAAATTTACACCTTAATATAAACACGAAAAAAAATTGATTTCTTTTTGACGTCAATAATTTTAACGAGGCTGTATCTTAACACCTGTAAGATTTATTGTTTAATTATAGGATTTATTCTACTTTTTTTTCCATACAGCATTGTTTTCAAACAATTATTCAGGCTAAAAATAGTTAGATCAATATAGTTAAAACAATCATTATATTCTTTTTATATTATTCATAGATAAATCTATGAATTAATGCATTTTTAAAAATATAGGAATGTATTGTAACTACTTAAATAGTTATTAAGGTTTTATGAAAAAAATTATAGTTTATATTAAGTATCAATGAAAGATATTTCATTAATTGGTTAATTCAATTAAATGCACTTTTCAATGCAATTAAAGACATTTTAATGATGATTACACTACGCTAAATATAAATTACTTTTCGGATAGAAGTGAAAAAAATGGTGCAACAAACCATGTCTGATTAAAAAAAAGTATTTTCATGCGAGAAAAAAATTATACGTATAAACTTCTTGAGATATTTATATTTTTTAACGATTTCAAAATTTCTCCTTCCCAGAACATAGCCGCTGATTGAATATAATTTGAATCTCTCAAAGCCGGAAGCGTCTATAGGATGCCAGAAACAAAACTTACTCGCATCTATTGTAAAAATAAATTAACAGTGTTATAAATTAGAAACTAGCAACATAAAAAAGTAAAGATTATAATGGTGCTTCGGTATTATATTGGATATAGAGTTGGTTGTTAGGATGTGGCGTTAAAGAGTACAAGGTCCATAAAAGGACACATTACCCCAAAACAGTTGTTTTTGAAGTAATTCAGAATGTTAGATACTATAACCTTTTGTTATTACCTGCTTAAAATACATGAAATAGATAAAACAGTAAGTAGCACATATGCATATAAAAGTGGATAAAATTAGAATCGTATATAAAGTTTCATACAACATTAAAATGTCAATTACGTGTAGAAATACAAAAATGGTAGGATGGTAAAATTCATCCGATAAATCCGGCATACATATAAAAGAAGAACTACCGAAACGGGTGAGACAATATCGGTTAAAACAGGGATAAATGAATTGAATGTAGGGTTTTATGGTAAAGGATCTAAAAAAGTAGGGAGTTATGCAGTCTTGAAACCTGAAGAAAAAAAAGAAAGGAAACTCTCCTAGAAGCATTTTTTGTTTGAAACAAAATTTAACACATTCTAGTCTTTACTTATTTTGATGTTTTTAACGTTATGTTCAGAGTATTTTTTTCTATTTACGTAGTTTGCTTTTCTTTTAATACAAGTTGTATCACAAATCTTAAATTTTAAGAGTAATGAATTTGGCAAAAATTTAAATTAAATTATTATCCTTTACCCCCATACTTGAATATCTTAAAATTATGCTTCGAAAATTTTTCAAATCAAAAGGAGTTAGAAATAATAAATTTTCTATGTTTTTTTACTTTTTGTCATAGATTTTAAACCTATATTTGGACACATTTTGAGTATTGCTAAAATACTACTCAAAAAGTTATGAAATATTATTTTTGTTATTTAATTCCTTACAAGAATTTTTTATTAAGTAATTCTATATTAAAATAATCCAATTTCCAGTACAAATTATTTTACAAAAGCATACCAAAAATGCTTTTAGTGGCAAGGCATTGTCGAGCTAGATTATAATTGCTGTAATTGCCCAGAAATATGATAAAAAATGCACATTTAACGAAATAAGCAATCTACATAGAGTTATTTTTCAAAACAAATCGGTTCTTTATTTTTAAATAATCTCAATCTCTACATAGGCAAAGAAATCGGTACAAATATAAATGAGAAAAAAAATCCATGAAAAGAAAATATACTCTACAAATTATACATTTAGAAACAACCCATGTCAAAAGAGATATTTTCTCGAAATGAGTAATAGGCAAATGATAATATGTAAAGAGGATTTCTGAAACAAGCAAAAGTAACGCCACCTACAGTTTGGATTCGAGTGAAAAAAATTACGATAAATGTTATTTGTTCTGAGAATTTTAATTCTTCAATGGTATGCAGCATTACAAAGGAAACAATTTTTCATTTCGAATTTTTAAAAAAAAACAGCATCTGAAATCTTTTCGTAATTTATAATTGGGAAAAAATATAATAAAAATTGTATAAAATTGGTGTTTTATTTAAAATATAAGTTTTGGTTAAAAGTTTAAAAGTAATAAATAATAAAATTAAATTCTGTGCATTTAATCCATATCATTTCTAAATTTTTAACTTAAAAAACACGTCTTATTCTTGTTTACAATTAACTGAAGAATTTTCAACTTATTCTGAGTTCATTTGTCTTAATAGCTAAAAGATTCCAATTTCACTTAAAGGCGAATTTGTTTTTAAAAATTATTAATGGAAAATGCCAAAAATGTATAAAATAGATATTTTTAATTAGAATCATGCACGTCTGGCATTTATGTATGTGCTGCCGTTTTTAATGATAGTACATTAAAGCTGCTCCTAAATTTTATTTAAATATAAAGAAAGCTTTTTTCTGGAAGTCTTTAAAGCAAAAGCATTTAACAGCCTACATATTATTTATTAAAAGTATTTAAAAAACCTATTTATTAAAAAGTACATGTTTTTCTGATTTAAAAAATAGCAAATGAACGATTGAAATGTATTTAATAAATATATATGCCATATGTTTCCTATTTCTTAATTTCTTAATCTAAATTTATCTTAATTTAAGCTTAATTAATGAATTTGTTTTGTTGCATTTAAGTTAAGTATTCTTTTATTTTATTAGAATGACCTATTTTTAAAATATAATTCGAAATGTTAAAGAAAATGATGTAAAGTTTTTTTTTTAAATATTTTATATTATCAATGTTGTTTTTAAAAATTAAATTTGATGATGCGATCAATAATCATTTTTTAAAAACTAGAAAATAACACACATTCAATAAAAAAAGAAATCCATTTGTTATAAATTACTTTTGGCGAAGCATTTTTATTCAATCTTTATTTCCCCTCCATATTTCTCTCGTTGAGTTGCAACGGGAGAGAGAAAGAAGGAAATTAGCAGCGAGAGAGCGTAAAAGGGAGTATTCAGAGCAATGCAGCATCATTTAAGTGATCCGCCGTTGGGTGGCGCTCTTTGACAATCTTTCACACTTCCCCCCTTACGAAATGGTGGCCTGCATTGGATGGAATGTCAAAAACTGATCTCTCGAGTAACCTGTTTACTACTTAAGATTTGAGATTATAGAGGAATTAATCTAATCAAGAGAATTATTGGTGGGAAGCATCCCTTGATTTTCTTGACATCTGATCCGAAAGAAGATGCTGAGGATGAGGATCAGAGAGAGAAGAGAAAAGGGATGCTATCGACCGATTCATTCTTCCAGTCTGGTATATAACGGAGTTGAGAAAGACGTGGCAAGCCGTGTTGATGTGAACAGCATCCCGGATGAACATGCGGACGAGGGACTCTTGTGGTTGACCATTGCATCACTACGGACAACAAGATGTAAGAGGTACTGTTGGGAGATAGTGCCTTTAAGGCACAACTGGACATGGCTTTGTTATGTTTTATATGTCTTGTTACTGATAACAAAAGTCTCTGAGGCGCATCCAGCCGCCAAGAGACTGCATGATGATTTGCTCAGTGACTATAATAGACTAATTAGGCCCGTAGGCAACCATTCCCACAAAGTGACAATAAATCTAGGGCTCAAGCTCTCCCAACTCATAGATATTGTAAGTATCTAACTGTTTTTTTTATTTACATATTTTAGTTAATAATATTATGTTAATTATAATAATGATGATGATAATATTACTATTAATAACGATTAATTAATTATGAATATCAATGATGATAAAAATAATGATTATGAAATCACTATTTTGGAATCTTTTTTTCTGATACAATTTTAAATAAATGTATTAGTAATTTTGAATTTAAAATTTTCCAAGATGTGATAATAATATTATGTTAATCATAATAATGATGATGATAATATAAATATTAATAACGATTAATTAATAATCAATAGCAATGATGATAAAAATTATAATTATGAAATCACTATTTTGGAATCTTTTTTTTTCATACAAGTTTAAATAAATGTATTAGTAATTTTAAATTTAAAATTTTCCAAGATAATGTGATAAAAATCATTTTTAACGATTCTCATTTAAGAGAAGTGGAGAAATTAGTATTAACTTTTTTTCGAGTTATTTAAATCATATATATGTGTTTTTTATTCTTTTTGCTGAAGAATATTTCTAGAAGTAGAATTGATTTATCACTAGTTTTGTAAATTTAATATTAAAAAAATATTTACCACTACAACTTATATATGGAGATTATAAAAAGATCTGAAAATACAGCGGAAAATAATGTTGTTTATTAAGATTATACATTTTCTACAAATGTGAAAAATCTGTAAAAAAATGAGCGCTGTGACATGCAATAAAAGCAATAAGTTATGGTAATTCTATCTTTTGCTTCATTTATAAGTCATCTGTAAAATATATTGGAATACTATCAAAGAAAATCTTAAAACGAGAGTTGCTTACATCTCTACCTGTGTCTCAAATGTAGCAGTTCTTTACGAATACTCAGTAATACATACAGAATTTTTTTTAAATGAAGGGAGACTAAATAATAATTAAATCTGACAAAATATTTATCAAGTACTGTACCTCTAAGCTTCAGATAAGCAGAGGATTTTGACTGCCAAATAAAAGTTATAACTCTCCAATGCTTAAGTATACCTGATATGAAAACTTTTAAATACATTTTACAACATATTTTGAGTGTCGGAGATTTCATTTAGATAACTACTATTTATAATTATTTTACTGATAAATCTTATTATTAATTAAAAAACAAGAAATTTGCTTGCAATTATACATGCTCACACTCTAGTCATTTTTAGCATATATATGTATGTCAATAATGACTAGAGTAGTAATAGTACCTGCATTTGAGGAATGTAACTTGAAATTAAATTCAACTTTATTATATTATTTTTATAATTTTAATTGAATAACTAAGACATTTATTTCAAAAAAATTTAAAGCATTATCGCTTAGTTTATTTTCCTTTTAGAGCTAGTCAATATGAAAAATTACTTTATTTAAACATACGTGGTTACACGGATATTTTCTTAATCACTATTTTTAAATAAAACATATCGATAACAAATAAAGAGTTCAGGAAATATTTCGAAAGACATAGTTTGAAATAAATTTGATGTGGAAGTATATGACGCGAAGGTTCAAAACACAGAAAGAAAATTGTGAAGCAAATAAGGAAAAATAACAGTTCAATATTAACAAAAAATGATAAAATGTTTTGTAGAAAATGAAAAGAAATATTTAAATTTATATTTGTTCTAAGAAATCATCTGCAAAATAAAACTATGTTCTGGAAAAAACCCAACATACTTGTTGTTGTAATTGTTGCAAATAATGTTGATGTTACCAATCATTTAGGCTGTTGAAAGTGACGTTTAATTCCATAAGTTCAGAAAAAAGAACATGCTGCATTATGAAAAATGTTTTAAAAGCTTAAATACAATATTATAAGTAATAAACAAATATTTTGTAGCATGTATTTTACCATTTGATTTGTTTTAAAGCATATTATTTAGAGTAGCACATCTTTCTATGAACTTTGAGTCCCTAATTCTCACATAATTCATTTCATTGTTAAACATAATATAAAAAATTGTTTAACGTAAAAGTAACTTTCCTAAATAGTTTTTCATATTTTCATAATCATATCAGGCATGATCACTTTTTTATGATAGTATATCAGATACAATTTATTATACATGATGTATACATTTCTTTATAAAGCGATATGGGTCATTTGCCATTGAAAATATCGTAATATGCTTAGTATGGCATTTGAGTCCCAAACATATATGCAAACTTGTTTCCTTATAGTTTTTCTTTCCAACTTTTAAATCCCTCCAACAATTTATTTAAAGAATAGTAAATTTGTTATACTATGAATACTTTTGCTAAAAGGCTAATTTGAATGTATAAAATATCCTTTTCTACCTAATTTTTATTTCACCAGACATAGTTTAGAGCACCCTTTGTTCAATTTGTCTAGATAGTACTGATTTAAATACCTTAATTCATAACTGTTTTACTATATTACAAAATTGTTTTATGCTTTATATTGAACAGCACTATAGTATATGCTACTTGTACACTGTATCATTTAATTGTACATTGGATTCATTTTAATTGGCCGTAATTGTTTCACTCGAAAAGCTCGTTAAAGTCTTAGGTCTAAATCAAATATTTGATTTATGTCTCAATGAAAAGGATCCTTTACCAATATACTTTTATTTAACTTTTAAAAACATCAGTATCGTAAAATATGCATGGTTTAAATTCAAAGTGATTTTCCTTTTGATAACAGCGAAATGTTTTTAAAGGAAGTTTGTTTTCAATAATTCAAAGTAATTTTTTGTTAGTTATTTAATGGCAAAATGATAATTCACTNAATCGTCCTGATGAATATATATATATATAATGGATCATAAGTGTTTCATTAAGTTGAATCAACAATTAATTAATGCACATTCCCCCTTCGATCATTTATTTATACTATATTTATCTACATCCGCTGATCATTCGCTTTTAAATTATGGATTCATTTGAATCTCGGAATTTATAAAACCCAACATCAATATAAATATTAAAATCGAGAACATGTTGTACAAAATCATAAATATTAATGAGAAAGGAAAAAATTGAGAGAAAGTACAGAAAAATTCAATAGAATTTACAATCGGTTATTTTCCAGCAAAAAAAATAGTTTTTCTTAAAAAAATGTATAAAAAGGTAATAAAATTACATTTGTTTTTTTACCATTATTTATTTATTTTGACAAAAAGAGCGATTAAAATTGATTTAAATTCTTAAATACTCTGAATTATATCTTAAAGTCTTTCAAAAACATAGCTTCTTAAATTGTTGAGCAAGATCATAAATAAGTTTGCGTACTTAAATAGTGATACAAGCATGTGTCGTTTTCTATTTTCTATTTCAAAATAGCTAAAACTGTGATAAAAAACGATAACGGTACTTAATCTTAGAAATATTTCTACTCATAAAAGAAATTAAAGAAATATCGATGGTCATTAGATTCTGAAAACTGTGCCACATGTTACATTGGCTTCCGATTCATAGGTGAAGTTTAATATCCCAACAGTCAGAGGTGGCTATGCTGTGCTAGATATACACATCATTAAGCATCAGATCAAGTCAGCTATTTTCGTCAAATTTCAAAATCATCTGATCAAATATAACATCCCACTAAGTCTGAAGGCAGTATCATAAAAAAAGAGGAGAGATTGTTATGGGTATATGTGTTAATTGAAAAGAGATATGTTGGTAGATATGTTGATTGAAAAGAGATGCTACTCGGCCCAAAATTGCTCATGAGGCTGTTGTTTAGCAGACTCCCTGTGAAAAATTCAATGTATTTTTTTAAAGTGTTAGTTTTCCACTGCATTAGTTTTTTACTGTGTTTAACGAATTTGATCAAATAGAGTTTATATAAAGCATATAAACTAAACTAAACTCAGTGGCACAACATCCCATAGAGGGCCAAGGCCTACTGTGCCCATCTCAGTTTTCTTAACCTTGGGCTCTGGGGAGCAGGAGCAGATGTTCCGGTCAGGTGGTCAGCTGAACGCGGAACCCTTAGTCTTTAGTTCCCAATCATGCTTGGTACTCATTTATCGACCCACTGAAGGGATGAAAGGGTGAGTCAACCTTGCCCGGCCCGAGGATCGAACCCAGGTCCTGTGGCACGGGTACGCGAGGCACTACCAATATAAAGCATATATTTATAGTAAATACTTTTTGCAGGGTTATATATATTTCTTCTCAACGAAATATATCTATTTTTGTATACAACTAAATATCGATTTATTTAACTATAAAGATAGAACTAATTTAGTTTATTATTTAATATTATTAATCTTCTTTAGTTTTCATGACATTCAATAAAATTCAACCAAACATTGAAAGCCAATTAGAAAGTTGAAAATTTTCATGTGTTATTAAAATCATATTATATCTAATACTAAAATTGTATGTTGCTGAATATTTTGAATCAATTTATAATTATCTCATTGAACGAGAAATGATTAATGATGATTAGTAGTGATTATGAATGATGAGTATTATTTCAATGTCAGAGTCGTGTATCAAATTTTTAATGAATTTTGAAATTAAAATTAGTTAATTTTAGTTAAATAAAGATTTAGGTATGAATAATATTAATGTAAAATTATTCAACAAAATATACACGTTAATAAAATAGTTTGTATTATGACTTTCCCTTTGAAAAGGTATCTTAAGAATTTCTTTAGAAATATGCGAATATTTTAAAAATTTTCTCTTAAATTATTTGCAGATGTTTTGTAGACATTTTATAGTCATTTTGAAAATTTAACTTTTAAACATTTTCTGACTTTTTGAAACTATCTCTCTCCCAGATATTGTGAAGTAACAAAAAAACTGAAATTTGTCTTCAAATATTCTTTAGATTAAACATGACTTAAACATTTAGAAAAAGTAATACGTTTTTCATAGGTGTATAAGTTAATTTTCTATTTTTTGATTTCCCAACTACAGATGTAATTAACATATAGAGCGAAAAGATGAAACTTTCCATATTGCATTAAAACAAATCTGATGATAATTAAGCCATAGTATTTTCTGAGATTCTGAAAAATACACGTATTTACTAGTGCATTTAATGTAACGAAAAAGGTTAGAGACGTAATATAAAGTAGATATTTTAATGTAAATTGCATATGTTTGAAACTATGCACATGTTTTTTTTTAAAAAAAATGAAAATTGGTATGTGTACTAATGTTTCAAGCCTTGAAAAGAAAACAAATTCGAAAGATATTTACCCTACTTTTTAAACTTGTATTTTCACAAAAAATTTAAAATTCATTGTTAATCTTTTCTGTAGAAAATAAACTTTAAAAAAAATCTAAGGCTATTTGTCCTAGTTTTTAAGCCCAATTTTGCAAAAAAATCTATATACGTAGAAATATTATTCGTTCCGAAGATTTAATTTTGATTAAATTAAGAAAACGTAACTGAATAAGTGGTGAACACTTCATGAAGCCACCTTAGTGTCTTTCAACTGAGTACATACTTTAGTCGAAAGGTCTAATTTGTCAATCTCATGACCAGTTGAACGGTGGTTTAAATCCCAGCTTTGGCATTACAATAATTCTTTCATTCCTTCTACATAACATGTGTTTACAGCATCCAACACTCCGTCATTGGTGTCCCT
This sequence comes from Parasteatoda tepidariorum, assembly GCF_043381705.1. NCBI lineage: Eukaryota > Metazoa > Arthropoda > Arachnida > Araneae > Theridiidae > Parasteatoda > Parasteatoda tepidariorum. The sequence continues at coordinate 44,626,219 of NC_092206.1, forward strand.
GGACTATTAGAATACGAAACTCTAATGCAGGCATGGATGTCAACTCCAAATAGTTACTTAACAGATAAAAATTTAGTATTTTCTATTTCTTATGATAGAGATCAGACTTAGAAAAATCTTTTAAGAATTTTGCTGAGATTTTAGAGAATTTTTTTCTCTGTAAAAATTAAAATCTGTTGAAAATTTGATGAAAGAATAAGCTTAAAGAATGGGTCAAATACCTTCAGATTTTCTTCAGAATTTTTCTCTTTTTTTCCTTCTCCTTTTCCTTTTATAAAGAAATTTATAGATTAATTTTAGTTGGGTCATTTTTCGTGTTTTGGATCATCATTCGTTTAAAAAATCGACATATTTTAGATTTGAAAATGAAAAAAAAAATCACTTATTTAATTTTAATTATAAAATAAAGGTGGTGATCCAAACTAATAATAAATTTAATCATATATTATTATCTAACATAACCTTGGAAAAATAGCTGAATATGTTTCATGACGGTGGCAGCGGTAGTGAAATAATTAAAATAAGAAATCAACTCATGTATTATATGATACAAATTTGCTGTGTTCTCTAGAAAAACTAAAGGAAATAGTTTACGGATACCTGGATTTTAATAGTTGACGTTTTATAATTATGCGTCCCTATCATATTTCTGTTTACTTCTGTACGATTATATTTGAAGTATGACTGGATAATATTTAATGTAGTACTAAAGTTTTGCTTCATCCCAATAAAAAAATTTTGAACAAAGATTTATGGTTACGTTTTGAGTTTTTTTTTGTTATATCGTAAATTTAATTAGAAAAAAAAAATTTCTATTCGATTCCAAGTCTTTTATCTTAGTTTTAATTCTGTAATTCGATAAAAGAGTTTCGGTCATACTTTTATTTACTACAGTTTATTTCATTCTACATTTTGTTATATGATAAAGTCTACACGTCTATATACTTATTCAATTGTCATTTTGCTCCGCTTTAATCGAAAACCCCTACATCAAAAAACTGGTCACTTGTTTAGCACAGCAGCTGACAGACACCCTTTCAAACAGAGAAAAGCATGTCTTAAAGTGTGCAACGCCTTTATCAGCTACACAACTCTTGTTTCATACTCTCGTCTGCATTTCATACTCCTTACCAGAGTCCTTATAAATCCAGTGACCTCACCCATTCTTGCAGCAAAGGCATTCTTAAGCTCATCGATGGTCGTCGGAGCAGGTTTTTAATCTGAAATTGAGAGTCCGAGGTCGTCCCATACGTGTTCAATGGGATTAAGGTCAGGGAACATCCTAAGCCACTCCAATCATTGAATATCCTCCAATTGGAGGGATTCTTCCAGCAACTGAGCTCTTTGTGAACAAGCGTTATCGTCTGTAAAGATTAAATTTGGTCTATTTGCTTCGGTTCCTTGGGTTATTCATCCATTTTTCCTTCGAGGTTAATATCTTCCTTACCTGTACTATGCATGATTCTTTATCGCCTTACGAGATCATCGCCAACAAAACCAATTATTTTTATTTTTTGAAATGCCGGATGCTATTAAGGCAAAGTATGAAATAATCGTCCTGATGAGGTTATTATGTAAATGATGTGCATGTTACTGTGAATGACCGAAATCCTTATTAGATGAGACTAACATGTTCGTTGCCTATTCACCTTAAAATTTGGAATTCACAGTTATTCT
>NC_092206.1:44628069-44695360 GCF_043381705.1 Parasteatoda tepidariorum
AGTAAGTCTGTCAAATTAGCAACGACTACATTTAAGTTACCGTTTTTTATTTAATTACAACTTGATCCTGATTTTGAACGAATGCTTTTCTGAATCACCCGTCCCCAAGGGGTTAATGGGATTAAGGTCAGGGAACATCCTAAGCCACTCCAATCATTGAATATCCTCCAATTGGAGGGATTCTTCCAGCAACTAGATCTTTGTGAACAAGCGTTATCGTCTGTAAAGATTAAATTTGGTCCATTTGCTTCACCGAAAAGTCTCACACAGGTTGCAAGGATCTTGCTCCTGTACTTGTCAGAGTACCTCAATCTATCATATGAAGACTGGCAAGACAGTCTACAATGATGCCTGCCCTGATCATCAGACCACCTTGGCTGTGGTGATCCTTATCCACAGTGTTTGAAGGTCAATGTGCACTACTAGGCTCTCTCCAGGTGAGAACGTCTCGACTAACTGTTCAGACTGAATCATGACTCATCACTGAAGAGAACCAATTCCGATCATCTTCCGACCAAGCTAGACGGTAATTTTTGTGGTTCACAGTCCAATGGAAGCAGGCTAAAAGGCATATGGCACACATGGCACCTGCATTAAGTCTCTGAGGGACTGTTATCTACGAAATGGAGATTCCCGTTGCATTATACAGGTTGCGAGACAGTTGAGTCGTTGTCGTGGACTTATACCTTTTGGCTAGAAGTCTCAAATATCGGTCTTGAGCAGGCGTTGTTGCCCTTTTGTGGCCTTGATAAGGTTTGCAGGCCTGTCTCTGCGAACTGTTTACACAGAGTGAATACTACTTTTCTTGAAACCCTGAAGTCTCTATAAATGGTAACCTGCGATTGGCCCACCTCGAGTCTTTCAACTATCCACAGTTTTAAGACATCGTCTAAGCGATGACGGCTGGACATACTAACGATGTATTAACAATATAATTCAGAAAACAGGAATTGGAGTAAGTTATGTTTCAAAGCGTCCTAATGCTACCGGGTTTGGCGAGAAAAAGAGATACATCCACACAAGCGCGATCACAACGTCACTGCCTTGCAACGTCATGGCCGCTGCGTGATATAGGTTCCAGGAAGAGCTTAGCTATGATCTGATACGTTTTTTGCACATAGGTGTTACTTAATTTGTTCTTTTCGTTAAAAAAAATTCGTCCCTCGTTTTATAATTTTTTTCATCAGTGTATAATTGGAAGGTTCAGCAAACATACTGTGAGTACAAAAGTAAATGAAGAATAGTTGGAAAGTATCCACTTTTTAAATGTTTCTTCATTTTTTTTCTCGTTAATCAATTTTAAGGGTTAACTTCTAAAAATGTTTGCTATTTTTTGCTTCAAAATCGAGTATTTCTTCCGTAATATAATTTTAAGAAAGTCTAATAGTGAGAAATCATGTTTCTTTAAAATGTTTATTAGTAGAATTATTAAGATAGATTATTGTTACAGATTTTTGTCAGTTGTAGACATCTTTTTTTTATGAATAATATTTATCAAAACACTAAGTCTTTACCCTAAAATATATATTTATTAAATATGGGATCAACGACTTCGAGGTTTCTGAGGAACCCTCCACCTTTATTGGTTAATTATTAGCTTCTTTTTAACTTGGTGTTACGCATACTTTCCAGCATCGATTAATATAATGCAACGAGTGTGTATTATCGTATTTTTGTTTTATTCAGTTTGGTGCTATCCATCTACATCTATATATCTATTTATATCTAACTATCAATAACTATCCATTTTTTTAATCAATCTATCTATAACTATCAATATATTTATGTCTATATTTACTTCGATATCTATCTACATCGAATTGAATGTAAGGTTTAATGTCACAAAATCCGAAAGAGGATACCATGCTCCAAACAATACGTTAAGACAAATCAAAAGGTAAAATGCACATTACAATTTTATATTTATAGAGTAAATAAAGGTAATAATACAGTTCGTAGTAAGACAAGTATATTTAAAATCAAATAAAATTCGATAAAACGCGTAATTATATAAAATACTTGATATGGATAAAATGGCAAATTGATAATAAATGAAAGCGAAACAAATCATATGAAACAATTATATAGAATATAAAATACCAACAGCTTGCAGAAATGAGAAAATGCCAGGAAGATGGATTTCACCTAAAAAATCTCTCATACATAAAAGAGTGCTATTAAAAAAGGTAATATGATGTCGGTAAAAAAGAGGACAAATGGTTAAAATGTGATGAAGCTTAAGTATGACGTTGCAAGTGTGCCATTTGGGAGGAGGTTCTCGGAACAACAGATGAAGATGGGTGAGTCGAGTTTGGCCGATTTTGTGACGATTAAGCTTTACATCTGCATCACGTCGACGCAATACAGGTAAGGGGTCTAGATCAGATTTGAGGTTATATAGTTTATTTTCAGTTTGAAGATTCCAATGTTGTTGTCAAAGGGACTTTATAAGCTGTCGAACATGTAGCTTAAAGTCTCCGAATGGTACAAATTTTGTTAAGACAGCAGTAGCAGATCGTGCTGCAGAGTCTGCCAATGCATTTTCAGGTATACTGACATGACTCGGTGACCAACAAAATAAAATGCTTTGTGAAGTGTGATTAGCATATAACTAAAGAAACATAACATTGGATGAGTATAGCGGCTAAAATTTAGCTATCTGGCGTAAAAAGCTCACACTATCCGAGTATATAGAATACTTTCATGCAGAGCATGAAGAAATCAGTCACAGTGACAAGAGAAGGGCAATAACAGCTTCAGCAGAGGAGACGGGTCCAATATTTGGGATCTTAAAGCTATAAGTATCATCAGTGATGATGATGCCTCATCCTAAGTATGCCGCAGATTTTGAAACACCGACAGTAAAAACAGGCACATACTCAAAATATTGGTGACAAGGAGTAGTGAATAGTTGTTGATGAATAATGGGTGCAAGGTTCGATTTACTGTAAATTGTAAAATGGGAATAAAACATCTATCTACATCGATACAGCATTTAAAATAAATGATCATTGGACAGATAATTGATAATTTGACAGCAAATTAAGACAATGTTGTACGTGGAGCAAACGTCTTATATGACAAAACATAAGATATAAACTTCTAATACGATGAGTAGAATTAGTTTCTAAAATAACAATTTTATTATGTTTTTTCATATATGAAGCTTATTCCCCATATCTACAATACAATATTGTTTTAATTTGCCTGTTTAGTCTGTTTGCAAATTAAATAAACTTCTTTAAAACCCAAAACAGTCTTCCAAATGCAATCACAGTATTGCTCCCAGGCATTAGGAATCAATGCAGGAAATCTAATACTCATATCTTAGTCCTTTAGATCTTAAAACCAAGGAAACTTCCCTAGTTGTAATTAATACTTCAGCCAGAAGTGACAAGTAATTAAAACTTTTCGTGACAGCAACTTTAGCAGTGTAACCCTTTTCCCAAACTCGACTGAACACAACAAATTCGATTAATCGGCTTAGCACGCAGGATCAAACACAGACTTATGCGTTTATTGCACAGAAAGAATGGCTTATTTGGTCGACAAGATCTCAGCGCAAAAAAAAGTGATTGCTTTTAGTTGCCTGAAATGAAACATAATACCCAGGATGCTCGTTGGTTTCAATTGCTGGCATGGGAATTTCGAGTACTTCTAGCACGTAAGTGCTTTATTTGAATTGAAATGTTATACAGAAGAATAAGTTGTTTGGCTCTATAGATTGGGGATTCTTTATTTTTATTAAAATTAAGACTGTCTGCAAAAATCAGAATTAAAATATTCTCTAAAAATTAATATTTAAGTAAGATATGCATTGTTGCTGACTATAAAAAATATGATTATTCTTTTTCCTTGTTACGTATTATTTTTCACTGAATAACTAATATTGAAATTATTATTCATTTGATGGAATTAATGAATTATAATTTCCATAAAAATAAAAATTTTGGTAATGTTTTTAGTATCATTTAAAGTAAGTAACTAAATTATTTAAAAAAACTACAAATATTTCTCAAGCAAAATAATCGCAATTTTTCTATTCAACTCGGGACTTATATTCTCTTTTATATTACCAAATCATTAGCTATTTTTTCATACTTTTAAAAGTCTGCTAAATACATGTTGAACTGAATGTATGGTTTAATGGTACAGGGTCCAAAAAAGATATGCTGCATCAAGCAAACGGTTTATAAAGCGAATCAAATCATACCTACTACAAATTATCTTGCTGAAATAAATGAAATTATTAAAACTGCATGAATAAATGCTTTCATAAGCATGTAGAATAAATGCTTTCAAAAATGAATAAAATCAGATGAAAATGCAGATACATCGCATTAAAAGGATTTAATTTTGTTTAGGAATGTTAGTTTCGAGTTGGTTTAAATTAAATATTTTGTAACATAAGAGTCAGAAGCAATTGTATTTCACTCAGCACCGACAAAATTTAATTATTCTTTAGTCATTCTTCCTTGTGTTTTAAAAACTACAGCTCAAGAAGATTGTGATATAGGTATCGTTTTAAAATAAACTCAATACGAAGATTTTTTACTTTTACTGAAGAACAAGAACAATTTTAACAAGTTTTTTTTTTAAAAAAAAAACTATTTTGGGTTTTTGTTTCATTTGTGATAAATATTTACGAATTATTTTTAACTGAAAACTTTGAGTATGGAACATTTCATCATGTATTTACGCTGAACTACTTTTAACCAATTTTAACGAAATATAATAGCAGCGAAAGATCTATTTGACTGGTGATTACTCTTTTTACGACAAGAGCATTTTTTAAAGTTACAATTGTCCTGAAAAATTTTTTAGAATAAAATTTATAAAAATTAAAGAAATAGAATGAAATTTTTATTTATGTGAAAAATTGAGGCCTTTTAAAAAAATTTGTAAGAGGCTAGTTGCTTTGACTTTCTGAGAAAGATTAAAAATTTGCTTTCGCAATACTGACTACGTGACAGATTGATAAAAATCTGTCAATAATATATATATATATATATATATATATATATATATATAGTTGNCATGCGTGTTCTACATTACTAAATTTATACTTTTAAAGTTGTCTGATACAACACGCTTTTTATTTTATTTATAATATTTATTTTAAAGCACGTTAAGGAGAATTATTTATTTAAAATCAAGGGTAATTGAAAAGAAAAAAAAGTATTCATTTATTTAAAAGCGAAATTAATGAGAATGTGGTAATAATTTGTTTAGTAGAAACGTATAAAATCGCCATATTATTATTGATGCTAATGATGCTTGATTAATTTAGGTAATAAATGCATACTGAAATAAAAGATATTAGATATGCCCTAGAAAGCAAAAGTAATGGAGTAAAGATATTTATTTGTTGCGAAAAATCATAAGAAAACCTCACAAAAATAATGGAGCAAATATACTTATTCATTTTGCTAAGCAGTAAAAAATCCCATTATAATTGGCACTAATTCATTTTAATATTGAAAATATGTAAATTATATTAATTGAAATAAAATAAATAAGCTATGTGGTAAAAAGCAAAATTAAAGGAAAAAAGGTTAATAGGAAATTCGGTTAGGAAAACCGTAGAAAATTGCCATTCACAGATAACGCTTAATTATTGTGCACTAATGAAGGTAATATGGTAATGGGTACGGTTTTGACAAGAATACTGAAACTGGTTTTCTTTAGTTTTAGAGCCTTTACAGCCACAACTTATAAATATTTTAACAGTAAATTAAAGGTAAGATAGAAAAATGATCATGATCCAAAATTCTTATCAAGTTCTAATAAGAATTCTATTTAAAAAAAATCAGTTTTAATTGGCTGTTATTAACAAATATATTTTTCACAAAACTTGAATGTTGAAAGGTTATGAAGTACCAAATATACTAATACAGATATAAAATATTATACTGATATATTTGGTTTTTTAAAACAGTACCAATGCTAAGCAGTTTTAATACCGATACTTTGGAAAGAAGTATTTTACGGTCCTTTCGAAGGGATGGGTAATAGAGAAAATTACTTGATAGAGGTAAATTTTGACTATAATGAGTTGGGTGTGTGCAATAGCATCATAACAAGTGATGCTAAATAAATTTTATCTTTATTCTAATGGGATAAACTACAAAAAAACGAGAAATGCTTGCTTCAATAACGTAAAGAAACCGAAAAGGGCAACAAACATTATTAAGTAAAAAAAAAATTGAAATTAATTTAGCTACATTTATTGAAAAATTTAGTGGAAGAACCAGGTCAGTGACACTTTCAGAGAGCAAAAGAAGTTGTATTCAAATTATTTTACTACCAATTTAGTAGAAAGCGAGACTAATAACTCTTTGCGTTATTTTATTTACCATTGCTAATTTGAAATAAAATTCAAGCAAGCATACTAAAATCTGTTGTGATTAAATATGTTTACATTAAAGTGAAGGAAAAACAGACACATATTGATCGATCAACATTTCATATTATTAAACATTCCATATTGATACAAATATTTTTTGTTATTTTCTCGGATTCATTGATTGTCCAAAGAAATGTCTCTTACCTGGTTCTTCCATCAAACTCTTTAGTTGTGTCGGTATATGCTTTTTAGTTTCGTGAACGATTTCGCAATATTTCTCACTACTGATTTATTGATTATTTACTTAATATTTTATTCACCCCGTGCCTAGAAAATGTATTCAGCTTGTGGTTTTTATAAAGTGCAATAGCTAGAAGGGTTTCTTTTCTTATCTCCCAGAAAAATCAAATCAGCTTTATCAGTACATTAAATCCTACATTATGAAAAAAGGATGCATTTAATTACATACAAATTAATAATATCACAACAAATAATAGTCTAATCTGAAAACCACATTTATTCCTAAAACACATGCATTCACAATTAAAATAGTATACTCATACACGTTTAATAATACTCATTTTTGAGCAAAATGTATACTATTAAAAATGATGTGAAGGGAGAAATGAGTGAGAGATTTTCGTTGGCTGCCGAACCTAGGACCTCCAGAATCGTAGTAGAATTCAGTTGAGTTGAGTTGAGTTGAATGCAGGGTTTAATGGCACAAGGTCCAAAAAAGGACATGCTGCTCCAAACAAACGGTTTTCTTTCCTAACAAATGTAAGATAAAGCTTATTTGTTTTGCCAAAATAACATTATATTGTTAAAACTATACATGACACGCAACGCATTCAGAAGTCAATAAAATCAGACAAAGGTGTAAATTGATTAAAATTGCATAAAACAGGTTAAAACGGTTCGTTGTAATAAAATACCATGTGAATAAAATTGGGTAAAAGCAATTAAATACAATGAAAAATACCAATCGTGCGCAGAAATGCAAAAACGTTGGGATGATGAGCTTTATTTATCAAATCTTTTTGGCATAAAATTGAATTACCAAAAAAGGTAAGACGATGACGGTTAAAACATGGGCAAGAAATTAAAATGTGATTCATGGTGAGTGAAACGTTGCAAGTATTGCAATGAGGAGGGGGTTCACCAAACAGCAAGTGAAGATGGCGCCTATCGAGAGTGGCCGATTCGCAGACGAGTGAGCTTGAATTCTGCCCTACGATTACGTAACACAGGCAATGGATCGGAATCAGTTTCGTAGTAGAATTCCTTAACCATCATAGTTATGCTCCACAGTCAAGCATGAGTTTAAAGGTCTCATAGCGGCCACCGCAATGACCCTGACATACTAATTTGCAATTTCAATGTTACAATTGATTGGAATTTGGATTGCAATTTGGAAAATATGGCCGCAATAGCTTAGTCAGGAGATCAGTAATTTCAATTTAACTTTTTGCTTACTTCTCCATATCTTAAAAACTTATAATCGGATGGAAATAAAGTCTCTAAACTCTCCCTGGTCTGGGTTGTGCTACTATGGTGGTTGTAGCTTACTACTTCAAAGCTCCTTAGTTCGAATTCTTAAAGCAGCCAACTGATATCTCTCCCACACATTTGTGCATTCGCGTCAGTAGGACTATGTATTTTGCAAAGACAAATAAGTATATGCTCTTTCAATTTTGAATGCATGGGATTTTAAATTTGACTATTATTTGTTTTGGAGTTATTTTGAAATTTTTTTGTTCAATTTTGAGAAACAATTTTTCTTGGTGTATAAAGTGTAAAATAAATAATAAGCTGAAAAACAAAATGAAGTGAGAAATAAAATAAGGTGAAAAATAAAACCTTGCTTCTTATATCAAGTTTGAGAATTATAGTATAATCAAATAGAATTGTATAATAAAGTTTAAGAAATACAGTAATATGGATCACTTTAGCACCATATTAAGTTTGCAAGCAATTTAAACAATAGTAAGGTTCACAACGCTCAATTTGTTTTTAGAGTGCAGTGTTTTAGTATGCTAACTCCTATTATAAAGGTAAGTGAATGTTAATGCATATGCTGAAGTATTTTATTCTGTATTTCAACCGTAATAAATATTAAAAAGTTTTATGTTCTAAATTATCATTTTTGAGATAATAGCAAATTTACTCTTATCACAGAATTAGCATTTCTTACATTTTTTAAAGCAAAATGAATACCGAAAAAAAATAATTATTACATATAAATTAGTTTTATTAAACCACTATAAAACTAAAATCAAATTTACTCTATTTATTTCATTAATTTACTACTCAATGCATCAGAAAAGATTTTAATTCTCAATAACATTACATATATTCAAGTCATGAATTACATCTTAGCATTTTTCCAGAAAGATATAGGAAACTCTTGCTTTTTCGACTCAAAATAACCAAAGGGAATGCCTGTAAATCAGTTTTATTATATTTCTGTCTTAAAATGGCCACAAAAAAAGCATTTTCAGCCATTATTGTGAATATTTGACACTGCCATATATTTTTCATTTTTATGCCGGATTTTGAAGTATTACCATTAACTTATTCCCCCGAAGGCAAACTCTTACAAAAAATATATATATATTTCGAGATGTAAATCTTTTGAAAAGCCAACTTTAAAGAGATAGAACAGTAAGGAAGAGATGGGGTCAAGGAAGTTTTCGCTTTTAAGCTAAATCATGTCTGATTTAAGAGTTCTTGGCTAGAATATTAAAGTTTTTCCTTCTCGTTGTTTTATAATGAATAGATATATTCTAATCTATTATCTTTATTTCATAGTATTAAATTATTTAAAAGGTAGCAACACAGTAGAATTCCGTAAAAAGAGTTCTTTGGTGTATTTTGCAATGATTGTAAGAAACTTAATATATTTTTTTCTATCTTATTGTACACATTTTAATTTTTATTTAATCATAAATATAAAAAATTAAAAAATTAGTACTTACATGATAGAATGTTTATAACTTATTTTTTATGCTATCATAACTTGCTGTACTCATAAATTAAAAAAGAAATATTTCAAATTTGATTCCGTTTTGATCTTTCTAAACTAAATAATAGTTAAAAAAAAAAACAAAAAAAAAAAACTTTTTCATAAAAGAGTGGTGTTTTGAAAAATTAAATAAAAAAAATGGCCTAAAGTAAGTTGCATTCTCGTTGTTAACCCAAAACCTGTCAATCCAACAAAATTCTATAGCATAAGTTGTTGTTGTTAATTTACGTCACACTTGAGCTGCACAGTGGGCTATTGGCGGCGGTCTGGGAAACATCCCTGAGGATGATCCGAAGACATGCCATCACAAATTTGATCCTCTGCAGAAGGGATGGCACCCCCCGCTTCGGTAGCCCGACAACCTGCACGTCAAGTCGAGCACTTTAAGGTAGAACAGTTTAACGAGGCAGTTATACCGCACACCCTTGGTCCCTACGCCAGTGATGCTTGACTTCGGTGATCTGCTGGAAAACCGTGTCTTAACGATTAGTTCACTGCGGGGCGTAAGGAAAACTATATTTACTGTGAAAATTGGATCAAAATTTGAAGTAAATCGGTTGAAAATTGTATTAGTTAGAAGTACAGAAAGTAAAAGTAACATAATTTCGAGAAAACTACGTTCAAGTTTTGTGATGAATAATCTATATAAATAAAGTTTTGCAAATAACTATAATGCATAAATATCAGGCCCATACGATGTTTATTTTCCTTTTTTTTCAGCAGTTTGGTTTCAATACTAGTCTAGCCCTTTTTCTTGCCGATTTACCCTCATATAACTCCTCATATGTTTTTAAAGTGGCAGCCAAAATTCTGATATCATCTTCAATTTGAACATATTCTCTGGCTGCTGGACCTACTTTTATTTATTACTGTTCGCAACTATCAATAATCTTTTGCAACCTTCATTAAACTTTATTACAGCTAAAGAAGTTGCAATTTCAACTATTTATATTTAAATACCATTCATTCATTTTCTAATATACTTCAAATAAATTACTTCAAAATGATAACAATAATTAAAAAAGATAACTATTTTACTAAAAATACTTTGATAAGTGTGAGAAAATTCATTAATCAACTGAACGAGTAAGTTCCATTGTTCAGACATGTCACAAAACGTCTTGAATCGAGCTTTAGAAAAATGTAACTTTTACTCTTTTATGAAAATTAAGTCAATATTTTGGTGCAATAATCTTAAAAGGATAAACTATAGAAAAATTACAATAAAATATTTTTCATTTTTTTAAAAGATTTTACTGTGTCCTCCCTTGAATGTTAACAGTCATAATCGGTTGATAATATTTTTCTTTTATATTCAACTTGCAAATTGCCTTATACTTACCCTTCAAAATTTGAGGTTTGTGCAAATTCTTTTCCTTTTGCACTGGTCTCAAACTTGTTCAAGATCAACCAACTAGCTTCAATCTTGTTCAAAATCTTGATTCAATACATGAATAGGGACTGAAAATTTCGTCTCAACATGAAAACAAGCAGAAATCGTTACGTCATCGAGCCAGTTGAGCCACAACCGTGGATACGAAGATCGAGGCAAATCTTTCAATGATTTCGAGCGAGTTAAGAGTTGCCACACATCAACCATTGTCTATTTGTATTCATTTTGACAACAATGATTTTTTTTCTATTTAATAATCCAAACTCTCATTCTTTTAAAGTTATAACCTATTTTGTTTATAAACATTTAAAATACTGATCAAAGAACCAACAACAGTTTATCATATAATGTGACCGGAAAATTCTAAGAAACACACATCATCCCTCCTTTTCTTTCAAACTGGTCGTCAGGCAAGCCTAAACTATCACGCGATGTAAATAACAACAAAAAAAAGTCTCCAAGCACGCCACTTCAGTTTTCTGCTCGATGATAAATGTCAAATGCCGTGCAGAAACCAACAAAACCTCCAAAAAACACAGCCCAAGAAAACACTATTGCTTTTTATCAAGAACACATCCCAACGATTGGTTCTCGAAACTTCCAGTATCTTTTTTTCATTTTTTGTGTGTTTATCCCAATACACAACAAATTTTTCCTTATTTCAACCAGCTACAGAATATTTGTCCATTTCTGCGTCTCTCACTTCACAACCACTTGACATGACGAATTACTGTTCTCGGTGGTTGAAGCCTCGCCGCTGTTTCTGTTCTTCCTCAACGCAGGAACTATCATTTCTTTAGTTTTGTGCCACCGCCTCTTGAGCACCCTCATCTGACGCCTGCATTTGAAATGTGCCAGGAAAATCGCGATATGTGGAAAGTGATCGTGAAGATGAGGGTCTAAGATAGATGGTGTGTAGGGCTCTCCCACTTTTTTTTTCTCCTGCTTGTCGTTGTTTTGTTTTAACAAAAAGGCAGCAGAGTTTGCGATTTTCTTTTCAAATGGAGTTCTTCATCTTTTTGTTTACTGGGTGAATGGAAACAATATTTTGGTATCGTTTTAAAGAGATTGCGAGTTTGCTTGTTCTATTGTTTGTATAGTAGGAAGAAAATGACAAAAAAATAAATAATTGCAAACATAGAGATTAAAATACAGTCAAACCCCGCTATAGTGAACCTTCAAGGGAGCGAAATGTCAGTTCACTATAACCGGGAGTTCACTATATCGTTCCGCAAACAATTTTAACTAATGGTTCCAAATTCCTTCTTTTTATTATGCATTGTTTAAATAAATTACCAATAAAATGAATTACAAAAATGACTGATAAATAATACGTAGTAACAAAAAATGTGTTGACTTTTATTACTCTTCGTCTTGTGCACAAAAAAAAAAAGAAAAATTAGTTATCTTTAGCTGATGCAGGGAAAAATTTGTCCATACATCTGCCTGGGTAGGCCATTGTTTAGGGATGGAAAAGTGAGATAAAACAAGCAAACAAGAAAAAATGCTAATCGCTACATTCCATTCTATAGATGGTTTTAAAAATCAGTATAAGTATTTATTTTGAAGTAGACAATTCAAAATTATTTAAAAAATGAAGAAAAATCAGTCGAGGACAAAAAAAAGTTCATAATATCCAACTTCCTCATTTTTTTTAGTTCACTATATCGACAATAAATAACATTATACGTATAAGGCAAGGCACGGAATCGAACATTTCGTTCACTATATCCGGGAGTTCACTATAGCGAAGCTTGACTGCAATTATTCTTTTCTCATTAAATAACATTGAAAATATTTATGATAGAACGTAAAACATTCCGGTAACAGCAAGTTGTGGCTCAGAGGGGACCATGTTGATTAAGGATTCACAATTTCGTGACCAAAGGTATATTTGTGGCAAAGTGGTCAGCATTACCTGCCTTTATTTCCCATCTGCTTGAAGCTGGGTTATCTTCAAGCCGCAACTGTGGATCGAATCCCAGCTCTTAACATTGACAGTTCAATGTCTTAACCACTGAACTCTAGCGGATCATTCTCGGTGCAATGAATGTATAAAATTGTAGATCAGAAAAAATATGGGTATGAACTATTTTTAAACAAGCTTTTATTTTTAACTTAGAAATAATTTAATGCTTGCCAAACATTCTCATTGTATCAGTTTTCTCACATGGAGCTAATGGTGCGAGATCAAAATCTTTGAAGCGGTTGAAATTTTTGTGTACTTAAAGAGTTAAAAAGTTTCAATCTGTTTTAGATGCAGAAGTGGAGATACTACCTCAAAGTCGCTTTTGATTTTGAGTTAAATAAACAATTTACAAAATTTCATTTGTAATAGAAAATATTGCTTTTTAATATTTTTTCTATTGTAATTATTCACTGATCGAAATATTCGTATAAAATATGCATTGGAGAATTAAGAATCTGATTGGTGCAGTTTAGACTGACTGAGAATGATCAGGTGAACATTATATTTTGTTGAAATTTAAAGTTGACTAAAATAGAATGCTTCGCTCACAGAATTATCTTCTAAAGTAATTAAGCAAAGATATATGACGTCAAATGGAAATTATGAACTGGATTGTTCGAAAAGCCGACAGTCAAAATTCCTTTATATTATTATTTTAAAAGCTGAAACAATTTTGAGTTATTCTAGACTTCACTAACTTCATTCTAGGAAGCTCTCTCGCTTCTTCTATTTATTTAATAAATTTAGTATAAAACAAATTTATTCTTCCACGAGACGGGTGAAAGTTGTAAGTAATTGTTCAGTCATGGAATGCTTTCTGAATACATGAAGAATCATTGTCAATTTGAAATAGAATAAAACTTTCAGCGTTATTTCAATAATCGGATAAAATATTCCAATGGTTCGAAATATATTTTCAATTTTGAAAAACAAGTGGGTACAACAACAAAGTGGGAATCATGCTTCAAATAAGCACCCGAATCGTTAGTTGGTTTCAAATTGAAATTATATTTTAAGGTATAATTAAATATCATTGTAGTATACAATGATATTTAACTAGCCGATAATTTCAGGCCGGTATCGATTTTTAAGAGAATGAAAAGAATACTTTTACGTAACTGAAAAATAAAATAACATTGCTTTATGGCCATCTTGTTCTAATTAAGCTATCGTTTTAAAACAAGCAGAACAGTGTACCAGTGTTTTGCTACGTTTGCAATGTGCTACAGAACTTCAGACACCCGTGGATTTCTTTTGTAACTTTCAAAATAAAGAATTTTCCAAATTTTGTTGTTGAATATCTTAGGGGATAGAGCGCTCGCCGCCTAAAAAGAGGTGAACCGTGTTTGAATCCCGGAAATGGCTGGTCAATTTAAATTCAGAACACGGCTCGCACCGACCACAGTGCTGACGTAAAATATACTCAGTGGTAGAGGGATCATGGGTTGGAGTCCCCTTGCCGTCATGATAACCACGATAGTTTTTCGAGGTTTTCCTCTCCGTGTAACTCAAAGGCGAGTTAGTTCTAGGAATTCTTTTGTGTTCTGGATTGAGTTCAAAATTACAAGTGGGCTACGTGGTTTAACATTGGTAGTCGTAAACCCAAAAGTGGGACTGTTGTTCAATGACAATATAGTGTTTCTACCACTACAAAATTACAATTACAATTCACTATAGTATATACGACTCGATTCTATGTTGGGGTACCTTTTCATAGATGAAGATTGACATTGTCGATAACTACTCCCTTCCCTAAATTGGTGACCTTCGGACGTGATGTGAACACGCCTACCTTGGCAGTAACGACCATTTTGATCTGAACACGCCTACCTTGGTAGTGACGCACGCTTCGATCTAAACACGCCTACTGCGATGGATGGTCCACATTGAACAGTTGACTTGCTACTTGCGACTCTGCAGCATTGTCCTCCTCAAGTTGATGCTTCTTAGTCTCGATCACGTACAACATATGCACTCTACTGCTAAAGGCAACACAGGAGCGACCATGATCTTGAACTTAATACAGCTCCTACGATCAGCACTAAAAAAGTACGGTGATCTTAATACAGCTCTCCCGTAGTCTCACAAAACAGCAATGAATAAACTAGTGGTATCCGTTCATCGAATTCTGTCACAGATATAATTTTGGTTGGGGAGTACTGAAGTGTAGCTACCACTGCAAAATTACAATCCCAAATCACCAGTATATGAGACATGTTAACTCGACTAAAAAAAAGGATTATTTTAGAATTTATAGAAAAATTTCATGGTTACTTTGGTGTGGTAAATAGCATAATTGCATAGAGAATGTTTAAGAATGTTGAATGTTTAAGAAAAAATTAACATGGAATTATGTTTCATGTTAATTTTTTATGTTTCATGTTAATTATGATGGAACAAAAAGCAGTTTTACAAATATACCTAAAATGCACATTAAGTGAATTAAACAAGATAAAAAAGGTAAATACAATAAAAACAGTTTTACAATTTTAAATACCAATAATGACTAAAAAAAAATCATAATTATTAGGATGATGAATTTAACTTTACAAGTCTTAGAATGAAATAGAACTAATCAAAAAAACGTGAGGCAATACATCTGTTATTATTAAAAATTCTTGAACCCTATATTTTTATAATCATATTGAAATTATATGAAATGCAAAGGTTTTGAAGATTGAAAATATAGAATTATTTTTTATTGCCTAATTTTAAGGAAAGTAAATTGAACTGGGGGACAAATTTTTGTTGCTAAAAGTTAATCGCAACATTTATGCGACTCCCTGTTATAGAAAACGTTTTTAAACATATGCATTTCGATAAAAAGTAAACTAGAAATGTCATTTATGAAAAAATTGTAGCTGGGAGTGTGACAAACCAATCGTAGGCAGATTTAGACTTGAAATCTGTGATACCAAAGTATCTAAGATGTGTCAAAATCTCTCCCGCAACTGAGGAAAAAAAATTGTTCCAAAAACTTATTTAAAATGCTAGACATGTAACGAAATGTTAGCATTAAATAATTTTCCACAAAAACTATGTTTCAAATTACCATCTTTAAATAAAAAAACAGCAAAAACATTGTTACCCAAGTAAAGAAAAATTATTTTTGATTTAAAGAGCATGGGAGATTAGGTACTAAAATAAATAAAATACAGCTTAAATTCATACATGCTGCATAAATCATATTTTCTTTTAATATTAGTTAATAAACATCAGTGTTTCTCACGAGCAATTTCAAAGGATGAATTTCCTTAATTCTTTATAATGTATGATATTCTCCGGTTTCATAATGCTCTGTCTGTAAATGCTTCAGTTTTATGTAAGCCATTGCGGAAGGAATCTGCAAAATAGACGAGACTTCATGAAAACGCTGTCTGAAAAATATTTAAAATAACTCTCGTGTGCTTGAAATATTTTATGCTCGTACATTACCCAAATATGTATCATGGCTCTTGTGCACCGCAAAGCTTTCATACGTGGCATGTAAGCCATATCCCTTGTGCAATCTTCCAGATGAATATAATCTTCTTACAAGGACCAGAACCCATCTTGGCCATCCTCTTAGAATGCATTGTTTTTATATTTCATGTCTTTTTTATGGAAATGACGGAGCTTAACCACACAGGGAGGCATAAATTACAGGATGGCTTAGACATTCTTCGTCTTGGCTCTTATCCAAGATGGTGTCATAATAATGCTGCTATCATGTCTTCTTGAAGAGGCAAGGGCCTCACAGTTCCCTGGAGTAATCCAACGCATAATTCCATGGTCTTGAAAAACACATTTGATAAAGTATTCCTGCAGATATTCTAATATACCTGTTGGAGCTCTGACCTAGTTTGGGGGTAATGGTATCTTACTTCTTTTAAATCTAATTCTGGTGAGGCTTTACATCAAGTATAAAAATACCCCGCATGCCTAGCGCTAGGAAAGTAATACCTATTTTATGCCAGTTTGGGGAAAAAAATAACACACGGAGAAGTTATTTAAACTTTTCCTCCAAAGATGATGAGAAAAAAAATATCTCGCCCACGAGACCAATAAAAGACAATTTATCTTTGACTCTATGTTTCGTTTTATCATTATCTATTTCATATCGTATTCTTTGTTTTTGAGGTTCTTCTATAGAGTTCATTTTTCAGGTCATGCTTCTTCTTTTTCGTGAAATTCTTTATTTTCTTTCGTTTTCAAAAGTTTATTTATTCTTCTTCACTGCCTCCGGGGTTCTTTTTACTATTTTATGCTTTTGCCTTTGATATTTTCCTTGCCTCGGCTTCGAAAGTCAAATAATAGTATTTGATATCGAAGAAACATTCTTAAAATATTCTCCCTTTATTGAAGATTAAGAAAAATAAAGTTGTGATTTTTTTCCCTGTAATTTGCTAAAACTATTATTGAAGATAAAAATGCAAACCATTTAGGTCTTTCGAAAAATATTTGCTCATTTTACCATTTGGAAAAAAATCAAGAGGATTTTTAGATTACTGTTTAATGCAAACTTTTGCTTATATGGCCACATCATATTCGCACACTGTAAAAAATTTCGAATCAAATTACGGTATAAAGTACCGATACTTTGGGTGCGTTATCTGTAAAATCCATTTTTAACCGTAAAATCCATTTTTACAGTAATTTGATTGATACCGTGATTTTTACAGTAATGTTTATTTAATTAAAATGATTCAAAGATTTTATATTAAATATTTCTGTAAAAATTACTGTTTATCAGAGTTTTTACTTCGTAACATGTTCCTGTGAAAATAAATGTTTTGGTATAAAGCACCACGAATGTTTCCATTTGCACCTTAATTTAAACCGGGATTTTTCTCGGTGTAGAGTAACTCTGACACAAATAAAAAAATGCTAATTTATAACATTTTATGAGATAATTTTAATTAAAAAATTTCATTTACTTACTTAAATGATGTTACGGTATTCGATTGAAATTACAAACGTGACCAAGAAAAAACATAAGGCTTTTTAATTTCACTTTTAAGTATTTCACCCTTGATGGTAAAATGTTTAAATAAATATTGGACGTAATATTTACATATTTTTTCTGCAATAACCAGCAGTAAAAACAGTAAACACTTATTAAATTTCGTGATTTAATAACAAGGCATTCGTGAACTATGTTGCAATATTCTTAATTGCAGTCAAGCTAGCACATTTTAAATCTATATTAACTTAGTGTGACGTATATGTCAAATTTAAGACGTCATTGTGCCTACGTCATGCCCTTTATCTTTTCTGCACTTGGTATTAAGTTAAAGGAAGAATCATTGGGCAGGCTCAGGTATGATTATTGCGGATAAGTCGGAATTTTTAAACTACTTGCGGGTTAAAATAATTTAATAGAAAATAAAATTAGATGTTTATGTTTTTTAAGATATTCAAATTAATATTTTCAAACCATTAATTATAATAAAAAGTCAATCGCAGAAACTTATTATATTAGAATAGGCATGCTTAATGCTTATTGTAGATTATTACCTATTTACAGAGAATAATATATCAGAAAATACAGGGTGACAAAAAAGTATAGGGATCACTTTTGTGGCTATCTACCACTAAAGTTTTAAAACCTTTTTACATATATAGCTTACTGATCTAAAGCTCTGCTATTAAACTTTCAATTGCAATACTATTTCATAAAATCCCAAAAATGCCTTCGAAGAAATTTGACAAGAAGCTAATTGGTCAAGTACAAGCATTTTTAGAACTTCGCTGGAGCCTCAGGATTATACAAACCCATTTTAAAAAGAAAGGTAATGCGATTTTACTCAGCCATATCAGTCGCATCAAGAATTCAAAACTCGGATCGATGCAAAATAATGCAAAACCAAAAAGAAGTGGACGGCCAAGCAAATTGATGAAATCAGATTTGCAGAAGCTTGATAAGATGACATCAAAACCGGATCCACTAACACAGGCAAGCATGGCTAAAGCTCTTAACGTGAGTCAGCAAGTTGTAAGCTATCAACTAAAACAAAAGTTGAAGAAAAAATGCCATAAAAAACCTAAATGTCATCATTTAAGTGAGAGATCTGTGCAGATTAGGAGACAACGTTCTTTGTCCCTCTACAAGCTTCTCCGTAAGGAAAGATGGCGAAAGTTCATTACAACTGATGAAGCTTGGATCTATCTATCTAACACCAATGCTAAATCTAAAGTTCAGTATCTTACTCGCAGGCAGAACAGGCGAGACTTGACACCATCAACCACGGTGCCTCATCCCAAAGGCGTAATGGTTTGGATGGGCATATTCGCCCATGGTGTGACCAAATCTCGGTTTGTGAAACCTTGTCACCCAGAAATTCCTAACAGATCAGCAAGTGCAATTCCTGAGACCAGAACAATGGATTCCAAACAGTCCTGATGCTGCACCATGCGACTATTTCCAATGGGGACATCTGAAAAACAAACTGAATAAGCGAAGAATTTCTACATTGAGAGGCCTTCTAAGAGCTATTAGAGAAGAGGTGAAGAAAATCCCCCAGGAAATCATTTTGCGGGCTTTAAAATCCTGGCCGAAGCGTTGTAGACAAATCTATTATGCCGGAGGTCGACATATTGAGAAGCATGGCTGAATTTATGTAATAAATTTTGGAAATATAAACATTCAAAAATGATCCCTATATTTTTTTGTTACCCTGTATGATTAAAAAGTCCAGGGACAAATTATCTTTTAACCAAAGCAAGATAGAGAAATTTCATATTGTTTAAAATCCATTTTAAAGATGTAGTACTTTTCCACTATTTACCATAATTTAACACATAATTTTAAATAACGTGAATTTTTGAACCGTGAATTAAGAATCCGATGCTAAAAATAGGTATATGGGATAATTAAGATTGTAGAATATAGTTTTCTAAAATGCATTGCTTCTTTTTAATTAAATTTATTTTTATTTCTTTACAGAATCTGAAGCATCAAGTAATGACAACGAATGTTTGGGTTGAACAAGTAAGCAAACCAAATTTAATAACTACCATTGATAACACTATTTTACTAAAAGTCTATGGCATTAGTTCACACGAATGATATACTGAATTCTATGATTCTCCATTCGATAATGATCTCCTGAATTCGAATATCATTCCCCATTTTTCCGACCGCTCACTGTTTTTTGAAAATTTCGTTACCAAATGTTTATAATTTTTTGATAATTTAAAAGTCCGTGTGAAAGAAAATGGCCTTTTGGAGAATAAGTTAACGCAAAATTTTTTAACCATCCTGATATCATTAAGAGTATTAAAATTAAAAGAATAAACTAGGCTGTACATATTGCGAGATTGGATAAGAAGATACAGTAAAGAAAATTTATGTGTCACTAATCAAAAAAAGAGAAGGCCGAAACAAAGTTTCGACGTGGAATCAAATTTTAGAGTGATTGGAATAAGAAAATAGGCATATCCAGGTCAAAGAATAGCTTGTCTTGGAAGAATTTTCAGCTGTAGGTCTTGGCTTACCCCGGATAGTCCAGCTGACGACGATAGTCATTAGTTTGATATTTTGAGTAGAGAAGGGTTAGAGACGAAAAAATTTCTATAACACGAACAGTTGTAACGAAAAAAGAGCTTTGGGGATTTCTCCTTCCTCAAATTTTAAGAAAATTGTTAAAAATAGTTTTTATTTCACAGTTTAATAACTATTATTTTCTACTTATTCAAGCTTTCAGCTCTTTTTACCCTCCTCCATAAAAAGAGGTGGTTTGGCTGAAAGCGGTTAAGCAGGAGAAATTAGGAAACCCTAATAGTGTGACTCTTTCTGAACTAGTGAGAACTTCAAAATCACCCGCGATTACCCAAAATTGTAACTATTTTTATTATTTGAGGTATTTGGATAAGAAAAAAGTTGCGAAAACTGGACTGTAATAAGTAAAATACCCATCAAACGAACAGAAAAATCCATTCATGATTTTTTTTTCAATTCAGGAGGGAAAATCCTACAAATCTCTCTCCTTCTTTCAGATTATCATACTTTAGAGTTTTTTCATCTTTCTAGCGTTTTAAATGTATTTTTAAAGCCCAAAATAATCATTTTTCCTCCCTGAGAAAATCAAAAAACTCTTGCCTTCTACGTTAGGTTCGCGCACTTTTCACTGTCAGCAACTTTTTGCTAAATATTTGCATTGTTCATGGGTTTTTAGGGAATTAAAAGGTAAAAATGTGTTATATCTAGAAAAAAATTTAAAAAATAAGTAATAATTTCTTTTTTAATTTTTACAAATGTCTAAACGTTTCCATAGTTTCCTCATCTACTTCAACTATTCATGCTTTATTCAACCATTGTTGCTATTCAACTATTCATATTCGTTTGTTTCAACCATTCCTTTTCGACCAAGAGCTAGAATTTACCTCTCCAGCTCCTTAAAAAAAATGAACAACATTATTTACTTTTTTCCACCAGCGCTAAACCGTCAAATTATAGAAAAGTGATGAACATAAAGTGAAGGGTGATTCCAATAATTGTTGGGTGATGGAGACCGGAGTCAAGTTCGTAATTTGAAGATAGTAAAATTAACAGAAATGGCGTAAGGAGTTAATTTATTTTGCAACGAGGTATAGTTTTATAAATAGTTATTTAGTGTAATATACGTATGCAAACGTGTTCTGGTACACAAAAATTAAACCGGGTGGGTATAGGATGCTTTTTGTTAAGATACAATAGACTGCGTAGTGCATCAAAATCACACTAAGTGTTCCAGTTTTATGTTAGGGACAAACTCAAAAAATTTTCCCCATCATATCTTAATTCACAAGCAAAAAAAGAAACTTTGTTAATTGCAATAGGTTTATAAAATAGGTCGAGGGACTTGAGAAGTAGTGTTGTGAAGTTAGGACTATGAAAATTTGATGACTTAGATATGAGAAGATTAAATATTATTAACTTAACCAATAAACAATAACTCAACATGAATACACACATACATAAAAAAATAAAGTTAAAATAATTTCATTTGGTAAAGCGTTCTACAAATTCAAAAGCTCATTATTTAACTTATACATATTTGGAACTTTTTTTTCTTATTTCCTTTTAAGAACTTTTTTTAGATAATAAATCTAACATTTTGATAATAAATTTCAGTTTTACAACGAAAAATATCACTATAGTACAACATAAATTTTTATGGATCTTCCAAAACTATAAAAAATTCAATCTCTTATTCAAAACAGAATACATTTTATGCCTCATGTTTCCAAAATGGTATTAAAATATAATTTATCAAATTATTTTTTTCCAAAATCTTAAAATCATGATCGTGAATTAAATTTTAATCATCAATAAGGTTCATAACAAGCTGAAAATGTTCAAAATTATAACCATTAAAAAAATCAATTTAGTTTAATAAAAAAAATAAAATATTTATCTTCTGACATAAAACACAGTGTCTATGGTTTTAAAAATGATCTTTTCTTGAAAATAAGGATTTGCGAGGGATAATAAAATTTTATTAAGGCATTGCCTACTAAAAATCGATAGGTTTCACGATTTCCCGCATTTTGCAAAGGTTTTCGTTTCTGCCCAAAGCGTTGGTAGACGAATTTGAATTTCAAATGACAAGTTCATTTGCATAACTACGCGCACTTAAAGAGTAACTTGCAAAATCGTGTTTTGAATGGAAAGAATCGGGAAAAATCCATTATTCTGAAATAAAGCAATATTTTTCCAAACATTGGAAAAATTTAGTTCTAAGAGACTTCTTTTTTTAAAAAAAAATTCGTTCGTAAAAGTACAGATATTTTCTTCATTCCTTACAGCATCAGATATTACTTGGCAAGAATAATGTTTCCGAAACAAATGGTTATAAAGTCGGGAACATCAAGTTAAAGTTTATGCGCCGCACGAATAGACTTTACATGAATGGAGCGTGTGCCAGATAAAATAAGTATTTCTTAAGTATGGAAATTCAATTCCATAAAATTTAGAGCTCGTAAAAAAGATAGAAAATCTTGTCTGTTAAATGATTAAGAAATTTTTTGTAGATCCTTTCGTATATGACTTAACAGAATAAAATGTTGTAACAACTAAATACTTTATTGAAATTTTTAAATATGCCATCATAGTTTTTCTTCAATATTTAGAAATCAATTACTACAAATGTATTTTTAGATATATACAAGTATTTCTACATTGCAATATAAATAAGCAGCCTATTTATGCTTATTTTTTAAAAAAATCTGCTTGTGACAGAATTACAAAAATCATCTAAATTACATACTGATTTATACTAATTGCATATGCTGAATAAACTGGTGACAAACTAGCTATTACTAAGGTTTATTATTTTTTTGGTCCGTGATTATTAGTTAAATCCCCAGAGGTGCCTTTTTAACACACGGGGCGTCAAACAGAAATATTTCTGTATTACATATTAATTTGTAATTAAGTATGATTACTCAATAAACCATTAAAATTCTCCCTGAGCTCAATACATTATCTAAAATTTATTAATGGCCTGCGAATTTAGAAATGAATTCATTGCATTTTATATATTTGTATATACAGCAGATAGAATTTTAGACACATTCAACTATATATTAACATTGCAAAATAAATAAACTGCATTGGTTATGTAGAACCAATTTTTTGAAATCTTCTATTGCCTAAATTATAAAAATAAGCTAAATAATATACTGATTTATGTCAGGTGTGGATGAACTGGCCACGATCCAGCTGTTAGTATAAAATCCATAATTATTAATTAGGACCACTAAGACTCAATATATAGGACTAGCCAATGACCAGTTGAAGTATTTTCAACAATGGGCACCTTTATAAAAGCACTTGACCATTTTTTAAAAATTTAAACTATCACAAAACTGTTGTTATTGATAATGCTAGGCATTTTTTGAAGCACTTCTTAAGATAAGAAATTTCTTCAATTAAGAAATGAATTATGAGAAACACACGTAAAATAGCGCAATTTTCGTTTTTCTGAAAAATATTCATAGTAATTCCAAATGTGTTTAAAAAAAAGTAATGGAATACACATGGGATGCATTTTAGACCAAACCGGTTTAGTCATGTGATGGCTAGCAGACAATTATTTAGTCACCATTTGTTATATTTACCTGTGGTCGCTCACAACCATTAATTTTGCTGTTTAACATTAGGCGTCAAAAGATAACTTTTTGGGAGTCATAATTAATTTGTAGGAATATGAATCTCTACTGAGGAAACTCTAAAGACGGAAACATCCGTAATGGAACGCAAAAAATTAAAAAAAATAATTGAAGAGCCGAGATAATGAATGTTTTAAGTTGGAATTTATTAAATTTGAGCAATATTCTTTAGTTCATGTTTCGAAAATAAAAAATAAAGTTCGTGCTGTGTTTTATACAGCAAGATTTCAATTGACAAGCTTAACAAATCTGTTTGCACTATCCCTCATTTAAATTTATTGTTCACATCATAATTTGAAAACTTTTGAATGTTTTAGTTTGCTACCAAAAGTCGTACCTTCTAATTTTACTCGTCAATTGTTCGCTGCCAAATGTACACGGACTTTTCTTTCACTTCAAAAACGCTCGAAGAAAGTTTTATTTAGAATTTTCATCAACGAAGAGTAGTTAATAATTTTATTAAATAAAACCATTTAATAACTTAGTAAATAAATCGATATTGTATAATTTGAACGTAAGAGATTTCACTAAGACTAAGATAAGAGACTTTTCTTCGAGAAATTTCATTTTTTCAAACAAATGACGAACATAGCCTCCTTTCACTAACAAGGGAAACTAGGGAACTGTGACTCGTCAAGTTTGAAATAAACTAGTGGGATGTATGCCTTATGAAGAATAATTTTAGGGGGCAACATTCGTTTCGGCCCATAGAGGGTCCTGTGAGAGATAAAANAAACAAATGACGAACATAGCCTCCTTTCACTAAGCTTTTAGTGTTAAGTGTAATATTTTGGAGTTAAAACGTCAAAATATTGAAAATCAGCCACATCTAATTTCTGAGTCATTATACTTCCGAAACCTTTTTAAAACAGCGGGATGTACACTTCCCGCCAATTGTATTAATTTTTAAATTTTGAAATGAAGCTATTTTCCCACTCTGATTTGTGCTTTCTTTTTTCTGATAGCTTCAGAAATATTTTAATATAACATTACCAGAAAAAATGACCCATAAAAGGTTAATTGAAATATATTTCTCACACTGAAACATATTTTTAACCATAGTAAGACGAATCATCGTGAAAAAGCATTAGATTTTTTGTGATGCGGAGCGATTGCACGGTGGAGAGATATTCAGAAATTTAAATTTCGCATGCCCTTTTTTATGAATATTGCTTAAATAATTTTATAGTTATATTTAGTCCTAAGAGCCACGATGGCACAGGGAATAGAGCGTTCGCCTTCCAATGAGGCGAACCGGGTTCGAATCCCAGTCGATACGATTCCACATCCGGCTTGCACCGACCACAGTGCGGACATGAAATATCCTGAGTGGTANGGATCATGGGTTAGAGTCCCTTTGCCATCAGGCTAACCGTGAGAGGTTCTCGTGGTCTTTCTCTCCATGTAACGCAAATGCGGATTAGCTACATCAAAAAGTTCTCCAGGAAGACAAATTTCTCCCAATACTCGATGCAGGAGTTCCTTTGTCTTCTGGATTGGGTTCAAAATTACAAGGTTACGGAGTTGAACATTAGTAGTCCTAAACCCATGAAATTGGGTCGGCTGTTCAGCGATGGTTATAATTATAATATATTTAGTCCTAAGATATTTCAGAAATACACATTTACAAAGTATAGTTATTGACAAATATATTTACTAATTTTGATCGTCAAGGGTGAGATCGAACCATAGGATCACTCCTACATAAGATGAATGAAACAACCATCATATCCCGTTGGATCTTCAACAACAATTGAAACCACGTTTAATTCCTGGTTAAAGCTTCAATTCAATCGACTGCGTTATGTCATTAGTAAAACTATTACAGTGAGCACTGATTTGTGAAATTCTATAAATTGCAACCTACGTCAATGTACCAGAGTGGAAGCTGTTTTAGTGATCATTAGAAATGATGACCACTTTAAGTGGGCAGTAGTAAATCATTTCCATAATAACGTCTTTTAATCACATCCTAAACTAATAGACAGCAAGATTTGAAGAATCACTGGATATTATTGATTAGTAGTACAAACAACGTAACCAAACATGAAATATCCGTCATTTGTTGGATTTAATTATTTTACAACGATAACTCAGATCAGTAGGAAAACTAAGGCCATTTTTTTATCTTAATCCGAACTACGCTAACTTATGCTTTAGAAGCATGGGTACTGATTCAAAAAGACGATTTTTGAGGGAAAAATACCCCGAAATATTTTAGAAGGAGTACAAAATGATGGTATTTGGTATAAAAGAATGAATTTGTAACTGTATTAGAGCTGTAACGAATAAGAGTTTGCGAAATTCATTAAAATACAAAGATTAAAGTGGGCAGGGCACTTCATTAGAAATGTATTATAACTGTATTAGAGCTGTAACGAATAAGAGTTTGCGAAATTCATTAAAATACTGAAGATTAAACTGGGCTAGACTCATCGTTAAAAATGTACTGCCGACTTCGTCATTAGAAAAAAGAAACAGAAATGTCAGAAAGGTTTTTGCGACCAAACCGTATGGTGAACGAGCTAAAGGAAGTCCTGAACTACGGTATATTAACTGTCTTTTCGAAGATCTTAAAATACTTTAAGTTAAGAACTGGTAAAGGTATCAGATAGGTAAAGTTAATAATATTCCACGGTCATGATTCACATCGGATTGTCGCGCCATTAAAGAACTATGACCGATAAACATACGCTGTCGGTACTAGAGTAAATCAACGAAAACTAAAGTGTTTAATTAAAAAAAATCTTTGGTTATTTCAGTTTTAGCATTTAGGCAAATTTTGCATGATGTGTCCATGGCAGTGACAGTTAAAAAAATAACTTGTTGTAGATCTTTAATTTAGAAAACAGGCATATTTTGACATTTCTGCTGGTTTCTCCTGGAATAAAACGAAAAATAATCCTTTAATTTATAAAATTAAGCCAAATTAGGAAATAATTATTCTGCATCAATCCGGAAAATGTTTCTTCAAAACATTCAAAATAACCAAAACTTTTACTGGATATTAAAATAAAACTAAATCAACCCTTTAATTTTTTCAAAAATAAAAGACATTTACTCCCAGTTTTTCCCAGACTTGTTATATTTCATCCTTCACCTGTTTTATTTCGACGAAAAAAACTTTTTCCTCGAAAAGTTTTATATCGGACATTTGTTAGAACGCAGTTTCCTCAGTTAAATACAGGTTTTCCTCCAACTCAGTTTCCAAATCAACACAACTGAGCCTGATTAATTTTCCGAACTTTGGACAAGCGATATAAATGTAGACGCATTTCAGTAAATAGGAGACCGTCTCTTTCCTTCCTTCTCTTTGGAGAGAAACCAAAAAAATAATTCCATTAAAAGAGCCTTGCTGCGGGTAAAAGGGTTCAACAAATTTTCTTTGCATGTTTTACCAATTATTTTTCTTTTTTTTATTCTTTTTAGCCTGTCATTCCTTAATTTATTCTATGTCTTAAATAAATTATTGCGAAATAAGGAAAGTTTTCGTTTTCTACCATTTTGACTGAATAAAAAGATGGTAAAAACCGTAAAAAAACTATTTAAATACATTCACGTAAAGATTTTAGCACGATTTAGTGTTTTTAACGTTGTATATTTGATTTAGATTTTTTTTAAAATATAGTTTTTAAAGAGAATATAAAATTCTATCAAACAAGAAATTTTAACGGGAAAAAAGTAAAAATTATCAATCTGTTAAAGCTGATGATTGTGAATAGGGATTTGCTCATTATTCACCATCTTGGTGAATAATTATGGTGCAATCCTGGTGATGGTGTACTATAAAAAGTAGGCATCTTGGAGATTCTTTAAATTCCAAAACCGTATGCGAATTTGTGGGAAATTTAATATGAAAGTCTGCTTAAGATTAGTCTGCTTAAGATTAGTCTGATTAAATTAGTTTAGTAAAGTTAGCTGCTTCAGTTAGTTAAGTTCAGTCTGCTTAAGTTAGAAACTGATGAAACAGGAAATGTATCCAAATAGTCGTGTTTATTTCGCAACGTTTTATACATTTATTTGAGTTTAAAAATATTTCAATTGTAACGGAAAAAGAAAATGATGGAATAAAAAAAAATTTTCATTCGATAATTTATTTCAGAATTATTAGCTGCTTAAGTTACAGTAAAAAATCGACTATGTGGACCACACTACAGCCATCATAATTAAAACAATGACGCGTGCTGAAAGGGCAATTTGTTTTACAAACCAAACACTATTTTTTTTTTTTGAAATTCAAAAAATTTTTTAAATTATTGTAATTTTAATTGTTTTCTTGAAAATTTCCATCCCTTTTTTTCTTTAAACAATGATTATATGTTTCTTATTGGAAAAAGGAATTGCAATAGGTCATGTTTCGAGATCATTACTTTATATAAGCTAATTCGTCCTTGAAGCTGAAAGTAAAAACAAAAACAATAGTACTATAAAATCACCAAGGCTTACAGCCATTGTATTCTTCCACTCAAAAAATATTTACTTTCGATTGTTATCGATTAAATTATAAATTATATGTGAACTGAACGAAATGCGTCTTGAGTGTTCGTTATAAACACCGTTTGGATATTTTGTTTTTTGGGTATTAAGATATTACACATTACACACGTAAAAAAATTAAGTAATTACCTAGATTAAGCACTATATTCTTGAGAATAATGAAATTTGCATAACAGCATTTTTATTAGCAAAATGCTATTTGCTTGATAAATGCATTTTATTTACAAACCTTTCTTTGTTGAATCGTTATATGTTGTGCGAATCATAACAACGATTGCATATTATTGTTTGAGTCATAATAAAGATTAAAAAAAGAGTTATTTCCTTGTTGCAACATACTTCTTTGAAAATTTTTAGATATTTTAGCGCGAAATAATAATAAATGTGATGCAATCTTGGAAATTGGTGAGTGGAAAGAAGAGGACGTGAAGCCTTCAAGTAATTAATAAAAAGTTAGAGATCTTTAATTTGAAATTTTCCTTTACCACTTGTGCCATATCTTCACTTTAAAATCAAAATAAGTACATATCAAATAAGTACAAAGGGAGAATTAGTTTTCGTCAGATTGATACTTTATAATTAAGATCTACTTAGACAGGTGATTGACACAATTAACACGCAGATGTCAACTTAACATGTTTGGCTGCATTAATGTAGAATTTTCATTAATCCAAAAGCTGAACATTGTTTTAACACAACTGTGGGAAAAATGAATACTTCATTTTCCCAATATATATACTATATTGTCTTTTAATTTGTGTACACGTCCATCTTGTACAGAAACGTAGTAATTCGAAACTGCATATCAATAATATTGTAATTAAATTTCTGAGTTATTGATTAGAGAATAAAAAATGTAATTTTTCGTCTTTTTATTTTGTGGAAGAGCAGCTTAAAGCTTCTTTAAAATTTTCGTTTTAATACTTTCTTTTTTACCTTTTTTAAAAATGTCTACTTTTTGTATTTATAGTGACATTGAAGATAATTTTAATAATTTGTAAAAGAGAAGAATAGAGTAGTATTGATTTGTAAAAAGCTTTTTAATTTTTTTATCATAGTTTTTTTTAAAGATAACGCTTACTGAAAAATCAATTTCTCATTGTAGCTTAGAGGTTTTATAAGGATTTCTAAAACTTTTGTGTTCATTAACTAATACACAATTCTCTTTATACCATTTCATACAAAAATATAAGAACAGTATAACTTCTTTACAGGAATATTGAAATAATTATTTTATTTACAGACATGGCATGATTATAAGCTTAAATGGGATCCTGAAGATTATGGAGGGGTAGAAATGATTCATGTACCTGCCGAACATATTTGGCTTCCAGACATAGTTCTTTTTAACAAGTAAGTAAATATACATAAATTTTTGACAATGTTTATATGTGTATGGATTTAGGATGAAATAAAGATTAGGAACTTATAAAAATATCACTTCTCTGCAAACAATAATTTATTTTTATTATTGATAATAATATGAATATACATTTTTGTTTTTCACAACAAAATTTAATGGAGTAAAAAAAGGCAATGGTAATAAATTTCAATTAATATTCAGAATATGTAACTTTTGCATAGGTTTGCTGAGTGATCTACGAGTAACACTAGTAATTTTGTAAATCTTGAGCATTCTTCATGGGATTCAGGTCTGGTGACCTGGCTGGCTTATCTAAGCAGTGAATATATTCGTTTTCTAGAAAATCACTTACTATAGTTTACCATGAGCCCATGCGTATATGAGCCACGACAATTTTATTAAATTTAAGGCTAATTGCACCTCTGAGAAAATTTAAATAGGACGCTAAGATATCATTCCTGAAGCTTAGACCACACACAGTGCCACAGGGATATGGCGAACTGTGCAGCTATGGAGCACACCCAGGCCATGGAAGTCCGCTGTCAAAATGCTTAATTCCTCAGACATTGATGGGTGAATAGCGTATCCAAGATTAATACTTTTATGTTGAAAGAGAGAACCAGCCAACTTGCCTGGGCAAGCATCACATTATTGAATTGCAACCCATCCATGATTCTGTAAGATGCACTATGACAGGTGTGAGTATAGGAATGGAATCTTGGTACAATTTATTCAAATTTTTAGAATGATAGTTGACACTAATTTCATTTTAAATGGACGGTGATACGTAACTACTTTTAGCCAATAGTAATGATGGTTTTCTAGAAAGTTGATTCAGTTTCCGACTTGTTTAGATCCCCAAATCTCCAGACTTCTACCATATAGAACATGTCTAAATTAATTTGAGGAGAAAATCAGTCCTAATTTATTTTTTTCATGCGGTTACCATTCACAACTTAAAAACGGTCATAATGAACAAGAATAGTCAATTGCCTCAAGAGCACCTAAACTGCCTTTTTTCTGCATGGTACCACAGTGTGAGGTCTGTTTACCTTAAAAGTTAGAGTGACAGGATATAAAACTATGTATCAACCCTTTTTTGTTCATTTTTGTTATCATTGTTTGTGTCCCACACTGAACTGATGTTAAGAAAATGTCCCCTTTAGATCACCGAAGACAAGCCTCACTGGAAGCGATCAGTGAGTGGTAGGGTGGGCCACTCTTAACAGTCTTAAATGACTAAAGGAACGTGGCATAGCACTCTTAGTCCTTTCACAGGTAGCTGAAGAAGGCTTGATTTTGAGCGTAGGTCATCGAGCTACCAAAGAGGAAACAATCTCTTCTGCTAATGATCAAAAGTATGATGAGTGATTGTGAGTTTAAGATCCAACTTATCTTCGGATCATCCTTAATTTTTCCCAGGCAGTCACCGATTAGCCAATTCAGCAACTTTAGTGTGACGTAAATAAAATACAACTGCAAATTTAGTCATTTTTTTATGCTTTGCAATTCCGATGAGTGTTACTGAATCTCAAGCCAGTGTATGTCCTATAATGTTGAAATGCCATTTTCTTGCAATTTGATTATCAACATTAGTATATCAAGATAACTTTATGCCAAATTTCACATAAATTGATAAATTTTTTCTGAAAATGATTTAAAAATCTGAAAATTTTATTTATTTTGAAGCCCGATAAAATCAAAATTATATGATTTATCCATTAATCAAAGTAGTATGATTGTGGAAGTGACCAAATTTAGGTAATTTTATCTTTTCAGCGCCGATGGGAACTACGAAGTAACCCTAATGACAAAAGCAACAGTATATTATTCAGGTGAAATAGTGTGGAAACCTCCCGCTTTGTACAAGAGTACCTGTGAAATAGACGTTGAGTACTTTCCATTTGACGAGCAGTCCTGCTTAATGAAATTTGGTTCTTGGACATATGATGGATACGAGGTATTATTACATATTGCATTCTACAGCAAAGTTGCATTTATGTGCTAACTGTATTATTATTTTTAAATTACTGTTTAGCGGAGGTTGACTGAATAATGGTTTAAATTATGATACACTGCGTACCTGTGTTTACAAGAAGTAACTGATTTGATTATTGAATCAATGAGAAAGTCTTAGTATTAATAATGTATGTTAAATAATATAGCGTCAGTAACTTTCATGCACTGTTAGAAGATAGAGCGCTCGTCTCACCTCAGGATTCAATATCCTAGCAGTGGCAATATCATTCGGATATTGTTACTGGTCCCCACCGATCGTATTAAGGAGGAATCCTCATTGGATCATCTTAGATCAATGTTTATGGGTGGCGGAATGAGATTATTAGTGAGAGTAAGTTTAGCCACTTCCTGCAAACTGTTACCAGCATAAGGACTGTTATTTTAAAAAGGTTTAATGACAAAACATTCAGTTATACCTCATCAAATTATCATTTATTAAGAATATCAAAGCCTGAAGTATTATAGTTCAATAAAAGTTTCAATATTGGTTTGGCATATTAGTGACTGGATCACATTGGTAACAGCATCTTAACTCTTCAATTTTTGGTTGGATAGTTGAATTATTCATAGGCGTAAACTTGTCATTTTAAAAACACTAAATTTTTTTTCCTCGAAAAGAATGATTCCTCGAATGAAAATGAATTCCTCGATTCAGAATGAATCAGGAGTGTAAAGTATAACTGAATGTTATACTTTACACTCAGTAAGTTGGCTCAGTATCGGTTGTGAGGTTAAGTTCTGCTAAAACAGCTTTTTTAAAAGCCATATTACCAGTTGAATTCATAAAAAATAACAAAAACTAGTCACTAAGTTTTTAAATACAAAATTGCAAATATATATATATCTTCTTGACTGTTTGTTCATTGCCTGACAGAGTTTTCGACAAAAAATAGATGCAAAAGATGCAACCAGCCAAGCCAAAAACAGTGATATCCTTAACATATAAGTTATTTAATCATGTATCGTTAAAAAGATGATAATTTCTTTTTTTGTTTGGATGATTTTGTGGTAGGATTGACCTGAGCTTTTGTGGCACTTTCCTTTCCATACAATTGTTTGAATCGAAAACTTGGGTCAAATATGAGAAACAAAAGGCATCTAAAGGGCAAAGTAACGAGAGTTTACGATTATCACTAGCGATAAAAGTGGCTGGGTTTCTATGGTCTTATTTTTTTTTTCTTTAAAAAAAGAACCAAAATTAAACTAAATTTTTATTTAAATATGTATAGAAAATAATAGCATAAACAATCTTAGGTCACATAATCTCACTTGTTGCCAGTCAGAACGTTACTGACTTCTTTTAGATAAGAGGTTATTCCCAAAAGGAAATACGATGGCAGCACCATCAATGAATTAAAATAAAAAAAAATAAATAACAAATTCTGACATTTCATCGCTATTGCTGAGGTTGCAACGTTGGCGACATCTTACGTTAAAACATTACCTCCAACTCTTATATGGATTGATTGAAACTGCTGGAGAAATCAAAACTGGCAAAACACAAAAAAATAGCTCTCTCATTTAATGTTTACCAGAATTACTAATAAAAATTTAATCGGTAATCCTGCCGGGTCACCCTTCATGTTGTTAATGATGTTGAAAATCTTTATATTAAACAAAATAAAATTTATTCCTCTGTTATAAGTAATATAAAAAATTTAAATATTTTGAAATCAATAAAAATATACCATTCAACGCAATAAAATGAAATGTTAGAATGATGTAATTTTTTGAGTTAGAAATTAATGTTTTGCCTAAATCGCTTTTAAAAATAGAATTAAAATCAGAAATGGTTATAAAATTTATGTCCGTAAAAAAGGGCGTAGAGCAAGGAAGCAAACAAAACAAAAGCACAATAAGCAACTTTAATACAATGGGGACATTGGTACACATGTTTATTTTGAAAATATAAATACCCTGAGAGGTTATATATCAAAAGCTTTTAAAATAATACAAAAAAATTAAAACTCATTTTATCATTCTTTAAAAATTATCACAAAGGTTTTAAGATACACCCATTACAAAAACGTTTACTTCTCAAACGAAAATACTAGCGCATTAACTCTTTAGTATCTTTGGCCAATGGCAAAAAACAAAGATTGACAGTCAGAAATCAAACGAATCAAAAGAATAAAGTAAGGCCAAAGCGATATGAAGGTCGTGCCTAGAGGGGAAAACGATGGCAGGATAGGGCAGAGTGGGGTAAACGTGATTTCGCTGCATTAGGTGCGAGGTTCAGCCAATAAAATCTCTGCTTTTCTTTTTGGTAAGGGTTAATCACTCATAAAGAACGTTCAGAGATCCATTCTCATCCTGCAACCACTTCCCGCGATTGGATTTCCCAAACGTGGTATCACGTGGTTTTTGGTTCTCATAAGTTGTTGTTCTTTCTGTTGTCAATTAATTTTTTTGTTTGTGTTTTGCGCTATTGTCGCTGTCGCATGTTTCCGATAAATAATACTCTCGCACTCAGGAAGTTGAAAGAACGTGTTTCTTTTGTTTGGTAGAGTGTCTTGTTATTTATTGCAATATAATGGAGTTGTGCATGTAATAAAATCAATTATATATTAAAATTTTTAAGTAAAAAAGCAACAAATTTTTCGAATTTTTAATTAATAATAGATCAGATCATTTTAATCTCTTTCGAAATTGCAGGGAATTAAAAGATGGTTATCAGATATTTGTATGCATGTATACACGAAAAGATTGAGCTGTAGTTTTTAGCAATAAAAAATAACCTGGTAATTTCGTGCAAATGAATTAATCAAGCAAATGATTATCTTAAATAACATATAAGTTCATCAAGTTATTAGTTCCGAGCTTGAAAAAATCGTCGCAGTTACAACAAGCAGGAACTGTGGCTCTATTTTGATCTATTGCTAAAATCAGGCAATAATCGGGCAGGATAATGTTAAATGAAAAATTAACGAAAACTTTCGGCGCAAGATCTACATATGAAAGGACGGAGCTCTGTAGTAAGAGGAATAAAGCAAAATTATTCTACTTTTGTGCTTTTGAGAATTCGGGCATTGTTTTAATGACAAAATGGTTCCTTTAATAATGGTTCCTAATAATGCCTAGTTGCTCCTGAAGATGTGTCAGCACAATGCAACTACTTAAAATTGGTAGGGGGGAGGAGATGGATCACCTCAAAAATTTTATATCTAATGATCGGATATTCTAGAACTCAATCTTAACGGCTCAAGGAGGTGACTTCAAATACGCTAATTACATACCAGCCAACTTTTAGTTCTTTCGAGCATGATTTTCCCCAGTGGTAGTAAAATGGAATTGAAATTACAATTATAGGTAGAAACAGAGGTTGTATTTTTAAAAAGCTTACCGGACTACCATGACAGTATTAGACACTAATATATATGCTTAATTTTTCTTAAAAATAGTGGTGGTCAGAAATTTTACAAATTAAGTTTATAAATGGAAGGAATATATAGAAAGCATACATTTTATTACCACTTTAAATATAGAAATAAGATTTTATGCCAAATGCGCAAAAGTTGGCAGGTATGTAATTATTCAAATATTCAAATACACTTTTGAATATTTGATAACTGAGGACATCTAACCTACAAAAATAAAGGGAGTAGCCGCAATCCGGAAAATATAATTCCACTAGTTTGGCCAGGAGAGCGGTACAAATTTTGAACCCCTAAATGTTAATTTTGCTTTCTGCCTATTCCGCCATATCTCGAGAAATTTTTAGGCGAATTGAAAAATTTCTGCATAGAATTATGAAATTCGTTTATCCAAGGATAATTCCATGCAAAAAATAAATGTTAGTTAATATTTATTATTTTGTTAATAATAGTGAAATTTTATACATTTTAAAATGTGTAATTTCTCTTCGCAAAATACAAAATTTGACCGAAATCAGTTTCTGAGAAATCGAATTTTAAAGAAGTTGTTTATTTAGAGTCGCATATTTATAGTCAATTTCTCAGGAGCTATTCAACTGATTTCACTCTGATTTGTACCTTGACATATGAAATTAGATATTTAGAAAGGACATCAAAAATTGTAAATGTTACAGTTCAAAATTTTTCGACTATTCGACTAAAATAATGAGAAATAATAAATATTTATTAAAATTCATGCTTTGCATGGAACTATCTTTGGATAAACGAATTTTATAATTCTGTGCAAAAAGTTTTCAATTCGCTTAGAAAATTCTCAATATATGACAAAATCTGCAAAAATTAACATTAAGGAGTCCAAACTATGAATCTCCCTCCTGACCAAATATGGGGACCATATTTCCCAAATTGCTGCTGTCGCTGTATTTCAGTTGTCAGAACTTTAAATCCATTGGAAAAAATACATATTTATTCTGAGAAAATATGTTTTTGTGTCCAATTTCGTAACTTAAAATATCGTCTGCATTGATTAATTAGCATATTTTTGGTCATCCTCTCGAGCCATTAAAATTGAGTCCCAAAAAGTGATGATCCGATCATTCAATCAAAAGTTATTCAGGATGGTCCATTTTTTGGAACACTGTACATTTCTCCGTGATTATTTAGCCAAGCACAGACAAAAATGTATCGTGTTTGATATCAGAGTTGTTAGTTTTTTCCTCATTAACATATTTCAGACATTAAGCACGTTGAATGACGCATTTAGCCATAGTTATTAACTATAAAGTTAAGCCTTTTCTATCTTACGTTTTCCAACTATTCAAAGAATTAGTTTGCCTTGATAAAATTCCACACATAAACCAATTTGACGTTCCATCTTCTTTTGGAACATAAATTTTTCAAAAGAAAGTGTTTTTGAGCACAGGCTATGGACAATGTCCTGATAATGACCGGCTATAGACAATGATCTCTATTCCTACTGTTTACCGTTTAGCTAACGGGAAAAAAATCGTCGGCTGTGGTGCATCTGCGCATACTTTTTCTCGACCAGACATAAATAGTTCGCATCGAATCCCAATTCTTCACAGTTACAGTTTAGTACCACAATTACTGAGCCATCGAAGTTAAATTTAAATGTATTTTAGAATCTAAATGTGTCCCCATGCCTTCGTTGTAATATAAGCCCTTTTTTAAACATAAACTTTTTTAGTCGCTTTAAACAAACGCGAAAATTTAGTTAATTTCATGTTTTGGGGGTACTTTAAACAGTTTGAATTAAAATGATATTTACGAAATTAGGTCGTTTTTTTCATGACTTAGAGTTCTGGTCAGCACTTGAACCTCTAACTAATTCACAAAGAATTCTTTCGTAATGACAAATTTCGTAGATGCCAAATACTGTTAAATGATCAATCTTTTCTTGGCGAGCCAAGGTGAATATTTAACTTAAAAAATAGTTTAAAGTTTCTAACAGCGAAATTCCATCGTAGAATTGAGTGATCAATACGAAACTAAATATGTATTTACAATCTATGTATTGGGGTTAAACTCAAGTTAAAAACAATAAAATTTTATGCTACAGAAAACTATGTTGTCTGATTCAGCCAATCAACGGCGTTTTGGACGTTTCTATTAAATGACCTTAAAGCTTGGAGTAGTTTTTATTTGTAGATACTTAAAAGAAAACAGCGTTAAAGTTTTTCCATTAAATGGTTTCTACTAGAGCAATGAAATTATTTTGTCACATTAAAAACAATTTGAACTCTTATTTCAATATCAGTTATAATATATATTTATTAAGTTTCAATCCTCAATAAAGTTCAATTAGTTCAAGTCGTTTTCTTAGTTTTCCTAATTAAAATTCCAGTTAATAACCCATCTAAACAACGTAAATCATTTGCTTAAATTGATGTTCGTAAATAAATCAACTTTAATCCTATTTCCTAGTAATTGCAATTGAAGTAAAAAAGAGCTTAAGCGTGTCTATTTTTGAATATTTGTAAGTACCAACTAATCTACTTTGTGTTTCTTTTAATGTAAATAAGTAAAAGTAATTATCCGAAACACTTTAGTTTAGTAGAACTTAACTAATTATTTTTGAAACACTACAAAAAAAACTAAGTATTTCTTAGAGAGTCAATCAATACCAACAGTTAAAAGAAGGGTAACAGGGTATAAATAAAACCTATTTAAACGGAAATATTGCGTGACTAATTTATTATGATAAACGTATTTTGCTCGCCCTTGTTTTTATTTGGAACACTTGTGGCTAATTGTAATTTTTTTATCAACATCTGTAGCAGTAATTTCTCCGGCGTGGATCATTTTGTTTAGCAATTAGTGCATTCATTGCGTAACATGACGAAATAAGTTTTATTAAATGTTGTAACAATTTTATTTCACATGAGTTTGCCTGACACGGGTTTTTTAGCCTAATTTTGCGAGAACAGGATGCAACAACACTGCGTCAATCAAAATGCAGATAAAAAGAAATGGTGATATTTTGTGTTATTAATAACTTCACCAAATTATACCTGAAATTTTATATGATGAGAAAATTATAGAAATAACAAAGTAATATTTTAAGGTACCGTATCACATATTTGCTTGATGAAGGTAAACTTCGTGATGCCATTATAGGTATTACATATTTTCTAGATATAAATTTCTCTTTATTTCATAAATTTAATCATTCCAAATCCATTTTTAAATAAATAAATCATTTAATTCAATTTTATAAAGAGCTAATGCAAATATTTGCATTCTTAATAAATATAATGACAGACATTTTATTTCAATGCAAGTATGTAACTAATTATTATTCAATGTCACGACAACTGAGCATCAATATCTATTTCTTTCTTAAAACCACATCAAACATTAGCATATGCGTTGTTAGATTTACTTTAATTTCTAATGAACCTTTCGGCCTTAAATCATCTGACAAATTATTTAAATATTAGCATGAGATATCGTGAGATTGGTTGGATTTGCTTTACTTTTAACCGTGCACTTTCTCTGTAATGAGCCTAAATTGGGTCTCTCCTGTACTCGAAAATCGTTAATTAAATACTACTTTTATTTTGGCTTTTGATTATGAAGGTCATGGAGAATGTATTTCCCAAGGCCTGACCTTATTAATATTATACAGAATTTACTTGAAATGTTACTTGGGTAACGTTCTTTTTATTTTGCACCTCGAGGTCTGCAACGAAATAAATAATTATGATTTTTATCCTGTTTTCACCACCTACTTCAATTAGTCAATCTAGAACATAAGATTGCTTTACTTTTGGCAGTATACTTTTTCGGTAATGAGCCTAAATTGGGTCTCTCCTGTACTCGAAAATCGTTAATTAAATACTACTTTTATTTTGGCTTTTGATTATGAAAGTCGAGGGGAATGTATCTCCCAAGGCCTGAAATTATGCAAAATTTACTTGAAATGCCACTTGAGTAACGTTCTTCTTATTTTGCACCTCGATGCCTGCAATGAAATAAATAATTATGATTTTCATCCCGTTTTCACCACCTACTTCAATTAGCCTATCTAGAACATTAAGGTTCTACAACAACTAACACACATTCGCCATTATATATTCTTTGAAGGTTTTGTTTAACCACTTGGCTATTCTATATTAATACAGGTTCAAATTATTGCACAGCCTTCTATCAAAATAGAGCAAGATATTTGATGATCAATCACTCATTTCTTTAAATTAGCATACATACTCTGTAAAACTTAAAGATCCAAAACATCGATCAATACTGTCGTTTAACTTTAAATGCACGCCTTCTGGACACTTAATTAAACTACATATTATATAGTTTTTTTTCTTGAATCTAAATTGCTTTTTAATCATTTAAATCAAAACAAATCTTTTTTTAATTCAAATGCCTTGAGTATTTTATGTCAAAGCATCATTTTGGAGAGATCAATTTAAATATTCCTTGCTTTTCTCACAATACTTAAGAATGGTTATTCATTTCCTGAATTTATAAATACATAAAGTTGACTCTATTTTTCCCTGTAATCAATACAAACTTTTTTTTGGAAACATGACGCAGTTTTGATAAATCAGTAAAATTTTGATGAAAAAAAAAGAAACCTGGAATTTTTCTTATTTATAATTTTTTTTTAAGTTCAAAAATCTAAAGTGCAGGTTCGTTCGAAATGGAGAAAAAGAATTGCTTATTCCAGCAGATAACACAAATCACCATCGATAATTAAAATGAGCTTAAATTCTCCACTTAGCTTCCAAATCCGAAAAAGAAAAAAAAAAGATTTAAAGACTTCCATTTACAAGAAAAAGACCATAAATTTAATCTTGTTTGACAGGAGAGTTTCATTAGTGCTATCTTTGGTTTAGTGAGGAACGTTCCCAATGAAAAGAAAACTTAAAACGGAACGTCCTACCGAAGTAATAAAGAGAAACTAAACTTAAATGAGACGCATTTAAATGCGCATACTCGATGAAGGGAAAAACAAAAAAATATTGAATCAAAAATGGAAGAGAAAAAAAAATCCAAGAGAGGACGATTCTTATTTCTTCTTACAAAACAACTGGCGTTTTTTTCATCAGCGGCCAACTTCCTCCTAGATTGCTGGAAGATAAAGTTGCGTTCAAATGCTCGGAGATGCAACCATAAATAAAAAAAAAACTTTCTTCGACAAAGCAGGAAAAATAATAATGTACAACAATACAGTTGAAAAAAAAGTTCCAAGAATAAAAGTTTCAAAAGTGAGGAATAGCAAGCGGATTCTTCCAGAACTGATGTCGAAGAGGTTTTGGCGTTCGATGCTCACTTCCCATTTTCCACACCCTGCCGGGGAAGACAATAAATGGTGGTGACAAATGGCCAGATATGCATCGTTAGAAGTTGTCAACGAAGAAATCCGGCAATCTATGTGTTTCAAGGACTGGCAGAAGAGAGACGAATTTTGGAATCGAAACGGATTTATTCTCGACTCGAGAGGAAATCAGTTTCCGGACTAATTTAAACTTTCCTCTCCTTCTCTCGCTTTCATTCTTTGCTGTCTCAGAAGCAAGCTATTAATTATGTTAGGACAAATCGTTTCGTGTTCGAAATGATTGAATAGAGTGTCTTCTCCGAACTGAGTGGGGAGTACGCTACTCGTGCTCTGCGTTAATAAAGTTGGAAGTAAGAGATAATCAAGGATTTGCTTCTGCTTTTCATGAAAAGGGTGAAAACAGTGTTTATAAGGAAAACTCATAAATATAGCCATGATATCTTGTAGACGCATTTATGATTGCACAGTGTAGATTCGAAAAACATCAGTTGCTATACTAAAAGGTGCAAGCTGTGCTCCAAGATGTAAAGAGTGGTAATAAAATAACTTAAGTTTCTAT
Organism: Parasteatoda tepidariorum; assembly: GCF_043381705.1. NCBI lineage: Eukaryota > Metazoa > Arthropoda > Arachnida > Araneae > Theridiidae > Parasteatoda > Parasteatoda tepidariorum. Next base: position 44,669,059 of record NC_092206.1, read on the forward strand.
CTTTTCGAGTTAAGTAATATAGAAAACGAAGGAAATAAAAATAAAAATATGACCACCAAAGCCGACGTCTTCAGGGGGTACCGGCCTCGGTAGCCATAAAAACAAAACCATTTCTAATTGAGGGCGAAGCAAAGTCCAGAAGAAGTCCAGGAAGAAACATGCAATACAAATAACAAATTAAGAAAAGAAACTCAAACAAAATCAAAAGGAATTTTAAAATTGATATTGTTAGCAGTTTTATTAAAATTGGTGTCTTTGATAAAAGAAAAGTTTTTAAATTTAAAGTTATTTTTTTCTGCAACTCCCTTAGGAAAATTTGCCATAGAGAAGCCTATGGTAATCTATGGCAACCTATGGCTACCATAGAAATTTGTATGGCAAGATAACATACGCCTATGGTTACCATAGAGATTTGTATGGTACAACACCATAAGCCTATGGCTACCATAGAGATTTGTATGGCACAACCCCATAAGCCTNTAGTTTTTTCTTTTCATTCGGCTTGCTTGTGAAATCGATGTTTGACCTGTGACTATGTGAGTTTTTATTTTTCTGATGATTTTGTTTAAGTTTCTTTTCTTAATTTGTTACTTGTATTGCATGGACTTCTATACAAAACCATCGGCATACTGAGGGAGTTAATTTAGGCATTTGCTTCTCCCTCAATTAGAAATGGTTTTGTTTTTATGGCTACCGAGGCCGATACCCTCTGAAGACGTCGGCTTTGGTGGTCATATTTTTATTCTTATTTCCTTCGTTTTCTTTATTGCTACTTTTTTCTGAAATTTCTGCTGCTTTTTAGCGCGTTTTTTTCAAAGAAGTTTTTTCTATTTAGAATTAAAAATATTTGTGTTTTCTTTTATTATTCGAGTTAAGTAATTTATTCTAAATCATAAATCAGTAATAGTAGAATCACTCTTCTAAGATTATAAATGATCAGTACACATTCACATTATTTCAGCATGTATATGTGGCTTTATGTCCGAAAGTGTGCGATTTTTAAAAATAAAAAACTTTACAAAAATGCTTCTTTTCACAATAATAGTCACTACTTTTAAACATTTTGTGGCTCAGATTAAATTCCTGTACACTGCCGAAATTTGAAACCAAATATAATTCTCGTTCAACCTTCATTAGGATTTTGTAGCATGACCATTTCTCGGTCTGATCTTTAATATGTACATTGTTTGAAATATTTGCAAGTAATGGTAGAAAAAGTTCTTTTAATTCTATCTCATGCAAATATTAATACACTACCTTTGCTACCACTGGAATAAATATTTTCCGAAATTAAGGAAAATCCGTTGTAAAATTCACCACACTTATTAGTATAATAAAAGTACAACATATTACCAATATTAGTTAAGCATTGGTGTCAATAATAGACGATTTCTTACGGTTTCCCAAAGGGAATAATTGTAACACAATATCTTTGCTACCACTGGAATAAATATTTTCTGAAATTATAGAAAATCCGTTGTAAAATTCCTATTTTAACCACTCTTATTAGTATAATACAAGTACTACACATTACCAATATTAATTAAGCATTGGTGTCAATAATAGATGATTTTTTACTGTTTCCCAAAACAAATAAATCTATTTTCTACATTAACTTTGATTTTCAGTGTATAGGTTATTAATTAATTTAATTAATACACATGAGCTGCGGTGACTCAAGAGGTAGAGCGCTAGCCTCCCAATGAGGTGCCCCAGGTTCGAATCCCAGCTTTGGCTGGTTGATAGGAACGCTGCTCTCAATGACGACAGTGCTAAAATAAAATATCATCAGTGGTAAGCGGAACATGGGTTATAATCTCTTTGCAGACGGGCCAACCATGGGAAGATTTCGTGGTTTTTCTCTTTATGAGACACAAATACGGGTTAGTTTGGCCTACTGCTTGATACAGTAGTTCCTTTGTTTTCTGGATTGGGTTCAAAATTATAACGCTACGGAGTTAAGCATTGGTAGCCGAAAACTCAAAATTGGGTTTTCTGTTCAATGCTGGTTATAAAATAAAATTAATTCATATTAACAACATTAATTAAGCATCATTGCTGCATGGTGATTTTTTATGATTCCTCTAAGCGAGTAATACCTTTGAGCTGTAATACAATGAGATTAAGTTTGCTGGTATATTTTCCCATCCCTCTTCATCTCAAACATCAGAGTCCCTCGTGTTTCCTCTCATTTGGCGATTTTACTGGAGAATAATGGGCGTCCAGTGACAATTGAGATGAGTTCTCTTTTCTTGTAGATTGGTGCTTTGTACTTATACAAGCATTCGAGGAAAGATAAGCTTCAAGAGCGTTAAGATCAAAGAAGCAGTAAAATAGTAGATTATTTTCGATTAGACATTGCCAGATTGGAAATTATTTTCAAATTTCAATTTTTAAATATACATACAATTTACAAAATTGCTTAAATTTTTACAAAATTAGGAACATTTTAATTTTTTGATTTTTTTTAATGCTAAAAATGTATCATGTAATAACCACTTATGAGTACGATTTCTGTTTTAAAAATGGTTTAAAATGTTTCCCATAATTTACACTAGAAAAACAGAAGCTCATATTTACAATTCAAATTAAAAATAAATTTTTTCTTCAATTTCTATTTTCTTCAAATCAAATTTCTGAACTTTAAAATTTTAAAATTGCAAAAAAGAAAAAAATTCTCAATTAATGAATAAATTTAAGAAACCTTAATATCTTTAACTTTTGTTAGCAGTTTTAGTAGGCAACTGAGAAATATTTTTGAAGATTTGTTTTGAAAATAAAAATACAAGCATCGAAATACAAAAGAAAAGCTAGTTTCATACGATGTGCAATTTTATTATGTAACAAATCAGTTTCTTGACTGAATTTAAGTTAATATTCACAACTTGCTTTCCGTTCTCCGTAACATTAAAACCAAATTGTTAATTACGTTGAAACAAATCGTCTCGTATCCAAGCTAACAGAGGAAATTTCTCTAAAATATTTCGATTTCGAAACGAATATTTGTCCTTAGAATTATTAAAGAGAGAAGTGTTAGATAATTGAGCTGAGAGACAAAGTGTACTTGTCGCATTAGCTCATTTTATAAGACTGATAACGCTGGTATGAATTTATTTAATCACAAGCGAATGTAGCAACGCAATCTTTTGGCTGAATTCTTTCGCTAATGGAAGGATTATTTTGCCAAAACAATTTTTCTTCAATTATTCCTTTTGAAAGAGTCTCTTTATTTATTTTTATGAATATGAACAGTATTTTATTTTATGAATATGAACTTATTCAGAAATAAAACTCTTTTATGCCTCTATGTAAGATTTGATTTCATACGTTTTGTAAAATATAATAACAGAAGATTCAAAGACGTCTAAATTGTGCCAAATACCAACATTGTTGCGATTTTGATTGTAATTTAAATACTCGACAATAAAGATGCATTTTTGTGACTTATTCATTTCTGTTAAAATAAAACTTTCTTCACAGAAATTGTTTACATATGAATAGCATAACGCACAAAGCGTTTTTGGAAAATATCACAAGACAATAATAAGATTTTACTTAATTCTATTTAAAAAGTTACATAAAAATTTGAAAAGAAATGAAGGAGAAGCCAATCTAAAGCTTTATATCTTGACAGCTGCGTGTAAACAATCTTGCATAGCATAAAACTATTTTGGACAGTTAATTTAATTTTTATTAGTATATGAGGACTCATTAATTGGATTAGTTTTAAAGGAATTATTGGAACAAGTGTATTTGCTGAGTGCTGCTAGACAATAGTATTAAATCATTTTCCTTAAAACTTTCTGAAAATTTTAAATTCTTATTTGATTTTGTGAATCAACTATCTGCAACCATATAAGCTTTTTATTGTTTAACGCTACTTGAGTTGACCGTAGAATTAAATTTGTACAAGACCCGAAATCGACAATACTGCGACAAATGTAATTGGCATTATGAAATACGTTAATAAGAACTTGTTTTAAGGAAGTTTTGAATTATAAATATTTAATCAAAGATAGTTCAAATGAACCCATAATACTATGAAAACACAAGGCACTTTGAAAGTTTGAAATTTGTATTAATGGAAAATTCGCTTTCATCAAAAGAATTTTCTTCCTTTAAAGTTATAGACCGTCGTGTTTTAAATATTTTACCAAAAAGTATTTTTAATAATTACCACGCGAAGAGAATTTCTGATCTATAACAAACTTGATAGCATTTGACATTTCATGCCTTAGTAATTATCAATAGTTGTTAAAAATAATGAGCAAATAAAACGTATTACTTGTTGAAATAACTCATAGTCAAGTTGAGTTGAGTTGAATGTAGAGTTAAGTGGCACAAGACAAACAGCGCTAAATAATACATTAAAACAAATCAAAGGGTAAAGTTCCTGCAACTATTTTATTTTTATAATATATGCATAAAGTTTATAAAACAGTAAATGGCAAGGCAGATACATTTAAAAGTCAATAAAATTAGACAAAAAATGTATTCGATAAAATACATTCGGCACATTGGTAATAAATGCAAAAGTGAATAAAATCGAAAATACAATAAGAAATTTATATATAGTTTAAAATATCAATTGTCATAAAAGCACAAAAATGTAAGAGTAAGAATTCTTATCCTGCAAATCATAACCAATACGTAACATAGAGCTACTAAAAAATGTAAGACATCTACATGTTATCAAATATAGAGTTATTTTGAGAGATAGGGTAATTTTCTGAAAGAAAAGTACTCTTATTTATTAGATTTTTCAAAAGCCTAAGTTAAATTACTGATAAAAAAAACTTTGCTTTCATTTCGTTTATGAAAAAAATAAATAAATAATTAAAACTGTTAACGAATTCAGAAACATCGTAATGTAGCATATTGGATTTGAAGAAAGACTGTCTTGCTGCGAATAAGAAAAGTATTGTTTTGTGAGAAAGCCAATTACACCTTAAGAAATGTTATTCTATCTATACTCATGTTAATGAAAACCACTAAATGTTTCTAATTTCTATAACTTTCAGATTGAATTTATTTAGTCATTTTTCTAATGCCCAACTGGAAAACGACCTTTCGTCATATAAACATCTGATGGGCAGATTTGTTGGCCACGCTTTTAGGGGCACCATATTAGGTGGGCCAACGTTGCTCTCACAGTAAGAACAGATAGTACAGAGAATGAAAGAACATCCAATATTTGCCCGGGATTCGAACCCATAACCTTTCTGATGCAAAGCCAGTCCCTGACGCCTACACAGGCCGGTCGGCTCAGATTGAATTTTAAAAAAAAGTTTTCTCGTGTGTATAACTAACAAACTTCGTAAAATCAGGAGAGTAGGTTTTTAGAAACTTCATAGAAATATTTCATTAATCGTATCCACATTTTACATTTAACACTGCGTGACATAAAAAAGAAAGTCCCGTCACCATTCCTGTTTATTTTTACGCAAATATCCCCCTTTATACCTATCACTACCGTTTACTAAAGGCGAGGCATCGGCTACTTATAATACTTTCTGATATAATTTTTTAATTTTATTTCCAAGAGAGGAGGATATTATTTAAACCTTAAAATATCTAATTAGAAGCTAAAGAGTATCTAACTTCTTATATAGTAACAGTTGTAGCATGGTGCAATATTTTGGACAATTCATATACTTCAGCTGTAAAAAAGTCTTTAAAATTAACCAGATATTTTAAGGGGATTTTTTTCCTAATATATCAGGTTTCAGCCTTCTTTTTTCTCTCCAAAACAATCTCACAAAACAATATTTAGCTCAATTTTGGAAGAAAAGTTGGAAAAAGAGAAGATAGAAAACTTTGAACCATACTGACTTTCTTGCAAAAGTTTTGGGAAATCTCCATCGGAGGGTGGCTATTTAAAACAATTGAATAAATTGAAACATTACAAGTTCTAAGACAGGACCAGTTTTAGCATAGAGTTTTCGGAGGATTTACTACTCAAATTGGGAAAAAAATCAACAACAAAATTATCACTGTCACATTTTTAACATATTAAGTATTTTTAACTTATTTTTTACATATTCCAGATTTCCACACCATTTTTTCTCTTTCCATATCAACTTTCTATCGCGACCTACAATGCACATAAATAAAAAAAATAATAATAAACATAAAAAAATAAATCAAAAAAGCATATTGACAATCTAAATCGAGAGGACAGGTCACAAAGAGGGGTGAATCTTTCAAATTTTCTTCGGATTCATTTGGGGCACTTTCCGTCAAAGGCCTTTAGCCAAAATTGTCGCTAAATAGTTTTATTTTTCTTGTTGGTGCTTGCTAAGAAAAGTGGAAGAATTTGGAACACTTCAAAAACAGTTTAAAAAAGTGCTAGAAGAAAACTAAAAGGAAATAATTTTTCAAGATACTTTCAGAATTAGAAGATACTAATTTCAAATTATACTACAATTATTCATGAAATTGTGAAAATCTTTTACGCGTCTAGTCTCTAGAAGAAATTTCAAAAAACAAAATTTTTTTTTCTCCTTGGACAGGTCCAAGTGCTCTCACAATAAAGTTTTGATAATTAGCAAACAGAGAGCTGCCTGACTTCTTTCAACTCACTCGTTTTAAGCCAAAATTTTGAGTAGATACTTTTTTTTTATTAGGAGGTGTTTTGTCGAGTGTAAGAGTTAATCTATTTAATAACTTTAAAATCAAGGAAATAATACCCCCAAATATCTCTCCGTCTTAATTGTCTACATTTTTGAATTTTTTAAAAAAAAAGTTAAATTACGTTTTTGAATTTTTAAGAAAAAAAATCATTTCTTCAAAAATATGAAACTAATAGTCATATAATTATCGAAGTGAGATAAATATAGAGTGGAGAGTTACCAGAAACTGATGGGTGATAGGGGAGCATATTTCATTCGGAATAAGGATGTTATTTTACTTCAGAAACAGCAGAAATGGTATCGGGAACAGATTCTTATGAATCGCAGAGTAATCAAAGAAACAGGTGTTTTGATTCTTTCTTATTTTGCAGCTTAATTACTATAGATAAATCCAGCAGGAATACTTAATCCGCAGGAATACTTAATAAGTTTCATTCTGTATTTTGTAGATTTTACATAAATTGTTCGAATTTGAAACAATAAAGTTCCTGATTTTTTTTTGTAAACAATGAAGAAAATGCGTTGCAAACACTAATTTTGTATTGTAGATCTATATCTACAGCTTAGTACCTACTGAATATATGATTTAAGATTGGTTTATTAAGTGCTCTGGATTTTGTTATTAATTGCATAGCTTGAAATGTATAAACACAAATAAAGGTTCCGAAATGGACATACTATAGTTTCGGTACGATAAATAAGAACCTTCCTAAGCGTCTAAGAACGAAATGCTAAATTTAAACGTAACGTTACAAACCTGTGCAATAGAAGATCATTTATTATCCTTAAAGAACATGAAAGATATGCTAAAATCATTTAATACTGTCTTCATCAATCGATCTGATTTCTGGAAATCATTCCATATTTTGAAAATCTTTAAAATTAATTTTTTCTTTCGAATAACTCATATCTTCCTAATGTTTGGAAACCTGAATTCAAATTCTACAACTGAGCACCTTAGTGCTCTCTTAAAATTCCCTTACACCCGTTTTTTATCTGATTACTTTTATTATCGTATTCAAGCTTGTTCCTCTGCGCTTAATGATTAAACCACTTTGCTCGCGCATGTCTGGTTATTTTAAATTTTTTTTTTTCATTTTGAGTTTAAACAATGAGATAGGTTCTTGTTTATAGAGCCAAAACCATGGTTTGTCCATTTCTGTACTTTTAGTTATTGCCTTGCTTTATTCTTACCTAGCACAATGTAGAATCATAACCTCATTTGAGCCGCTTAAATGTGACACACTAAAATTTTCATTTCTATTTTTAGGTAGACTTGCGACACGTTAAACAAGAAGAAGGCTCTACTCTGGTACCTCTAGGTATCGATATGAGTGAATTCTACAAGAGCGTGGAGTGGGACATTCTTCTTGTACCAGCGAAATACAATGAGGAATACTACGACTGTTGTGTTGAACCATATCCAGATATTACGTTCAACATTACCATGCGTCGGAAGACGCTCTTCTATACAGTCAACCTCATCATCCCCTGCGTTGGAATATCTTTTCTCACAGTTCTGGTCTTTTACTTACCATCCGACAGCGGGGAAAAAGTCACCCTCTGCATATCCATTCTCGTGTCGCTCACTGTCTTCTTTTTGCTGCTCGCCGAAATAATTCCACCGACCTCTTTAGCTGTCCCACTTTTGGGGAAATATTTACTTTTCACTATGATTCTAGTCACTTTATCCATATCGGTAACGGTGGGAGTGCTCAATGTTCATTTCAGGTCATCGTCTACACACCAAATGTCACCTTGGGTGAGGAGGGTATTTATTCACATAATGCCTAGACTGTTGCTGATGCGCAGACCCATGTACGCCTCAGACGACGAGCTTGCGGATCCTGCCAAGTTTTCAGTCAGGGGTTGCAATGGCGTGGAACTGAGGAGGCACAGAGATGAGGTGAATGGTCAATCAATGGTTCCACCTCTTGATAATCTTCATGTTAGTTATGGTCGTCCTAATGGTGTGGAAGATATAGGTTTAGAGCCTGAGCCCATGATGGTGGGAAATGGTGGTTCTCGTCATAAACCATATGCACCAGAGACTCAAAAAGCTATTGAAAGTATACTCTTTATTGCTGAACACATCAGAAAAGAAGACGAAGAAGAAAGTGTAAGTATTGATTTTTCTTATTATAATGGTTCCATTACATGTTATAGGGCAAAATAAGGAACTTTTGTTGTAATAGGCAGTGGCCAGTAGTAGCATTTTGAACAGTGGTGCATTTAAAGCATATGTCTAATTTTTCAAAATATCTTAACAAACAAGGCAATTGATGGTTTTAATAAGATAATGCATTTCTTTTGAAGTATTTCTGAAAATACAGTATAATAGCAAGCTTGTAATTAAGCGCAATTTTTAAAATACTATGAAATATTAATAATAATTTCGTATTTAGAAATAATAATAATAACTCATCTGAGAAGCATTTTAGACGAAGAAAGTGATATTTAAATAGTGACTGACTGACAATTTTTAATAAGGATTTGTAAGATTTAGTTGACCTGTCGCTATTTGAGAACAGTAATTTTGCCCAATATTATGTGTTATAAGAAAACGATTTTAAAGAATACCATTTATCGAGCTTAATAAAATTTCGAAATACTTATTAATGTCAAATTATAAATTTATTTATGTTTTACAATTTTTCTTAGGTGACCTGTACTGTGCATTACTTAAAAAATTTGATTAATGCCAATATGCTTGTGAATGCAAGGAATTAATTGTGAATATCTATGCTTACATGAGGAACAAATTTTTGTTTTCTTTCTTTTCTTGAATTTGATTAATTAATATTTATTATAATTAATAATAAAAATAACGAGGTATTTATCTTCGTCAAATTATACAATGATTTATATTTCACACATTCGATTTAAGTACTCTGTACTCTCTTAAGAAATAGATGAACCCCAACCACTCTATATTACTACTAATATACATATTTCATATTTCTACAGGAATTTAATAGTTAATATCTTTGCTTGTATCAAGAATAAATTCAATAATATAGCTTTCTTGTTCCTTTTTTACAAAAAGTTATTTCGTTTCTATGAAAAAAATGTATTAATAAATTTATAAAATTTTCCAAACTCTTACGATTAGATTAGATTAAATGCGAAGTTTAGTGGCATAAAAGCAAAATCAGAAAGTCTCTGCTGAACTTACATGGGGAAATTTTAAGAAGTCAAACTCTAGAGGAGTGGAATTAAATGCAAAACTTACATTTCATTAGATATTCACAAAAGTTTTCCTCTGAAAATATTTTGAAGAATAGTTCTGACTTTGAACTAATGCTGTTTCAAACTCCTTTTATAATGTGTATTCAAAATTATGATTGATTGTGATGATTATGATTATGACAGTAGAGTTTAACTGCAATACCAAATGGAGCCATAAATATATCGATGGATAATTTAAAAAAAATGAGAGATTAATAAGGAAGTAGGATTAAGGAAACAAGAGCCGGTATCGGTTGAACTATGCCAACAAAAGTTGAATAGCTTACTAGATCTAAGGATGTGTAACAGAGCAAGTAAAAATACTTTTTTCTTCAATGCCCATCTGTGTTAACATCCGTCAATTCAGGCATACACAGGGCGATTTTGTTGTCCTCTCTTTCAGGGGCAGCATATTAGGTGGGCCAACGTCGCTCTCACAGTGAGGATAGATGGTACAGTGAAAGAAAGAACATCCTTGCCTTGCCCGGAATTCGAAGACAGAACCTTTCTGATGGAAGGACAATTTCCTGCCCCCTACACAGGCCGGTACACAGAGTTGTACAAAATAAACTTAAGAATAGAATTTAAAAAACTTTTTCCTTCTTCCCTTTTTCATAACAAATTGACAATCAAAAACATTGTATGACATTGTACAATATCATAGGTTGCTGAGTTTAAACTTTTCTTGCTTTACGTACAATAAAATTTGATATTTAACAAATGTGTGTGCTTTATGTTACATTTTGATCCTATTTGTTACAATTTGATCTAAATTCGATACTATAAAAAATAAAAAACTCTATTTCCAAACTGATTAACATTCTAAATCTTCAATTCCAGGTAATCGAAGATTGGAAATACGTAGCAATGGTGCTAGATCGATTATTTCTATGGATCTTTACTATAGCATCGATTGTTGGGACTTGTGGTATAATTCTACAAGCACCATCTCTTTATGACGATAGGATTCCTATAGAAGGATTTCATGTTGCATGATCAATGTTTGTGTGGATATTATGTGCTAAATAATTTATTTCGCGATTCTTGTATTGTACCAACCCCTCCACCAGTCGGCCCTTACTTGGCAGCTAAGCCATGTCCACTATACACTGGACATTTAGGTCTCTAGATTTTTAGAAGAAAAAAAATACACGTTGTTTATAAATACAACAACTTCACAGCACGTTCAAAATCAAAGACAAAAATTGTAGGCAGTCTAATGAGTTTAATGTATGATGCGCTTTCCGTGAGCTTAAATGACGTTTATGGTTATTTAGTTTATTTAAGATACTAAATGAGTGGGTTCCTGAATATCGTTAACGTGGTTATTATAGTTGCCGTACTTAGTTAAAAAAGTTCAATCTGTTTTATTTTTAGAAAGGAGAGCGGAGACATTCACTCCACTTTTTCTTAAAAACAAACAATGCTGCGTTACGTAAAATGTGAATAGACAAATCTTATTTTGCAATGCAAAATATTTCTAGAACTTTGTTGACTGCATTTTTTAGTATAACATTTTTACTGAAATGAATATTCGTAATAATATATATATTTAGAAACTGAGAACCTGGATTAATTTGGGCAAAATGGGTCACGAATCCATGAATTGAATATTATTGTTTGTTAAACTTTTAATCTTATGTTATTTATTGCTTTTCTGATAAAATCATTTGAAATTTTATTGAAATTTTTTTTATCAGAAAGCGAAATTAGTTATCTCACGAAAGCTATAAACTAAATTAACGAGAAAATGGAAAAGCATTAACTGAAGAAATTATGAAGGGGGTGAAAGTAAATTTGATTCGAGCACTCGGAAACAAGGCACTCATTCTCTAGATTTAAAAGACGTGAACGAGGAAAACAAAACAAATTTGAAAAAGGAAACAACGTTGATAGCGAATAAATGGAAAATTAAATAAAGTTCAGATGTCGCCTGGTTAGCCCGAAAACTGAGCAAACCAGGCATAAAAGTGTAAATTAAATTAAAAAATATGGATATAACAATCTACAGCATTTCAATAGATCATCTGCACATGTTGTTGGAACAATTGGCATGGATTTATTTTTGATGAAGCCGAAATTCTTATAACGCCTTTAACACCAGCTCTTTTTGATACTTTGGAATCTTGTTTCATTCATATGATTTAATAACCGTCGTTGAACAGCTCTGGAACTGGATCAGGTATTGGAGAAATTTGCCATTGTAGAGGATTTTTTTGATGTAACTAACACACATTTGCGTTACATGGAGAGGAGCACCGCGAAAACCTACTACGGTTTCTTATAATGACTGATGGTAAGGAGACTAACCCATGATCCATCTACCAGAGTATATTTTACATCAGCACTATGGTCGGTGCGACCTGGGTGCGGATTTAAATCGTTCAGCCATCGCTGGGATTCGAACCCGGTCACCTCACTGGGAGGCGAGCGAGATCTATCCTCTAAACCACCACGGTTTTCATTCATATGATTGAAGATTCCTTATTAAACGACCAGAGTTCATTAGCGCCCTTTCATATAACTTTAAAAAGCATCATTTTCTGATTTTCCACTCACAATCACCTTCGTTTACCTCGCCTGTAACGGATTTTCTTGCTTTGTAGTTAATTTCCTTCATACAAACCATTAATTTGTTGGTAACTTTAAATTTTATTTATTTTATGTATTATTTTTTTTACTCTAGATTTTGAAAAGGGGTAACCTGTTAACGAGAGCTCACAAATCTCGATTTTTTCCACCTTTATAATTTTTGAGTTTAATAAAGTTTTTGAATTATCAAATATACAGTTTCTTGGGATTATTCACTTCAGGTGAACTGAATTGCTTGGAAGATAGGCAGACAGAAAATTTTTTATACTTTAAAAGTTGAGGCAAATACGGAGTTGGCTCCACTTGCACTGTCTCACGGAATACGCCCATAGTTTGTATTTCGTTGTATATGTCTCCTTATTTCTAAATGGAATAAAATAATTTATATAGAATCAAAGTAATAAACATAAAAATCAGAAGATTGTATTCAAGTTTTGGAAAATTTTTAAAATATTACGATTTATAAATGAGTTGAATTGAGTTAGAAGGAGATAATATCTGTTACTTTGAACTAGGTTCATAAACTGCTACTTAAAATTTAATGTTTGCAACTGTTTCGAAGCTTTTACTAAATTCATTCGCAGTGGTACAGTTGTTTTTAGTGTCGCCATTTGGATGTTAACGTTTTGAGACAATTAAAATTTTTTAAAGCAATTCTTAGTAGTTTTACAATACTTGATATTTAAATTTATACTAAATGTACTATTTTTTCAGGATGTAATTTTTAACATAACTAGATACTTTTAAAAATAAAATATCAGGTACATTGATTCAAACCCATTTCTATATAATTTGTTAATATTAAATAATTGTACATTGAACACAAATAGATGATTTTTCTTAAACAGAAATATATCTGTTTTTTGTTCCAATATCTCAAATTTTTATAACATCCAATTAATATCCTTCTTTTTTTGAAGCTATAGTTTTTCTCAATCTAAAATCAATTTTCCAATTCTTAAAGTTTCTTTTTAGCAAATAATTCAAATTGTAAGAAGAAAATTCACAATAACACTCTTCGAAACTTTTCTAACTTATTTGTAACACTAATATCTATAGGTTTTCAATATTTTGCACTTCAGAACGCTTTTCAAACAATTTTATTAAAGCCTCCAACGTCACCTCTTTCAAACTTATTCAAGATATAAAGATAGGGGAAAATTTTTTCTTTTATAGTTATAAAAGACATAATTAAGGAGCTATTTCGAACTTTTATTGATTTTCTTTGAGTCTATGAGACTTTTTATAACTCTGCAAGATCAGTCTTTGGGATTAATATTATTGGAAAACTTTTATAGCATTCAGAATTTATTTTGATTGCTCTTCTAATATGATTTAAAACTTAATCACTGTCTAAATTCGAAAAGATTAAGAATTCGTATCTTTCTAAACAAATTTGGAATGATGTATACTAGAATGAATGGTATAAAAGTTATTCATAAAATAGAATATTGTCAGGACTTTTGAGAATTAGGTTTAGTGAGATCACTTGTCAGTGACCCGCAGGGCAAGCCGAGTCTGTATTCGTTGAATCACTAGTGATTTATTTAAAAAGACGTTTTAATGCAATAGAAAAATGGAAAATATAATAAAAAAATATTAATTTATTAGGCCACCATGAAAATACATATAAAATAAATTTCATCCTTCAAACCCAAAAGCCTGTCTCGTTCTTTTCTAAACAATAAATTTTTATTTCACGTCTTTGATATTAGAATTTCATATTATCTTGTTTTTTTCATTATTTATCATGCCTCGCTAAAGCTAAATTTTCAAAGTTGTGACAAATACAAAATTTATTAAAACTTAGTCATTGCTTAAAATTGAAATACTTAAGAATTCGCATGATTCTCAACTTTACAAGGAAAAAGAAAACGTCAATTTTATACTAAAGATAGTTTATTTTGATAAACTTACTATGCTTTTTTTTCTAATATTTCAAAATTTAATCATTTTTTTGAAATCGAAACGCTTCGGAATTCGCATCATTCTTAAGAATATATACTATTTGTATAAACCATAAAAGGAAATTTTATGATTTCTTTCTATTATATTTAAAAATTCAATCATTTTTTAACACTAGAAAAACTGAAACTTTGTATATACCTATATTGCCCCAAAACAGTCAAACTGACTGCATTGTGAAAGAATAACTAATGTGTAAAGAAATTTGTTTAATTAATTTTTTATGTCTTTAATAGTATTTACAGTTATATAAGAAGTTATTAGTAAATATTAACAATAAAAAGAATTATTTCACTTGGAGAAAAAAAAATTATGCATTATTATTTGTAAATTTTTTGCAAATGAGAGAGTAGTTAAAATCCACAGTCAAAATGAATTCCTTGGGCAATCTAGTGTTGAAATCGAAATGCTTCAGAATTAGTATAATTCCATAAATTTTTTTTAGAATACCTTAATTTCATAGTAAATTAGGTTTATTTTGAAAACTTTGGTTTGGTTTGAATTTATTTGTGTTGTTTTCATATAAGAATTTCAAAATTCAACCATCGCTTAAAATAAAGACTCTCCGGAATTCGCATCATTATAAACAAATTTAGAATGCTACATTTAATAACCTTACATAAATTGAAACATGTCAATTTTATAAAGTTTAATTAAATAGCCAATGGAGACTTATATCTGTTTGATAACTTTACTGTTATAATAAAACTGAAGTTGGTGTCTATTTGTAAATAAAATATATTTACGAGCATAAGAAATGTACACTCTGTTGAACAACTGTACAAAATCTAGAATTCATTTCTGTGCCATTACTTATTAATTGAACACTTCAAAGATTTTAGTTTTTTGATTTGTTACAAATTGTTAATTTGATGTTCATGTTTACGAAAAGCATTAGATTAATATTGAAACGAGTTAATTTAGGTATTACTTGTGCCACAAAATGCTTGAATATATTTGTTATAAATTGTAGCATTAAATAATGTTGATAACAGAAATATAACTGAACACATATTTGCTACAAATATGTTTTTTTAGTTCCATCTTTAAATGAAATTTGCAATAGTTTGATTCGAAATTATTTGTATTTTAATTATTTAAAGAGATTCAGGACAATTTATAAAATCTTGAACATTTTCTGAAAAGATGATGCAATTAAATATGTAAAGAAAGTTATGTTCTTATCTCAGAACGCAAAGTAAGATTGTTTCATTTTACTCTATACTGAACGATAAGCAATACTCAAACTTCAAAAGCTACTTTGTCAATAATTACTTTTGTGGGTGTTTTTTAAATTTTCAAACAATAAGGTTGTCGTCTTATAATAATCATAATTTAAATATGATTAAGAAAATAACAATAATTTTTCAAACATTTTTTAAACCTTTAAAGATAATTGCATGATGTTTGGAATGTAATTACTATATCTTTTTTTACTTTCATTGTTTGGAAAATTATTAAATAATTAGAAAATTAGAGAAAAAAATTATTGAATTTGAATAAATTTTATTTTTGAGAAGCGTGTGGTAACTACGTAGCTTTTAAATGATTAGTTTATGTTAACTAACTTTTCATTGAATAAATACAAGACAGGTTTTTCATATTTATAACTGCTTTTAACTAGCAGCTGAAAAACGTAACCTAATTGTTTATTTAAATTCTTACAATTAATAATTTGTAAAACTTTTTTTCGGCCAAAAATAAAATTAAATTTCCCCATTTCAACTAACATTTGTTTTTAAAATGATTGTTTTTCGTTAAGAAGTTTATTTTAAAACAATAATATACTATAAAGAAATTTTTTTTCTTTTAAATAATTATTCAAATTGGCAAAAGCTAATAGAGACTGTGACATATAATAACAACTTCACAGAAAATGATATTTTTGGTTGGGGAATTGACATAAATAAATGTCTAATAAGGTCAATTTTCTTTTTAACAATCTTAAAAAGGGGGTTATCAGAAATGTTAAATAATTTAAAAATGTTTTTTTTTCTTCTTTCGGTTTGTAGAAACTTTTTTGCCTTGCAAAGAGAGTGATGAACCAAAAAAAGTGGAAAATCAAATGGCACAAATTGCTGCCTGTAATATATAAATTTCCGATGTTTTTCCCTTTTCAATACTTCTTTGAAATCTGACAAGGCATTTAACAAAGCAATCATACAGTAGAAGGAACAAAATAGATATATTGATACTGTAATAAATTATGGCTTTAAAATATTCTAAATTAATTAAAATAAACTGAATTAGGTGGTGTGCAAGTCAGCAGCATGATTAACATATGCATTATGTATAGAAGATTAGAAGTCTAATCTTAACCCAAAGAAACAAAGCTGTATTGCCATTAGCAGTAAAAAATTACCCTCCTGTTTTTGTTCAAAAATTGGGGAATAGTGAACAATGTATTTGTTGACTTCCATCTACTTGGTATCAGCACTATCGGAAAAATCATTTAAGTAAGAGTGCTTTTATTTACAAAAAAATTGCAACCAAAAATCTAAGAAACACGAACAAAGTAAATATATCAAATAAGCACGAATCTTTAACTTTCAATTAACTAGACATTTGGGAAACAAATGAAAACTAAATTCAATTTAATACAAAATCAAATATTTAAAGTATCGTTCTAAATTTTCTATACTCATACATTTGAAATTTTAGTACCAAAATGTGTTCCAAAGTTTATTTTTTTAAAAATGTATAAAGCATTGCACTTCATAGATTAACATAGAAAATGCACTTGAGTTAGAAAAAAGCACATGCACTGTAGAAAAAAGTAGATTAGATAGAACGCTCTTAATTGTGAAGGGTGAATGTTACGTGCCAAATTGAGCAAATCACAAACACAGGGTTTTGTCGTTTTGCTCAACAACGTAGATAGAATTTTTATATAAATGTGAAGAAAAGAATTATGTACTGTAGATGTTTCAAATTAATTTTAAGATTATACAAAATATAGTGCGTCTATTATTATTCGACTCAATATTGAGTAAAAAACTGCATATTATAATGTGAAATGGAAATGATGGCTGTAGAATAATATTTTATTTAAAAAAAATGAACATACGTTAAATTTTTTGAACTATAATTTAAAACTATTTTCTATTATTTTTCTATTATTTTCGATTATTTTCTATTCTTTAGTTCAGCCAGAAAGTAGTTTATTTTAATTTTCAATTTTAAAAATGTTAAATGCTTTGATTATTAAGTTTAATCCATATGAATTATCCTTTCATCTTCTCATTCCATATTTTTTAAGTTTTTACGTTTAAGTACCAAATTGAAAATAAAAGGTTCTAAAAATATTTCATTATACATTATATGCTATCTTTAGTAGATTATCAGTAATCAGTAATAGTTTTTTTTAATGAATATTATTATTATTTTTCTTTTAACATTTTGCAATACATATTTTTTAAATACGAAAAATATTACCAGAATTCATAGGTTTTCATTTTAGAATAAAAAGTACAAATATTCTATTTTGATATAGAAGTAATTTCCTGATACCTATAAGCCTAATTATGTTTCATAACTTTTATTAAGAATGGAATAATTCGAAATTTTTTTATTTTGTTACTTTTCACATGCTTTGCGAGATTAAAAAGTCCTTTTTTTTACTGTTTATTATAATTTATATATCGCTGTAAACTAATAAACTATCACTGCCAATTATTGAAGAGTTTTAAATTTTCTTTGTGTGCATATTGAAATAGACTCTAAGATTAGTAATACATATTTCCTGGTGCTATGTACAAAAATGTGTTAGCTGATTAGTCCTTTCTTAACAAAAACATAATAAGTGTTAAATAATGTTTTATGAGATTTTAAATAGGTACTTGACACACACGTCATTTGTAAATAAATTTCATAGAAAAATTTCAAATGTATGAGTATTGAAAATTGATCAATGCATTTGTTTCATGAAAAGGTTTAAAAAAATGTAAGTGAAATCGGATACTTTTATGTATAGTAAAGCACTATACATGCTTAAAAATTATTATACGGAAAAAGTTAAATGTTCCTTTTTTTAAGCAAGCATATTTACAAGCATTCGCTTAGTTCTTGTAAAGGAGGAATTCACTCATTAAATCAGGTTGAATTTCATATTCATTTAGCATTTTTAGTAAGGAATAGCATAATGAATTGCTTTTAAATATTTAAGAACTTACAATAATAAAATATAAATTTCAGGCTATTTCCTGTCACAGTTCTAATTCAGCTATCAAAATACTATTTTAAAAATATTTGTAAAATGCAAAGTTATTAAGCAAATGTTTGTAATTTAATACTTAAAAAATAGATTTTTTTTTGTTTCAGTTATTAAATTTCATTTCTAATTTTTAGATTTTTAAAATGCAAAGAATGAAATTTCTGTTTAAGTTGAAAAAGTTTTAAACTAAAGCAACTTTTTAACGCCAACACACCACATGGTTTGTGAAATGAACAGAGCTTAACAGGTTACTTAAGGTAAAAATTAAATTTTTTTAATAATTTACAACTTGATAATTACTTGGAAATAGACAACATAAATTGTATTATTTTCTGAAAAACCATAAAAAAATCTCAGCTCCATTAGTGAGTTAATTTTTGGGGAACAAAAGCACAACCAAATTACGTGTTTCAGACATTTTTATAGCTTGTCTACCACTACAATTATTCAATTCCAATTCACTAGTATATAATAAATGTTAATTCATTTCTACGTTCTGGTACCTTTTCATAGATGGAGGTTGACATTGCTGATAGCACGAATGCCCACACTTTCATATTTAGGATATTAAGCCATCCAAAAATTAACTTTCAAATCAAAGATTCTTTTAAAACACAAATTCTAATTTATTTTCTCTCCGAACAGCAAAATTACTTGCTTGAACCTTAAACAACCTATTGTTTGCTTCATTAATTGGGAAATTACGAAACGTCAATTTCGACTTTCTAACCTTGGTCAAACTAAACGAGCACTCAAGCATCGTTTAAGGAACATCAAGACTACATTAAGAAGGCCATCATCTATTTATCGCAAAATATTGCTGTACCGAAGGCTATAGGCTCTATTTTTCTGAACCCATAATCATTCATAAATGTATAATATCATGCTTCGGCCTCGATTTAAGGAAGAATTTTTAGATAGTCAAAAACAAAAAAATTATTGTTATCGATCTTGCTGCTATACTATATTTTTCAAATATTTTAGAATCATTATTTTTTTCAATTTTCAATCAATTTAATGCTTTACATTACAACCAGGACATTTATCTTACCGAGGTTTTACGATTGTTAACGCTCAACGAAACGTATACAGGTTTTAATACAAATTTTGCCATTTGTGATTTTAAACGTTTTAATTTTTTAAAATTTCTCGGTGCTGCCATCCAGTGTGGCAGAAACTAGACGTTCAAATTAACATGGCCAACGGTATCTCACCCATTGCGGTGGTCCTGAAAGAGTGGATACCACTTCTGGAGAATGCACTAGGTCTGTCATCGGGAAGACTGATTGTGCAGCTCATAGGAAATAAAAATAATAATTTTTTTCAAATTTATTTTTAAATTAATTTTCAATTTAATTTTTAATTTAGTATCTCAAAGGATTACTATCATAATTTTATATTTTTGGTGTAATTAACTCGATTAAAATCTGTTTATATAATATATAGTACCTCACGTAACTCAAACTATATTCATGTAGATAACGAAGATTTATGTTTAAAGTATTAACCCTTTGATGAGGAATTTCCTTGAAATGTATTTTTTATACTTTTTTTTATTATTTTGTATCACTTTAAGTCAAAGTTAGAAAAAAATATAATGTTTATTATTTGAATAATTTATGGTAAATTTATTCAAATTTATGGTTATCATATGAATAATTTACGGTTATGGCACGAAACACCCGTGTCTTTCTGTGTGAAAGGTGAAGTCTTCCAAACACGACTCACTTCCAAACTATGATTCTTTTCTTCCAATTTGCACTTACTTGCAGTACTTTAGATCTAAGAGATACAGTTAATAATCATTGAAATTTCTTTAATTTATAACATCAACTATTGACAAGTTTTTGAATATCAATGAAACAAATTGAAACTAAGTTTTTCGAATTTTTTATTTTAAAACAAATAAAATTCTGATAATCCAACAGATTTTTAGTAACCATTAAACCATCCTTTAAAATTGAAAAACACCAAAATTTAATTTTGCTTGTAATTAGGCCCGCAAGAAAATATATATAAAAGGATTATCCCATCAAATATAAAATATGCAATCTCATTTTTGGACTATAAGCTATAAGAAAAATGAAAAAGCTATGTAAGAGAAAAACTCTCTCAAAACTTCGTTTATAATGACTTTTTTCTTAGAATATCGAAACTTTAAAAATTGCAGTTTGCGTTGAAGAAAAAATTAGTAAGGAGTTAAACTTACAATATAAACGATAAATACTTGAACAATTGAAAAAAAAAATCAAACAGATATAAATGTGACTGTAAAGGAAATTACTATTAAATATATTCAAGCATTCGAGTACAAATATTAATAATTTTGCTTAACTTTCATTATATCTTTACATTATTTTCTTTCTATACATATGTATCGTGTTTTCGATGCTTTTCTGTATTGCTGTCCTGTGTTTTGTTTATGTAATGTTCGAGTACTTTTGTAAATATATGTTTGTATTAATTTTCATAAGTAAGTATACAAACACTTGAGCCACTGATGATCAAATAAATATGTATAAAGTATGAATTGTGTAAATGAATGTATGTTATTGAAACTTCTAGGCGTTGAAATGTCATGAAGTTTTGAGATAAATATGTTTATTCACTTTGTTTAACTTATTATAAATAAAAGTACATCGATGAAATGCTGTCTTCATTAAAAACTTGATTGTAGAAAAAAAGCACTACGAAATCGTTTAATTTAAAATCCGAAATACTTTCTTCATGAAAAAAGGAAAAAAAAAGAAATGGAATTAAATTTTTGAAAGCATTCCTACAACAACTATTTTTTTCCTGTTGAAATAAATACAATCAAGTATGAAATTGTTAGTACAAATTTTCTAAACCAGTTTAAAGAAGTGTTTTGAAATTTGAATGCGCAAACAAATAAACATTTTCCACAAAAATAGCGTTTTATCAAAGCGCTTTTTAGTACAAACGACAACATTGGTTACCTGACGACAAGAACTTGATAAAAGACAGAACGTTTTGAGTTTAATAGAGAGCTATTAATCACGAGATAAACGCCTGCGTTCTGAATTGTATTGAATTGAATTGAATGTGGAGTTGAATATCACAAGCTCCAGAAAATGACATACAGCCCCAAAAAAGCGATTTTTAAAAACAAATAAAAAGGCAACAAGTATAGTACAAATTATTTAAAATACATACATTGTTAAAAGCAGAACACAACACCGAAATGCATTTTAAACTGGATAAAATCATATAAAAGTGTAAATATGTTAAAACTACATAAAACAGGTTAAAAGTATGCGTAGGTAATAAAATACAAAGTGAATAAACTCAGGGTTATACGCAATATAAAATACCAATCACGAGTAAAAATGTTAGGATGATGTGTTTTATCCCAACAAATCTCTTATCTTTTATCGGTAGCTCGATTTCATGCATAAGACGATACTGGTTAAAACATGGGCAAACTATTAAGATGTGATGAATTGTTAGTTAAACATTGCATGTGCTGCTCTAGAGAGAAGGTTCTTCAAACAGCAAATGAAGGTGAGTCAATCGGGTATGGCCAATTCGAAGTCTAGTTAGCTTAACGTCAGCACTACGAAATACTGGTAAGGGGTACAAACTAAATTTAGTAGTGTGTAATTTATTAAAAACTAGGTTTTCTCACTGTTATAGTTAGAAAGATGTTATAAGCTGATGAACATGTACTTTTAAATATGAGAAAGGAATCGACAGAGATAGGAGTGTTGCTATTGTGTCGGCTATAAGCCATTTCCAGGGGTTCTTGCATGAACTTGGAATCCATCAAAACCAAATGCCGAATCCGTCCTCATTAAATTAAGGTGAAATAACAGATACTGAATTAAACATAAAATAGGATGAGTTTCAGATTTAAAATTTTCCAGCTGGCCCAAGATGCTCATACTGTCTGAATAAATGAAATACTTCGGTGTCGGCCTTGATGATAAGTCGTAATGCTAAAAGAATAGCAACAGCTTCAGCAGTGAAAACTGAATAAATATCAGAAATTTTGTTGCGGTACTTGGCATCAGTAACGATGACACTACAATCAACATGCCCAGTACATTTCGAGTCATCTGTATAAATCGGGACATAATGAGAAACCTGACGACGATGAGAAAGGAAAAGTCATTGAAATAGCATTGGTGATACGAGAAATGTATTAGATATATCAAATAGAGAATGAGAGCGATATGGTAAAACAGTCCAGGTAGAAATAAGTAGGTGATCTACCGATTGTTACGGTGAATCTAAAATAGAAAATGTTTGATTGTGTGAACGCATGCGAGCTATAAATGAGTGAACAGGAGAAGGTCGAGCATCATATAGACGCATTGAATTTATTGGAGTAACCCACGCTATAGGACTGAAAACATAATGCTATAGTAATTGTGTCAAGGACAGTTGCATTCGGAGTAAATCTAACGGTTGCTGGTGACCGATAACATGCGTACTTTCCACGAGTGAAATGCGAAATGCACCGCTACAAATGCGTAATGTAGTATGATGTACAGTATGAAGACGCTTTTATTGGAAAGCAGAAGCAGTTCCATATACTGTACATGCATAGTCAATTCGCGACAGTATACGCCCATGGAACATGGCGTATACTGTAGCGATGTGACGTATGCATCCCAACAAGGCTGTGCGATCCGCCTGCCCAAAACATTTTAGAAAGCACGCGTAACACACCCAAGCCTCTCTCGCATCTTTTCCTCAATTGCCAGATATGAAGAAGAAGAGTAAGCTTGTGATCGAAAATTACTTTCAGAAATTTTGTTTACATCACGATGGTTTTTTTTCCAGTTTCATTTACGTCACACTAGAGCTGCACAATGGGTTATTGGCGACGATCTGGGAAGCATCTCTGAGGATGATCCGAAGACATGCCATCACAATTTTGATCCTCTGCAGAGAGGGTGGCACCCCCGCTTCGGTAGCCCAACGACCAGCGCGCGAAATCGAGCACTTTACGGTCGCACAGTTTAACGAGGACCAGTACCGCACACCCTCGGTCCCTACGCAGACTGATCCAAGTGGTCACCTACCCGCACACTGACCGTAGCCAGTGATGCTTGACTTCNCATCATATAGACGCATTGAATTTATTGGAGTAACTCCACGCTGTAAGACTGAAAACATAATGCTATAGTAATGTGTCAAGGACAGTTGCATTCTGAGTAAATCTAATGGTAGCTGGTGACCGATAACATGCGTACTTTTCACGAGTGAAATGCGAAATGCACCGCTACAAATGCGTAATGTAGTATGATGTACAGTATGAAGACGTTTTTATTGGAAAGCAGAAGCAGTTCCATATACTGTACATGCATAATCAATTCGCGACAGTATACGCCCATGGAACATGGCGTATACTGTAGTGATGTGGCGTATACAACCCAACAAGGCTGTGCGGTCTGTCTGCCCAAAACGTTTTAGAAAGCACCCGTAACACACCCAAGCCTCTCTAGCATCTTTTCCTCAATTTCCAGATATGGAGAAGAAGAGTAAACTTGTGATCGAAAATTACTTTCAGAAATTTTGTTTACATCACGATGGGTTTTTTTCCAGTTTCATTTACGTCTCACTAGAGCTAAACAATGGGCTATTGGCGACGGTCTGAGAAGCATCTCTGAGGATGATCCGAAGACATGCCATCACAATTTTGATCATCTGCAGAGAGGATGGCACCCCCGATTCGGTAGCCCAACGACCTGCGCGCGAAGTCGAGCACTTTACGGTAGCACAGTTTAACGAGGACCAATACCGCACATCCTCGGTCCCTAAGCAGACTGATCCAAGTGGGTCACCCTCCCGCACACTGACCGCAGCCAGTGATGCTTGACTTCGGTGATCTTCTGGGAACCGTGTCTTAACGATCAGTCCACTGCGGGACACATCACAATGGGTATAGTGATAATATGAATATGAATGACTGGATCAATTTGAGGAATATGTTGCCGACAAAACTATATAAATGAATTTTCAGAGAATTTTTCCCACAACTCTATAATTATATTCGACGCTCGATTACTCTCATGTCAGATCCTGAGCATGAGATGTTAATATTTTTAACATGGAGTAGGCTAAAAATTTTAGGTGGCAGAACGTTTAAGATTAGAGAAACATGAACTACAAAAAAAGTATGACACTCAGATCACTACCTTGTGAAACACCTTCAGATAGGATGTAGAGGTTAGAAAATGTATTGGCCAGTTTGACAAGAAAATATATCGGACTCAAAAAGTTTTTGATGACTATAGGTAAGTGACCATCGTAGGCCTACGTCAAACAACACTATTCCAACAACAGAATACCGTATCGCCATGTTTGATGGTACGTCTTCTCAATATCAAAGAAGATAGAGATGAAATGGTTACGTCGGACAAAGGCATTAGGAATTTGTGATTCTAAAGCAACAATGCTATCCATAGTCGGCCTTCCCTTGCAAAAACCACTTTGAAAGTCATGAATGAGTTTTTTCTCCTCCAGAGAGTAAACCAAGCGAGAGTTGATCATACGTTCAAATACCTTGCTGAGGAAGCTGCTAATCAGAGCTATTGGGAGAAAAGTAATTGGTTCTGTCGGACCCTTTCCAGGCTTTAAAATTGATATCACAAGAGCCAGCAGTCAACTTAAACTAAAAAGTTTAAAACTTGATTTAAAAAGTAACAGCCAATTAATTATGCAATGATGCAGAAGACAAATGGCGAAATATGTGATATCAGACACCATCAAGGTCGGAGCTCGTATTGGTAACTTTTGACAGAGCTCACTGCAATTCCTGAAAAGCTAAATTAAGTTATGTTTGAACTGCCGTTAAATATCAAAATGTAGTGCTCTGGCTTCAACTCTACGCTTGTGAGCTATGATGTAGCTATCAAGGCTGGTAAGGCAGCGAAAGTTTCCCCCAAGATGTTACTCACATCTACAGGGCCAGTGTACGTAGTAGAAGACATAACGGGTGGCGTGATTCCAAGTGTTTACGTAAAGAAGGTTGGTTAGTTAAAGTTTATTGGCACAAGAGCCAGAAATGGCTATACTGCGCCAGTCACTAGAACTAAAGAAGGTACATCCCATATATATATATAAATATATGAAGAGAAGTCTCCATACAATTGAATAGATAGTTGTTAATTCAGTTCTCCAGTCAACCAGAATGTGCGACTTCTGTTGAGTTTTTGTTAAGAAAATAAGTTTTGGATTTTTGATTTCAAAATATCGAAAATAATTAAGTTATCCAAGATTTTTATTTCGATATTATTTGTTCTTTCTCAACATCTTATCGTTATATTATAAACTGTAAGAATTCGGCTGATAAAAATAGAGGATGAAATAAGAGAGGTTTGTGACAAAGATATTTTCTCATATAGTTTTATAATCAAAATTTCTAGAAGAGCCTAAAAAT
Organism: Parasteatoda tepidariorum; assembly: GCF_043381705.1. Taxonomy (NCBI): domain Eukaryota; kingdom Metazoa; phylum Arthropoda; class Arachnida; order Araneae; family Theridiidae; genus Parasteatoda; species Parasteatoda tepidariorum. The sequence goes on from NC_092206.1 coordinate 44,695,097, forward strand.
GTATTCCAGAGCCTAAGGGTAGTTTAGGCTATTGCTAATCGGGATTTTATTTTTTGCTCCTTCCATTTTAAATATTGAGGTTTGGATGTGAAGTTACTTGAATATATATATATATATATTTTTTTCCTTTATTGAATATATTATCAATACTAACTTGAATTGCATGGCATGTTTAAATTTTCCAGAATAGCAAAACTTCAATATGTTGAATCTAGTCAGCAATATTAATCCCATATTTATCTATATTAGACAACAAAAAATATG
>NC_092206.1:44695531-44724957 GCF_043381705.1 Parasteatoda tepidariorum
GGTTAAAGCGTGGAAAAATTATAAAATATATATATATATATATATATATAAGATAGATTACGAAAATGAAAGGCTTTTTAAAAATCACTCACGATCTCAATTGACGAAGCAGCCTGTACTTATGTAGTAGTAAATAAAGTTTTGACACACCGAAAATAGTATAGCCTATGACTAAATGTGAAACATATATATATATATGAGGAATCAAATTGCTTAGCCATGTCTCTAACAGCATTCTTCAGTACTTTGAGTAACAGAAAAATATTTGACTCATTTTTCGATTTCACATTTTGGATATTTTTCATGTTCGAGAATGATTGGTATCTGTTAGTTAAGGTAGCTGGCGTGATAGATTGAAGGTAGGGTTTGATAGCATAGGATTCAAATGCGAAAATATTGCGCAAAATATTTGTTTAAGAAAAACCTACGAGGTTTTATTTTCAAGAATATTGAATGCTATAAAAATTCCTTCAAGTACATTAATAATACATAGAAAGTTGAGGATAAGCTGTCGAGGAAGGTTTTGCACTTTATCACGTATATTGAAACGTTATATTTTAATACGTATTATTGTAATTTGAATTAAAATTGTTGGATTAAATGTAATGTTTTACAGTCAACATTTCAGTAACTGCTGTAGGGCATAATGTTCAGTGCAAAAAATTAAGGAACAGCTTAAATTATTTTTGATCTAATGACCTTCACATTCTAGGATTCAATGTTAATGGTAATCTAAAATATACCTATTAATTGGTACAGACGATATTTTAAGCTATGAAATCAGACGCAAAAACGAATTTTCTCTAAATAAGCATACATTTTGTTCAAGGGATTTGGATTTCTAATACTCAACGTATAGGTGGTAGCCGGTATCTAAGAAATAAAATACCAATAGTTTGGTTAGTAGAGCTGTTCAAAATATGGACCCCTTAATGTTATTTTTTTGTATTTTGTTACATCCCGAGAATCTTTGTAACAAATCGAAGAATGTTTGAACACAATTATAAAATTCACTTATCCAAATTATAAAATTCATTTATTCATATATTCATTATTGAGACAAAGCAATTCAATGCAAAGAATAACTTTTAGCAAATATTCATCATTTTTTATTAATTTGCTCAAGAATTGTCGAAAAAATGTTGAATCGCTAGGTATACAAAATTTTGCATCATTTTAAAGAGCATAATTTTACATGGCAAGTGGAAGGAAGCTTATTTGTTGATGATCTTCGTATTTCATGTAAAGCCTCTCACGTGCACTCTCTTGAAAGGAAGTAGCAACATTATATTAATAAATTAGCGCAGTGGACAGAAACAAAGGGTTTTACTTTCTCAACGACTAAAACATCTTGTACTCATTTTTATCGGCCAAGATGACTTCATCCAGAACCTGAACTTTATCTACATAGCATACTCATTCCGGTTTTAAATGAAACAAATTTCTAGGTTTAATTTTAGACTCCAAATTGACTTTCAAATCACAGGTTCAATATTTAAGAAAAGCTTGTTCTACAAAATTAAATTTAATTAAAGTTATAACAAATACTTCTTGGGGTGTCAGCATTAGTTCTATGTTAAAAATTTATAGTTGTATTATTCTTTCGAAACTAAATTATGGCTCTCCTAGGAAGTCTGCTCTCAGATATTTTGATACCCTTCACAACACTGGGGAAAGGGTTGCTACAGTAGCTTTTCCAACGTCTCCGATAAAGAGTTTAAACGTAATATCAGATGAACCCTCATTTTCTATTTGACGTAGCAAATTATCATTAAATTATTATTTTAACATTAAGAGTCATCTTCATTATCGTATATTTCGTAAAATTTTAAAGCAGGACTGTGATAGATTTTTTAATAATAAACTAATCTCAAACCAGACTTAAGAATGAAGAAACTTTTATCAGATCTAAACTTAGAAGATTTTGACGCTAATGAACAAAAAACTTTTTTGCCAGTGATTCAGGTTCTATTCTTAAATAGTTTTAATAATATTTCAAAGGAAAAATCTGCAACATCAACAGATTTTTAACTCTCATCGAGAAGAATACTAAGACTTCAGTCCAATATACACTGACAGATCTGAAAGTGATGGTCACATACTGCAAGTGTTGTCGTCACCCCTGTTTCTTATATATCTAAAAAAATACATTCAAACTGCTCAGTATTCACTTTTGAATCTCATGGAATACTTTTAGTCCTACAATATACATCTACTCGAAAATTGATAAAATGGTGTGCGTATTTCAGATTTAAGGAGCTGTCTAGAAGCACTGTAGAAGAGAGACCTAAATCCACATACAGTTATAAATACAATTAAGCACATATATGTCAATTTAGATATCTGATAATTTCGATTTCAGTGTCAATTTCTGTTGAATCTCTAGTAATGCAAACATTTTAGGTAATGAAACCGCTGACGAAATAGCTAAGTCAACACATAATTCATCAAGCAATCGACTAATTTACTCTGATACAAAAAAATTGATCGAAAATAGTTCGAGCAATGAAACAAATAGCAGATTACACGCCATTAAAAATAATATACAGCTTTGCAAGAATCATAACATCTGTCGCATACTGGAAGTGCTTCTGAACCACTTGCGTATTGGTCATACACGAATAACCCACAAACCCATTTTTTTAACGCACCCACACATAGTGTTCCGATTGTAGGGAACTACTTACAGTAAAACATATTTTAACCCAGTGTGAAAAATTTAGACTTCAGAGACACTGCCACTTTGGTCATCTAACCTAGTTTTTGGCGAGGTATATTCAGAACTGGCTCTTGCATCAATAAATCCAAACTTACTGAATAACTTTAGTAAATATCTATTATTTTTTTCTTTCTTATTAGTTGAAAATATTTTGAAATACAAAGTATAGTTTTTTTTTTAAAATAATTTTAAAGATTGTAGTTTTGCAAGACAAAATACAGAATTAGCCGAATCAATGCTTCTGAGAAATCAAACATTTTTTTTGAGTGTACAAGTTCTTCTAAAAGGACTATTCTCAGGAACTATTCGAAAATGCATCCAAACTTTGGACCGCTCTCATAACCAAACTATTGAGGCCATATTTCTCAGATTGCGGCTAACCCCATAGAATTGAGGGTCATAAATTCAAATCCTTCATGAAAATAAGTTTAATCAGAGAAAGTATAAGTGCTTATGCCTAATTTTGAAGCTTAAAATATCATCTGCACTTATTAATTAGCACATTTAAGGTCACCCTTTCAACCCATTACTATTGAGTCTTAAAACATGAAAATCCTATCATTAGATCAGAGTTATTCAGGGTGGTAAGTTTTTCCGCACTGAACAGTGTATAACGAATTGATTGCGGAGTTTAGTGGCAGCAGAACTAAATTAAGACAGGGTGATTGGATTGGTTGGTTGATTAAAGTGTATTGGCACATGAGTCAGATATGGTTATACTGCTCCAGCCACTATGTGAAAAAAATTCTTTCTTTTTAAGGCAGAGAATATAATCCTACTGTTTTGACAAACTTAATAAGATTGTGATGTAAAGGGTCACCGATCAAGGATTTAAGGTCAGGGTAAAAGCTGCCAAAGAGTTTGTTCCTCGAATGTTGTGAATCGTTTGCAGTTGGTTAAAGCATGCTTAATAGTTACGTCGACTTGACGTAGAGAACAACGTGGTGCGGGATCAGCAGATAGTTAACGGGAATGGGTGTAACAGGAATGATTGATACGCAGTCTACTAATTATAACTTTGGATTTGCGACCAATGGATACTAATTTGTGGTTTTCACACCTCAATGTTAATTTTACATTTTGAGTATTTCGTTATATCTCAAATTTTTTTTTTAAGTGATTTGAAAATTGTTTGCACACAATTATAAAGGTCATTTTTCCAAAGAAAATTCCATGCAAAAAATAACCTTTATTAAATATTTATAATTTTTTATTGTTTTATTTAATAATGGTTGAAAAAATTTTGAATTGTATGGTAGACAATTTTTTACATAATTTTAAGGAATATAATTTTACAGCGCAAAAAAACTACATTTTAGAAAAATAGGTTGAATGATCCTTCTGAAATCTTTTTGAAATTGAATTTCAAAAAAGTCAGATAATTTAAATTCGATTTCTCAGAAATTATTCGACCGAGTTTGTTCAAATTCTGTATTTTGCCATGTAAAATTATTTTCTTTAAAATGAGGCAAAAACTGTATACCTTACAGCTCGAAATTTTTTCGACCATTATTAAATAAAATAATAATCATTTCATAAAGGTTATTTTTTGCATGAAATTTTCTTTGGACATATGACCTTCATAATTGTGTGCAACATTTTTCAATTCGCTTAAAAAATTGTGAGATATAGCGAAATACGCAAAAAGTAAATTTAATATTTAGAGGTCAAAACTTTGGACCGCTCTTCTGACTAAACTATTGGAGCCATATTTTCCAGATTACTGCTGCCCCCTATATTTTGGGGGTCGAAAATCCTAATCCGTCGAAAAAAGGGTAGGCTTATTAAGAGAAAGTACGTTTTTGTGTCTGAATTCGTATCTTCAAACATCGTCTGCACTTATTTTTTAGCATATTTGAGGTCTCCCCTACGAGTCATTAAAATTTAGTTCTAGAACGTGAAGATTCGATCATTAGATCAAAAGTTATTCAGAGTGGCCCGTTTGTTTTTCCACATTACATTTAAAAGTATTGAAAAATAATCAAACAAAAATTTATCAGATAAAAGTGTGAAAGTTACACAAAATAGCGTACATAGGTTTTAAGACTGCAAAGTAAACAAAATCAAATAAAAATAGTATATAATGTATATATAGTGTAAAATACCTCAACCACGTAGATATGAAGAAAAAAAAGTTAAAATAATGATGGATTTAATCTATCAAAACTTTCCACATTAATGTTATGCAAACATGTAACCCTGAAAAATATAAAATGTTTAAAAAAAGAATTGAATTTTATCAGCATATAACCAACATTCCGTTAGACCTCAAAAGTCATGTTTCCCATGTTAAAAAAAGGAAGAACCTTCCGAGATAGTTTAATGGGGATTAGTTTGAACCATTTAACAATATTTAAAATTAGAGACTTAAATTTCAATTTTCTGATATAAACGTGAAATAGGTAACCATTTGCAATATAGCATAATTTGAGCAGATGACCCTAATGTTTGAATATCTATTTGTATCTACAATTTATATTTACTCACCTCGGCTGATTCATTGCTAACCGCAGCATGAGTGCTATAAGACCTGTATTAAAGAGAATATTGCCAACCCAACTGTTGCTTATCTTACCTCGTGTCGGAAATTCAGAACATTCTAGCTTATACTACCGTAGATGCATGTACTTAAAATATAATACATTTCATTATATTTATGAATGATAGTTTTATAAAAATATAACAGTTAAATTTAATAATACGTTAAAATGAATATCTTACATTCAACCTTTTGTTTTTTCCAAGTATGATTGATCTTCCCAAGTGATAGTAAATGAGAACTAGAAAATAACTGCGGGCAAAACTATTTTTAAATTTTGTTAGATCTTAAAAATAACATTATGTTAATATTAAGCATTTTTATATTTGTTTAATATATTTATATGTTGCGGTGGTCAAATTCCTTCTAAACTAAATTTATAAAACCTAGGAGTAACGGAATAAAGCATAAACTTTACTTTTCCTTTAAGTGTAGAAGAAAGATCTTTTGGTAAATCTGGTAAAATTGCCAGGCAAGTAAAATACATATACTATGAAGTAACTGCGCCAACTAATGTTCCATAGGAAAAATACTTTAACGAGAACGGAGTTAAATTTTGTATTCTACAAAATATGCTGAATACAGTATTGAAACAGTATTAATGCGATTATTCAGTTCTCAAAGCAGTGACAGACTTTTAAGATTTTAGAACTGCAACAATTATTTTCTTAATAAAGTAATTCTACTGGGTAAACTGGATTTGGAACGAAAAGCTTGCAAAGTTATTGGAGACGCTAAACAGAGATGAAGAAAACAATAAAATGCTACTTATCTAGTGTTATTCTTCTTTCCTGTTTTCACTCAAAAGAGTAGTTTCATGCCGTAGAGCTAAACTGCTGACACGTTAATTTAAAAATGCCTTTTTTTACACCACCACCTAGCATTTCTCTATTTCATGCATCAACATATTGTTCTAACTGAATTAAGTATAATTATTAGATAAAGAATGTGTTTTTAATGTTAAATCTGGCACTGCATCCGTAACAGTGAGATCAAGATAATCGTTTATAATGCTAGCAGCGAGAATATATTTTATAATATCTTGATTAAAACCGTTTATACCGTTCTAACGAGATGAATGCTATGCTCGTTGAAAGATTATTCCATCTGTGAGCTTTTTATTCTGAACAGTTCAAAATGCGAGTTTAAAAGAATGGACACCGATCAAAATGCGTGTTTAAGAAAATGGACACTGGTCACAATACGTGTTTAAGAAATTGGACACTGATCAAAATACGTGTTTACGGAAATGGACACTGATCAAAATACGTGTTTAAGAAAATGGACACTGATCAAAATAAGTGTTTAAGAAAATGAACGACGAAGTGAACAATATCGCACAAATCACGATATCATATTACAATTTAATGGAATCCAAAAGTTAATTTTTTCAATTTTTATGTAGGAAGTTTCAAAAACGGAATCAAATACTATGTCCATCTTCCTAAACACGCACTTCAATTTGTGCTCATTTTCTTAAGCACGCATTTTGTGCTGTGCCCATTTTCCTAAACACTCATATTAAGCTACGTCCAATAAAAAAATATCTCCGACGATGTTATTTTATTCTAACGCTGTACAAAAATTTCAGTTTTTTTCAACTATTTCTGACATGAAAAACACTCGCATGATGTTTATATATTAATTTTCTTTTGTCTGCTTTGATATTTTTTTTATATTTGCCCCCCTCCCTTTTTTTTTAATTCGTGTTTTGAAAAGGTTTTTCTTTTTGACAAAAATAATCATGTATCAAAGGGTTTAGAGTATCAGAAAATGAGTTTATGAGGAAATAAAGTCAATATAAACCATTTCAAAGAACACATCTCTTAAAATGATCTCCAGTTTTTTTTTTCGTGGTACACAGAATAATGAAGTTTTCCTCTAATGAAAAAAAAACAAACAGAAAAACAAAAATCAAACAAACAGTAAAAAACAAAGGAGCAAAGTAACTATCTCATAACAAAAACTTTCTCTTCTTAAAAAATATCGCAAAAGGGAGTGTACAATCAGTTCTTGCTAACATCCACCTCATTACTGGAAGCATCTTACACACTCTCTAATAAAAAAGAAAAAGATAACACTTGTAAGACGATATTGAAGAGAAAGAAAAACACGAAACTAAAGATTCCGGGGAAGAAAAAAACACACACAACACAAAGGAAGAAAGTCGATGTTGAGACTGAGGAATTGAATTTATTGCAGAATTCCAGTTCATTGCATCATATCTTTTTTTATTAAGTGTATCTTTATTTTAGAGAAATGTTTTCTCAAGTATTCTTCGAAAGCAAGAAAGCTCATCTGCTATTTGATTCCCGTACTGCGTCAACGAACATATTCTTTCTGATTCTATCTGAAGATGGTTTGAAATATGAAACTTTCAGAAAAAAGTGGGCCTCTCGAGCACGCGCTGGTGCCCGATATCGAAGGGATTTCTTTTATATTTTCTTATTTATTTTGGAATCATTTTGATTGAATACCCTTGTGATTCAGGAGTAAAGAATTTTATGTTTATCAAATAAAATGTAATTTATATAACTTCCATTGATGTGAATAAAGGAAATATAAATAAGTAGTAAAATATTTTTGAGATATTACATAAAGTTTTTCCAAAAATCACTTCCGACTCAGTAGCTTTTAAAGTTTCTAATTTATTAAAAATACAGTCAACTTATAATTTATATATTATTATTAATTATTATTTTATATACCAGTATACATTTAACATTGTATACTGGTATTTAAAAACTAGAAAGCAAATGTTAAAATTTTCTCTAATAGCGAAAAACATCACAACTTACTAGGTCTGTTATTATATATATATATACCGAAGAGCCATGACATTATGACCTCCATCTATAACAATGGGCTCCCCCAGGTTTTCATGGTTTCTTGCCTAGGAACAATGTTTTCATGGGGCACATTAGGACCTATAATCCTCATAGAACAATCCCTGACGTATGTAAGCTACTTGATCATAGTTGCAGACCAAGTTCACACATTCATGGCAACAGTTTTTCATAAGGATCGAATCGTCATGGATTGGTTCGAGGAACATTTCAGTGACTTTCAAGTCATGTCTTGGCCCCCAAATTCACCTGGCCTTAATCCAATAGAGCATTTGTGGTCCTACTTGGAAAACCAAATTCGTGCTGCCAAGCTACCTCCTCTCAATGCGAGGGAATTGCATCACCAGTTGGTGACCGCTTGGTACCAGATATCTCAGACTACCTATCAGCACCTTGAGGAATCAATGCCACGGCGGGTGCTAGCAGTGGTTTGAGGGCTGAAGGTGGTCCTGCGTGTTATTAGCAAGATGGTCATAATGTAATGGCTCTCCGGTATATATATATATATATCTNTCCGCACAGTATTGTATTGATACATTATGCCTTGGCTATATGAATGCAATCTTAGAAAGCACTCTGTTTTGCGGATATAATCGTGTGGGCTGATGAAAAGATTGTATCTTTTTTTTTTAAACTGTTGTCTGTTATTTTTTTACTTATTATTTACCCCTCCCCCTTTTTTTCCTATGTCTATTATTTTTCTTTGTTTTATTCCTCATTTTGCTTTCCCTATAAATATTTGGAAAAGAAATCTCGAGCTAAAAGCCGGTGAAAATTTCAGGCATATCTGCCCATTTAGGAAACTTTGTCACACTTTTTAGGGCATTAAGCAAAATTTTAATTATCAAAATTCATAGTACATTAAAAGTGTAAATTTATTTCCCATTTGAGAATTTCCCGCGACATCTTTGCTACATTTCTCTTTAAAAGTAATGTAAGAAACAGTCTGAGAACTTTCCTATTTTCAGATTACAATGTTTTTTTTTTCAAATTCACGCAAAATTATTCTTTGCCTTTTTTGAAATGACAAAGTCTAACAACACGCAATCTTGTATACAAATATTTCACGCATTAAAAATGAATCTTTGTGTAGCAAGAGGTAAAAGCGCTTCAAATGCTACACATAAATAACAATGATTAAATTTAGACCAAATACCTCTTCATATTTTCTTCTTCCCAATCATCATTTCTTTAATGACCACTCAATAAGACAAGTCTCACTCCATTATTTCTTATCGATGACCTGTCTTTTTGTTCCAGGAATGTTATTTTTAATCAAAATATTTTATTGAGAAGATAAAAATGAAGATAGAGCTTGTGGCTTTCCACGAATTCAATAGTGGTAAAATTACTCATTATATATTGGTCAACTTGCGAAATAGTTTTATAAAAGCCGCTTTTGCTGACCAGCTTCATCTCCTTTCAATTTTAAGGGTAACCATGCCAAATTCATAGCACAATTGTATTTAAATAATCTAATCTTTTAACTCCCCCTTCAATCCTAACATCTTAATTGGTTTTAAACAATATATTAACCAAAATTTTTCATCGTCTAGCTGTTGCCCGAAAGTAAGTACTTTAATTTGAATTTTAACTATTTTCAAGAGGTGTCCGTAATATTATTCTTGATGTGCTGGATTTTATTGATAGTAATAAATTTATCAAGCAGCTATTAAATCACACAAACCAGTATAAATATGAGATCGGGAAATTTCAGCATAATAGGCAGTTGAAGTATTTCAATTATTTCCATCTCTGTAGGGAGAGAAGACAGTAAACTCATCCCAATGTTGCACTACTTTTTCACGCACCTTAAGAATTATAATTTGAGTTTGGTATAATAAAAATAGACCTAATTAATTACTTAGTATCTAAGATTTTATTGCTATTAAATTGAAAAGTATTCTAAGTAAATACTTGCTGTATTACAAACTATTTAATATTAAGTACGAGTAAAAATTTGAGTATAGTTCGTTCACCAGGAGTTGGCACATGGCTCCGCCTTCATCACGTGGTATCCGACTATACTATGCCACTATTTTTGGGAGAAAGATATGGACAATCCTGAACAAGGTTGCTATTTGGCGATCGTATGGCAAAAATTATTATTTCACAATGTTTATGTGCATTTTTTTAACATTAAATATGTCATAAATTTGATATTTCTCTCTTTTGAGTGAATAGTTTGCCATCTTTGAGACATTTTGCTGGGAAAACAGCAGTTTTTAAATTTAAAATATATTAAATTAGCTAGAGTAACGAAAGGTATAATGGCAGATGACAAAGCGTACTAAGTGACTGAAATAGAATTTCCTGTTTGCGTTTGGAGACCATTAAGGGTTGTCTTAATTTCAAGCACGGGGACGTTTCTCCTCTTACTCCCGCGCTGCAATGAACTCTTCATCCGAGGAGGTGGAACCAAGCGCTAACTCCTGGTGAACGAACTATAACAGTTATTGGTTCGTTTCAAGTCGTTTATTTATTTTTTAAATGAACTGCATTTTTGATAAACTGCATTAAGGTGTGAATAGCCATTTCGAAATTTTTAGTCTGTTTTTTACAATTTCTTATTCTCCACATACATTTAAATATTTGAAGTGCTTTGGTAGTCATACATTAGTCACATAGGAAAGTTAAAAATATATTAAGAAAATATTAATTTAGTTGGTACCTGAGGCTGCTATTGCTGCCGACAAGATTATCGTTATAAACAGGTTTTATACAATCTAATAAGCACTTTTAAACGTCGCTAACTGCATCATTTCCATACTTTCAGTTTTCTTGAAAACTTAGTCTCAAAATGTTTAAAACAATTTAAAAATATGTAATTCATTATCCATAAATAGTTTTATTTAATATAATGCGATATTTGTGATGGTTATATCGACTGAAATAATTAAAATATAAATACTTTGACCATGAACTGTTAGAAAAGTTTTTCTTTCAAATTTAAAAAATGATAGAGATTTTTTCGAAAACTTGGGAGCAAAATTTCTATGAATAAAAACTTAACATAGAAATGATGTCTATAAACACATTAACAACAGCTTTATTAGTCTGGAAAAAAGAGAAAAAACAAAGACAATTTTGCTAATGTTTTTGAATTAAAAAAAAATCGTACATTTGAACAAATGTGTTCAAACGACGATTCTTAAATATTTAATTTTCATGATGCTAAGTCATAGCGGAGCATTTTAAATTGTGGTATTTTTTGCTGTTTTAGTCAAGAATGGCTATAACATATCATGGAATGATATCTGTAGACTACTATTTGAAATAACTTCAGACATTTTACGTTTGAATTGTGCGGGCGCAATCATGGAATTATATTTTTGCAAATCGTAGGGTGAGTGAGCGAGTAATGTAAATTTTGGAGCAAGAGTTATGTCTTGGCTATAACATACCTAAAACTTGGTGCAAATCATGAGGAATCGTGAACAATAAATTACTTAATAAATCTAAAGTAAGTTACTTAAATCTAAAATAAAACAATAAGCAAGGGTACATCGCGTACATAAGTAATTCAGCAACTTTAAACGTTGCTAGTTCAGGAGCAAAGAAAAGATAGTTGGGCAATGGAAAAGTGCTAGATAATCTATAAAGAGTGCCCAACTTTTGTGATCGATGCTGCTTAATTAGTAAAACTAATTTTCTAAGCTACTATAAGTTGTTCAAGTTCCTCAGGTGCTTGAAACGTCTTACGAAACTCGGAAAGTAGAATAGGATGATCTGAGGCAATCTGCACTTGAAGCAACTATTGCGTAAATGCATTTAGGGTGGCTGCTGGAATCTAATCTGTATGTGGGTTCGAACAACAGCCTTACACATACTAAACTGAGGAATGGAATCCAAAGTTTCTGAGGTAAAGGAAAAAAAATCTTGCTGCGTATATCGAATTAGCGTGTGTAAGAATAACGATGATATTAATCCGAATACAAAATACTAAAAAGGGGAAGTATTTGCAAAAGAAAAATTTGAGACCAGTATTCTAAACGAACTTTTGAAAGAGAATTCTCGTGAAACTGTAAGAATGAAGGATATTTTATAGCAGTTATTTATTTTAGAGTATAAGCTTTTATGTGAAAGAAATATAACACTAAAACAAACAAGCCCTTTTTACAACGATGCAGCACCAAATTTACTTAGACTATAATGCACTAGAGGACAAATTCATGAAGCTATTTGTGATTTAAAGTGTAAATAAAATGATCAGGAAACAAAATCTTAATAATATAGGTAAAAAAATATGTGAGAAAATATGGCTAAACAATTTGACGCAACTCTGAAACTCAGATCACTTTCTCCCTTTTTAATAAATTAGGTAAAAGTAAGTAAAATAAAAGACATATTTTTCATAGTTTTACGTCAAAGAATTCTGGTTATTCAGCAAGGGGTTAAGAGAGAGCGTTCTATAAAACTGTTTTACCTCTAAAATTTTTTTTATGCTTATAAGACTTATGTCTGAATGCCAATTTTGATCATAAAGCTCTTACATACTAGGTTGGGTTATACGGTCAATGCTTTTTTTTCTTCATATAAGCAGTAAATTCCTGCGTGCGAAGTTACAGAGTAAAATGATGTGGGTAAATTAACAAAACAATTAATAATTTCACCTTTGCTTAGGAGAAAAACTCATTTCATTTGATTAATGATTTAGAGCAATTAAAAAAATATATCACTTTAAGAAAAAAATAAATTTCAATATTGAAATTTCGCAACTTTTTTTAAAAATTAGAGATGAAAAATCTTGTATGTATTTGATAATATAATATTCCCAAGAAAATAAGCTCAAAATCTGCAGGGTAATGTTTTTCTTACTTTTTTTTTAAATATCTTCAATATAAACTATGCTTTTGATAATGCTTTCTAGCAGAAAATGTCGACACGTTTAAGTTATCGACAATATGTGAAATGCCGATACGTTAAAATGTAAAGTGTCGACAGGTTAACATCAATATGTTGCTTATTAAAAAGTAAAGCAATAGCACTACAGCCAGTTGCCACCTAAAAGGGGTCTTAGAAGTCAAGCCTCCACAATGTTCACATTAACGACATAAAGGTGACAATATGGTTGGTATTGTGCACTAGTCATTTACTTCACAAACAATCTGGTATGTGTTGATCCCCATATACTACAAATATCAGATGATACATGAAGCTATAAGAGGATACATAACATCGATCTTTTTCAATGAAGATTCACTGCCTGAACCACTTCACCATTACGGCTCATAATTGTATATAATTTCATAAAAATCTTTTTTAAATGAATTGATTTTCTGCAGCTTCAATATTTGATGACAATTAGGAAAGAATGCAGAGATTATCAGCACAAAAATATTAGAAAACTCTGCAGTGTTCAGTTAAAGTCAGAGATTTTACTATAGAAACAATACTAAAAAGTATGTCAGACACTAGAGTATATAGGTTAACTACGTAGGCAATATTGACTCACTCTGGAATTTATGACTACATAAATTACTAATACTTCTCTAACTTCTAATTCTTCTTTATATGAGTTTTTACGCATTCTTCAAGAGAATATGTAAAAATTCATTTGAAGAAGAATTTTTTTTAAATAGAGTACACTTCAAAATAATTATTTTATATTCCTTCAAGAGCCAATACAAAGCAGTTATTAAGTCTGCTATTTTTTGAGGAAACAAATTACCAACCAATTTTATGGTGAGAATACTGTAAAATAGCTTCACTTTGGTTGCTTCTCTGCAATTTTTTTTTTTCATTTGGAAATTTGAATAGACATTTTTTTATTCATAATTCAAACTTCACTTAAAAAAATTCGGTAATTTTTTTACTTATTAATGTAATTCAACATTAATTTGGTATTTTTTTAAAATAATTTCACTGAGAAAAAAGTATGGTCAAATATACTAGAATTTGCTAAAATTTACCGTGTTTCTGGCTCTATGGGAGCATAAAAAAGTGTGGTAATTTTTACAGAAACGCTTTAGTAGTAATTTTTGGTATAATTGTGAATAAAATGTGGTTCTGTCTCAACAACCTAAAAATATTGTGAGGAAGTAACGAGTTCGAATCCCGTCGCAACCCTGGAAGTATCTATTGATATTTATTTATTCATTGCTACACCTGCATTTTCATACTTATGTGCTCATCACAAAGTTCATTTTGTAAGTCCTCGCCAAGTCATAGTACAGATAGCACAATAGTACGATACAGACGTATATCACAAACATATACTGTATCCTCGGATACGGTTGGTTTTGAACTCCTTACCTCCATACTACAATCGATGCATAATTGAAATGAATTTTCCTAATTTGAAAGATCTTTCTTCTTCCACTTGGCAAGTTTTTATAATAAGCCATACTTTGTAATGCGCACTCAAGTTTTCATATGAAAATATAACTACAAGTAAATACTTAGAGTAGTATTGTTCTTAAACCATTCGTTTTTCAGGAGTCTAGCAGTTCATATTTTTTAAATTCAGGTAGCTGGTACGAATTCTACAGTAATTCTGGATGTGTAATAATAAATACATTTGATTTGTATGCATATACAGGTTCATGTGCTTAATACAAAGAATAGATTGTCTCTTATCAATTGAAGAGCAGATGAAAAAGATGAAAAAGTGAAAGACAAAAATGAAAAAGATGGTACGACTCGCTATCCCTTTACTTCAGAATTGCTGTTGTTGCCGTCGGCCATTAAGGCACTGATTGTAGGATTTTCTTTTTTCCCTGTTACTTTCTATGCTACAGAAATGTTCTCAGCTAAACAGAAGAAAAGGTCAAATATAAGACAATAAGAATTGGTCAATAAGAATTTTCAATAAATAGGTATTAGTAAAAGTGCACCATATTGAAAACAACGAAAGTAAAAGTCTCTGTTTTTTAATCGTCTAAATAAAAAATAATTTTGTTTAATTTTTTAACAAAAATTTTAAGGAATCGTTGAAAAAAATTTCTTATGCAAAGAGGGCGGAGAGTTAAGAAATAGGGTGAATCTGTATACTAGAGAAATAAAGAAAATTGGGAGAGGGTTTAAATAACACTAGTCCATTTCAGTTTTCGGGGAACTGTTATATATCTTACAAAAAATAAAAAAAAGATAAGCTCTCTGGAGACAATATTCGATGACATCAGACATGACTGGCACTGGCAAAATTTACTATATATANATATATATATATAGTTAAGATCAGCTTAAATTAGTGTCTTATTATAATTTCCCAAAAAATCTTGTTAGGCTTTACTTCATTCAACAACGTTATAAAAAATATGTAGAAAAGTAATTTGAACTATAGTAATTTAAAACAACAATTTAGAGAGCCTAGTATAGTGGAAGTAATTAAAACACCACGAGTCTCATAAACATACTTGGAGATAAGACCCGGGTGAAAATAATAACATTTAAAAAGCCAGAAGGAAAGGGAAGTAGAAGTAGGCAGCACAAGACTACGCAGAACAGTTTCATCGAATTGGTCTAACTAGTGGAAACTGACTAAGACTACCTTGGACGGTAATGCTTAGAGAGATGATATGAAAATTATCTATTATAAAACCATTTCTGCAACAATTAGTTTATTATTTTTATTTTTAATGTATTTTTTTGGAATTGACGTAAAAACATAATGTTTAGAGTAATAGTTTGAAAGTGGCTCCGAAGTAAAAATGTTATTAAAGATGATGCAACAAAGTTCCATAGCAATTTTCTTTTAACTTTACTTATTTCGTAAGAAAAAAAATATTTAATGCATTGTTTGAGAAAAAGCGGAATTAATGAAGTTTCATGTTAAATAAAGATCAGTTTCATGCTATAAACCTCATTTATTGTGTTAACTGTTAATATAGCGTAAAGATTTGTAATGAAGTGGAATGCATATTTCCAAGCTTCTTAAAAAAGTTTTACACAAGTATTTGTTCATGTAGATAATAATTAAAATACTTTCGCAGATAAATATGTGTTTTGCAAGCTAGTTTAATCAGGATATCCCGATAATTATCTAATAGTAATTAAAAAATGATACTTGACTCAACAGTTTTAATATTTCGCTCATAGGCTGCAATAGCGGCACAGCTCAAAAAATGATGTTTTGAGATAAGTGCGTTTAAAATTTTCATTGATAAGGAAAATCCATAAAAAATGCTTTCTTTTGCTTAAATGAATATTACCTTCAAGTTGAATTATGAGTTGTACAATCATGCTGCTGAAAAGAATTTGTATTTTCATATTTACGCCTGTTCTTAGTCCAAAACTCGTGTTTTTTGAGTTGTGCCACTATTACAGTTCATGAGCGATTTGTCCATATACTAATATAGGATCTAGAATTAATATTGCATAAAAAGATTTTACGAATTAAGGTATAAATTGCAATTTAATGCGAAATTCTTTTATAAAAATGTTTGAAAAAAACATGTTTTAACAAAAAAAGCGACAAAAAAATTAAAAAGAAAGAATCATGATGCGTTTTTTCTTAGCCATGTTTGCAATATACTAATTATAAATTAGAAACTTGAATATAATGTGGCAAAAAGTATTTTAACTATGAATATCTAACACAAAAATATTTGGGTTTTACATAAAGAAAAAACCCACTGACTATTGAATATCCATAAATTCCCATTAAATAAGACTGAAGAAACACTGAATTTCAAACTGTAATAAAAAGATGCTTACATCTTTTTACCTATTATTTGAAGTATTCAATGCATTTTATATATAAAATAAACTCAAAGTTAAAAAAAATCCTTGTAAAATTTTAAAAGTTTTTAACAACAAATTATTTTTTTTCTAACTTTCAGAGGAGATCCAAAGAAAATTATGTTGTGTAAAAAATGTGCCAGTGATTATTCAATTTGCAACGATTATTCTAACATAATCTTTTCTAGAGCGCATGATATTACAATTAAAAACAAGGAGAGAAATTGATGTGCAAAACGAGATTGTTTATCAAACGGAAAAGAACACTTAAAAAAAAATATTTGATTCAATGAATTATAATTAGTGCATGCATGTTTTTTTTTATCTCCCTCAGTTTATTTTTTGTAAAATATTTATTTCACTTGAAAAACAAATAACAATGGGAGTAAATATTGCATGAAAAAATTCTTGAAGAAGAGAGAAAGTGAAAAAGTGCTTAAAAAATCGTACTCATTAAAATGAGAGAATTACGAACAAAGAAATGAAATAGAAATCGAATTGAAGTGAAGAAAAAAGTGAAAAGATGGAAATGAAATGAGTTTCATCATCAAGAAGCTACTTGTCTCGGTCCACTGCGCTATGTATTTTTTCATTCGTTGAAAAATTAAAGATGGCGGAAATATCAAGTCTGAATGTGATGAAAATGACATGAGGTTAAACTCTTTATTTTTTTATTTTAAGTTTCATTTTATTTACTTATTTTCCATTAAAAATAAATATCTTTTAGTATTTTGTGGCTCTGTTTTTTTCTCCATTTCATTATTTTTATCTTGTATCTTTAAAATCTGCTTTATCATTTGACATTATTTTACGATTTCCTTTTTTAAAATATCTGTAGATAGGATTTTTAATAGTTCTAAATTACAAGCCATCTAGTAAGAGATTATATTTTTGTAAATGTAAATTTAAAATGAAATTTTGAATGACGGAGATATTTATTTTAATGATTTTAGAACCTGCAATAACAAGATCACAGAGATTGCTGTCTGTGTGTTTTCAGTCCTTGGGTGTATTTGATTTTCCGTGGACATGGCGCCACCACCAAAACTTGCAATACTGTATGTAACTTGTAAAACTTGTAAAAAGTTTCTGACAACTTCTTTAAAGAATTAATACAATTTGCATTTGAAGTAGGCTAAAAATGCAAAATGTTTTTTTTAGCTATTTACCTTTCTTTCTAAAATTCCTGACGAGATCAAATGATAATTGTCTTTTATTCAACTCAAAAAACAACAACTTGTACTACCCGATTATTCAACTTGTAATACATTCTAACGTTGTCCCCTCGAGAACAGATGATATTACAATTAAAAATGAGAAATTAATGCAGGAAGAAAAATAATTTATCTTCCGAGAATTTAAGCTCACAAAAAAAAACTTTACTTCGAGCATTTTAATTTGAGTGTGAATAGTTTTTCCTTTTAACATTTTTTTTATAAAATATTTCTTATGCTTAGAAACAAATAACAATAGGAGTAAATATTAAAAAAAACTCTTCAAGGAGTGAAAGTGAAAAAGTACTTAAAAAATCGTGCTCATTAAAATGAGAGAATTACGAACAAAGAAATGAAATAGAAATCAGACTTAAAAAAAAGCAAAAGATGGAAATGAAATGAGTTTCATCATTAAGAAGCTACTTGTCTCGGTCCACTGCATTTATATATATATTTTTTATTTCGTTGAAAAATTAAAGATAGTGGTAATACCAATGTTGAATGTGATGAAAATGACATAGGGTTAAAATCTTTATATTTTCCTGTTTCTTTTAGTTTTATATATTTTTTCTTACATTTTTAATTCTTCATGCCTTCTTTCTAAATTCATTTCTTCGTTTAATTTTATTTTATCCTTTATGCAGTGATAGTTTATTTTTAATGCATTCTCTTAAGTCCTCGCAGTCTGGAATTCTAATTGTTACAAAAACTTTTAATCTCGTCACAACGTTTTTATTTTCTCAAAATGAAACACTATTTTTTGTCAAAATATTACTTTTCAGTTGACAGCCATATTTATCTTGATTATTCAGTGATTCTTATAAGCGAAACAAAATAATACTTACAGCTTTGGTTAATTCTTTAAAGTATAAATGCATTTTGCATTCAAAATAGGCTTGAAGTTTTAAAATTTTAACTGTTTTCAAGGTTATTCACCTTTTTTTCTCAATTTCCCGTAAGGTCATTAGAAAATTGTCTTGTTTGCAATGCAAAAAGATTTATAACACATACTACTGATTATACAATTTGTGTTATATTCCATCATTGTTCTCTCAAGAGCAGACGATATTACAATTAAAAATGAGAAATTAAAGCCCGTTAAAAAGTAATTTATCTTCAAAAAACTTACATTCGCAAAAAAAACTTGATTTCGAGAATTTTAATTCGAGTAGGAATTTTTTTCTCAGTTTATTTTTTATAAAATATGCTTAAAAAACAAGTAACAATTAGGGTTAATATTTCATGAAAAAATTCGTGAAGCGAAGTGAAAGTGAAAAAAGGCTTAAAAAATCGTACTTATTAAAACAAGAAAATTACGAACATACAAATGAAATAGAAATCGGATTATAGTAAAAAAAAAAAAGAGTAAAAGATGGAAATGAAATGAGCTTCATCATCAAGAAGCTACTTGTCTCGGTCCACTGCGTTACGTATTTTTTCATTCGTTGAAAAATTAAAGATGGCGGAAATATCAGCGCTGAATGTGATGAAAATGACATAGGGTTCAACACTTTATCTTAAGTTTCGTTTTATTTATTTATTTTTTATTAAAAAAAATGATAATTTTCAGTTCTTTGCGTCTTTTTAAGTGATTTCTTCGTTTTAATATCTTTATCTCGAGTGCTTAAAATTGTTTTATTGTATGACAATATTTTTTTTCTAAATATTTAAGAGTTTCAATTATTCGAAACTGCAAAAAACTTAAGAGAGCGATATTAGTTTTATTAAAATATAGTAACATCACATTCTAACATTTTCAGTTAACGTATTGTCTCTTTTTTATTTACAGTAATATTTATCGTCTTTATATATTAAATAGAGTAGAAAAGAAAAATAATAATTTTCTTTTTGCATCGGAAACGAAAAACGTAGGGTGTATAACTTCTTAATGGCCTTAATTTTAATTTTTTATAATTTTGCAGCTTTATTCTTTCTTTAGTTTTATATTTGTGAATTTGTTTATAGTAAAAAGGATTAAAATTTTGATTAGTGGATTGATTATAGAGTTAAAATTTGCTTTTAAAACCAATCTTTATTTGCATTATCACCACGATCACTGCTTCGATTGAAATCAGAGCTCTCATATGAAACATTTCTGTAAAACTGAAGAGATTAAAACAAGAATCTCTGCTTAAATTAATTAAGTTCTAGTTCCAAAACATATAGCAAAGTTCCTCATCACGAAAACTCTGTGCTTTTTTCTAAAGTGATAAAATTTTTAGGGTATGATTATGCAGTACATACATCGTGTGGAGGGTAAATTATTCAGTGACCTCGGTTTCAGATGGGGTTCAATTACCTGTGCTTAAAATTGGATATCTAATCAAATCGAACTCTCTCTGATTGTGATTTAGTGATTTGGATTTCTCTACTGTACAATGCCCCCTGCAGTGCCAGAACCAGGAAGTACTTTAATTTGTTTACTTTCTTCAGTTCTGTAATGAAAAATTTCAGTAAAATGATATTTCAGCTTATAATTCTCCGTATTTGTTCAAAAACTTCAGAACATTAAATTTATAATTATTTGCAATTGAACATGATGCTCCCAATAAAAAATTTCAGTTAATTTTAACAAATTTTTTTACAATTTAGCAATTTGGAAGTAAGAAAAATTTCGATCGCCCTTCAAATGTCTCTAGATATAAATTTAGAATTGTAGCAGTGAGTGAAGTATTGTAACATGTATTGTCAGCCACTAAGTACAGAAGGAGATTTGAGTATTTTAGGTATTTTGAAGGAGCTCGAAATTTTTATTTCAAAATTCTTTTGCAGACTATGGCAAGTTAATAAAAATGTAGCAAAAGTAAAAAACATATTACAATTTGCGCAGTTGATTAAATTTAGAATTTAATACTACTTGAAACCTGAGACTGAGGTCTGAGTCCGAAGAATTTTATTTCTAGGTCAACCGAGCCTGAAGAATTTTAATCCGAGATGCATAAGATCACTTAGTGCTCAAGTCCACCCGAGATACATAGGATCACTGAGCGCTCGAGTTCATCCGAGATACATGGGATCACTTAGCGCTCGATTCCACCTGAGATACATAAGATAACTTAGCGTATGAGTCGACCCGATTGCCAAATTTTGAGGTCTTGCTGTTTAAAAAAAATCAATTTTTAGCTAAATAATAGTCATTTGACGATTAATGTTTGACTCGCAAAGCAAAATCATTAAACATAAATCGGAGATCGCTGTATTTCTTATGCCTTATGAATTTTGTCTTTTTTGTAATTAATAACTGAACTAAACATTAGTTTAAAAGTAGTAAAGGGTTCATGGAAGTGCCTTTTTTCAGTAAACGACCTTAAGAGTGATTCATATCTATCACGGGAAAGTCTTAAAACTAACCGAAATATGGACTAATTCAAAACATGGATGTTTATTTTTTCGCAATAAATTATGAAATAAAAACCTTTTTCGAAATTTTTAAAAAAATAATAGTTTAAAACACAAATATAAACGCACTAAAAATATAAGCAGACGTAATTGATTTTTTCTATGCACAAGTAAAAGTGATAAACTTTGGTGGACTGAAATAAAAAATAAAAAATACTTATATAATTCTCTGTACTCATTTGACTTAAAATGAAACTCGAGACAATATCTTTACGTTTTTAACAGTTTCAAGAATGTAACGCAAGAATGATTAAAACTTCCTCAAAAGTAAACTTCGAGTTGTTATTAAGTGCAAAGTTGTGTTTCTGGTCAAGTTTTAAGTAACAAGAGAGAGGGATTTGCGTTCTTTTTAATTTTCAATTTATATCAAGAAAATCTCGACACATTGAGATTTCACGAAGAGAATTTCACATTTTTATTTCTTAGCTAAATGAATCTGACTCTGGATCCTTGGAAAAATTGTTTTTTTTATTTTCCTTGTAGAAATATTTGGTTAAACTTATTCCTTAAAAAAATCAAACAGAAAGAAATTGAGTTGTCCTTCTCAATAGTATTTATATTATTTTCTAGAATATATTTTTAAAGTTGATTGGCAATTAAAATGGATATCCATCATAAAAATAATTAAAAAACATTGAGTAATAATGATTTTTGATTAGATTTATGAAAACTAAAATTATTTTTTTTGTAGTCTGATCCTTACTTTTTGTTAGACTATCTAAGAAATCATCTTCAGTTTCAAAAATGTACGAATTTTTAACAATCAGAAACATTGTTAAGAATTTTTATTTTCGCAAGAAAAGAGAGAATTCTGCTACTTTGTGTTGGAATATGTGCTTAAAGAAATATAAAATGCATGATTGAAATTAAACCCTTGTCAGCACTAAAGCTCAATTAGAAAAAAACCCATTTTAGCCTCAATAAGAAATATGTTCAGCTCTTATGGTATTTCTGAGTAAAATTTAACGTTTATGCAAACGGAAAAGCGCATTCAAAAATTTTCAAAGATATAAACACTTGTTAAAAAAAAGAAGTTTTTTTAATCATTTAAATTTGTTTATTAGCTAATTATGATCAAAGTTGGCATTTACTTTTAAATATTATTTGAAATATTTCAATTATTATTTAAAAGAAAAAGGAAATAACTTTAATTAAATGGCAGTTTATTAAAATTGAATTGCATGTAGGGTTTAATGTCACAAGGTCCAACTGGGAAATTCAGCGTAAAATTATTAGAATTGTTATAAATCAGAATGTAAAAAGTAAAAATAAATTACGACACATAAATAACGTAAAATTTTGAACTCTATCAAAAAACGGAATAAAGCGTGTGATGTTCAGTTGGCGCATGAGACATGGTTTGGCTATACCGCACCTAAAACTAGGTTGAAACCCAAAACTATGTTAAAATCACTATAGCAAAGTTTTAACGTGGTGACTTAGACAATATTGAAACAGCTGGGTTAAAGCAGAAGCAACCAGTCTTAAATTCAGACAACTTTGTTAAAATAAGATGTTTAAGTATGTATGCTTGTGAGAAATAAAGAACTTACGTCTTAATGAGGTTAAAACCATGGCGATAGCAGCTCGATTCAAAGTTTGCTTCCGACTTGTTTTGACCAGATTGATAGACAGGCTCTGGGTTGGAATCAACCATTGCCATCAAGATGGTAGGGGGAGATTTTCGGGTCTTTCTTCTCCAGGTTACGCAAATACAGGTTAGACATTTCACGAATTCTTCTAGGAAGAATGATTTTTTTAATGCTTAATCCAGAATTCCTTTCATCTTCTTGTGTCTTCGGTACAAAAATTACAAGGCTATGAGTTGGAACATTGATTAGTCATCGGCTTAGAGCCGAATATAAATTAAACTAACTAAATAAATAATATAAATTAAAGTTAATTACAGTAAATTAAAGTTTCTTAACTTTTTTAAGACAGTGTTCAGTAGTCCTTGAGATAGTTTGCTGAAACAAAAGTACTCTTATCTATGAAATGATAAGTTAGGGTAAAACAAGTAAAAAAGAAGTAATGTATAATACTTTGCTTATCTTAAAACATCCTTTTAAGGATTTTATTTAAAAAAAATAATATTTACAACAATTTCACATAAAAAAAATTTTCAGTTTATTATTCTCTCTTTTTTTCAAGAGCTTAAAATGATCTTATTATAATAACAGTACAAAATATTTTGAAAATACATATTTTTTTAAATATAAATTAAAACCAAAGCAATTTTTTCCTTTTTAATTATAAAGTTACATTTTTCAACAAATCAAACTTTCAAAATTATTTTTGAGATGCATAGCCAATTCCTAGATAAACCTTAAATACCTTCCACAAAATGGAGATAAAATTGAAACATTAACCATTTATCTCGATTCCAGCGAAATGGAATTACTAAAGCTTATCAAGAGGATCAATAAATAATTGCCTATAGAAGACTATCAACTATTCCTCAATCTAATGCAACATTTTCGCCAATCACAGAGCAATCTTAAGGGATTGAATTTCAGCAATACTCACTAGTAATGTATCTGAACGAAACCAATCGTCTTTGAGAGAGAATGGAAAACACTTTTATTCCTGGAGCTTTGGGAAGGGTGCGTGCTTAGAGCTCTATTTGAGAATTAATTACCAAGCCTCTTTCTGATGGTAACTTTTCTAATAAAATTCAGCATTTTTAAATAATTCTAAAGTTACAAATACTTGAAATTGATTTCATTTTAAATGTTTCTTAAAAAGGCACAAGATTTAAGTACAATTATACTTCATGATGAAAGTAATTGAATTTAATTTAATCTGTTTTGTACTGGCAAGAGTATATGATGAAAGTCAAAATTGGTATTGGGTTTGATGATGCTGCAAGTTTTCAAAAATTAAGAATTTATTTTGTTTTCTAAAAGGCGTATGTTCGAAATAGGATTATATCATAGTTATTGAGTTGAAATTAATTTATAAATATGTTGCTTAATTTTAATTCATGAAAACTACGATAATCTCTCGAAGTAATGACCATAAAAATTTGTTATATATTGAAGGTGAAAAACGAATAATTATTTTCCTTCTTAATATCGAGGTATTTTGGTAACGTGATAATTGCTTTAAACTGAACGTTTAGGATAATGACGTTTTAATTAAGTAATCTAAAGTTTATTGCTTTGAAAAAATGAAAGAAATTGAAGAAATGAAAGAAATTGAAGAAATGAAGGAAATTGAAGAAATGAAAGAATTATTAAAGAAATGTTTATTGTATAAAATGCATGGTTATCTCTGGAGCTTAATAGATCAATTAGTTTTACCAACCACAATAAATCAAAAAATGTCACTTCGATGTAAAGCCCTTATCTTAAAGCATTCGTAGTTCAGATTAAAAAAAAGGAGAAACTCAGAAATTATTACTTTCTGTTACAGTTAGAGGACAATTTGAAAAAAATACTGAAACAAAAACTGATTCAATTAAAGATTTAGCTATGGAATTTCAAATGTTATAGCTAAAATTTTATTACTCCCTTCGTTCAAAACCATAAAAAGAAAAATATTGTATGTAGGTTCTTATGGTTCTAAAGTGAAAAAAGAATAATACAACAACATGACATTTAGGTAATTAATAAGTATTGCAATATAAAACAGGAAAAAAATTACATTTATACTATAAATAACTAAACTAAACCTTAACTAAAAAGTGATTCAATGAAACTTTTCCTATGAAAATCTTATGAAATAACTAAATTTTTTTTACTCTCCCGATACGAAACCATAGGAAGGAAAATAATAAATATAGGTCCTAATTAAAGTAACAAAAAAGTATACTACTTAGATAGTCAATTTGTATTGTTTACCTATTGGCATTAGTTAAATTAGAAAAAAATGTGTTGGCGTTCAACTAGGAACTAAAGTATAATGGTAAGTTGTATAAAATATTTTATAATTATCTTTAAGTTTATAGCCTACGATATTCCGTAATAAATATTTTTGTTTCACAAACTATAAATATTTTAAATAAATAAATAATTATGATAACTTTAT
Organism: Parasteatoda tepidariorum; assembly: GCF_043381705.1. Taxonomy (NCBI): domain Eukaryota; kingdom Metazoa; phylum Arthropoda; class Arachnida; order Araneae; family Theridiidae; genus Parasteatoda; species Parasteatoda tepidariorum. The sequence goes on from NC_092206.1 coordinate 44,720,960, forward strand.
TTGTTTTGTAAGGGTTTAGCTTTTGATAAAGTTTTTTTGCTTAGAAAAATAATAGTTTATATAACATTTCTTAAAAAATTTCTGACTTGCATCTCTTGCTTTAAAAGTACATTTAAAATTCATAAAAAAAAGCAATAAAAACAAAGAAATGTTGATAAAAAAATATCACTTTCCGCGTAAACAAAATTGGAAGATCCGTTTGGTTTTTCTGTCGTATTTGCTTAAAACACAACCCATATTTACAAAGCATTTTTTATACCGAATTTTAGGAAAGAATTCCCATGCTGCCAGAGCTCTCTTACAATTCAAACTATGACACTAGAACAATATTTTGATCTCATTTTATATCTTAAAATTCGTTGCTTATTTTGGAATATCACTGAATGCAAAGAAGATGAAAAATGAAACTGATAAAAATTCTTCTTGCAAGCCAAAAGTCATGTAGAGAATACGAAATTCCGGATTTTGGGAATTTCTTGCCATTTTAAGTTTTGTTTTAAGACTGAAGATTCCCCAAATGGTTCCTGTTATTTTGAGATTTAATTGGTTGTTGGCTATAAAAAGCTGTTATCACGTTTTCTTGTTTTCTTGATGTTATCTTTCTTACGTGAATTATGTGCAATTCTTACAACATTTATTATTTTCATACAATACTATAGGCCAGTTTTTTTAAACTTTACACATATGCATAGCTATAGCTGAAAATCATATGTAATATATATATATGCATGATTGANATATATATATATATTACGTATGATTTTCATTGACGTCACTGACGTCAAAATTTTTATGTAAATATGTAACAAGAAGCGACAGGAGCAAATGTTTTTTTCACATTAAAATATGTATATAAAAAAATTGTAAATAGTGTCTCTAAAGTATATTAATTAATATCTCTTTTTCTTTCTCACATTTGTTTTTCTATGTTCATAATTTAAAAGCAATTCTCCTTAAGTAATTAATGCAAACTTCTGGGTACAAGGTCTAAATTGAGATTCATGTTCAATTACATATGGGGTGAGTTAAATGCTGTGTTTAATGTTACAAGATACATAGGACGAGAAGCTGCGCCAAACAGAATTTTAAAGCATATCAAAAGAAAAAAGGAACGCTACCGTTCTATCTTCATAAAATATATATACTTAATAAAACGGTTAATAGCAAAGCAGGTATGTTTAAAAGGTCGATAAAAAGTGTAATTACGTAAAATAGATGAAATAGGTAAAACTGAACATTGGTAATAAATAAAAGTGAATAAAATCAGATAAAAGTTACATACAATATAAAATACCAATATTTCACAGAAATGCAAAAATGTTAGAATAAAGAGTTTGACCTAACAAATTCTTCATACTTGTAACAGTGCTACTAAAAAAGGTAAGACGATGCTCGTTAAAACAGGGAGAGATGGTTAAAATGTGATGTAGCGTAGGAAAAACGTTACAAAAAGTGTCGCATTGTAGATGTTCTCCGAGCTAGAGATGGAGGGGTCAGTCTAGAGTGGCCGATTCTGAGACGACAGTTTTACATCTGAAATACATAGACGTGACTCGGTAAACTAAATAAAATGACAAATCTTTTTTGGGAAGGGTGATTAACAAATGATTAATGAAGCATAAAATTGGATGAGTGTAGCTAAAAAATTTTAAACAGGTTCAAAATGCTCATACTACTGCTACTTATTTTGTTACTTCAGAATGTCTTTGTAAGACTTTCGTGTGAAGCACAAAAATATCTGCTGCTATATCAATAGGATGGCAACAACTTCAGCGGTGAAGGCGAGTCAAATATCTCGGATTTTGTAACTATAAGTACCATCAGCGATGATGATACCACAACCTACGTATCTAGCAGATTTTGAAAGATCATGTGATGTAATCAACATACTAGATTCAAGTACAAGCTCAGGACGTTAGGTTAGTTCTATAGGACGATAGTTAGCAGGATATTTAGGGTCCTTACCTGGTTTTGATCTTTCCCTAACCAATTTGCTGAAAAAGAAAATGCAAAAAATCAACATATTTTTTTATTTTATTAATAAACACAAGGAACTAAAACAAAACATAATACACAAGTTCTAAGTTGAAATTTAAATTTTTTTTTGTGTGAAAAATATTTCATTTACCAACAGTTTACCATACCAAATTATCTCGGGCAAATGAAAAAAATTAAATATTAGTCTTTGTATATGTTCACATCTTCATTATCTGAAAAATAATCTGCATTACTTTCACTTTCGCTAGCGAGTGCCATTTGTTTACTCTTTATTCTATGTAAATTCATCAACCATCGTATATACAATTGCACAAAACACGTGTGCAGTTCCATAAACAGCAAAACTCCCAAACAAAAATTAACAAACTTAAAAGCAGACAAAAATTAACAGCAGATTATCATTATTTTTTATTTTGCTTCTCGTCGAGTAAAAAGCTACAACAAAACGTATTGACAAATTCTGCTATGCCCGAGTTTACTCGGGATAATAAATGTTTGCAATATATACATACCCGAGTTAATTCGGGATAATCAGGAAAGCGGTTAATATGGGTATCACACTTGCTTCACGCCAACCAGGCGGGTATGTTTGTTTCGTCCATGCTTCCTTAAATAGAACGAGAACAGTGACAATGACGTCCCATCTAGGAGGCGGAGTACGTGCTACGTGATACCGTCAGGACCGGGGCTTGTATTTTTTGACCAATAAAGTACTCGCTGTAATTCTACAAAATTAAAATAACTCTCATAGAGGTAGAGACAGCACGTATCAAAGCTGATGTTATTCCGTCCGTTTTTATGTTTATGATGCTTAAATGGTGAACTGTAACTCTCTGGACTAGAGACAGCAGCAAATGCCTCACCAAGCATATTTCAGACATCAACAGGTGAAGAGTAAATGGTAAATTTTTTTCTCTACCGGAAGGTGAAATTCATGGTATATGTCGTTAGCTCCTTTGACACTCGACCAAACTTGTCTGGGAGAAGTCGAAGATGTTATAAACGAGACATAACGGGACCAAAAATCTCTTTGACTATTGCGTCTGACTTTTAATGCTATTGCTTCAGCCCGTTTAAAGGCTGAAAGGTTGACAGTGTTAGGGTAACGGTGGGAGATGTTTCACAAGCGTCTTTGCTCTTTATAAACAGTATTGCATTTCGCACTCAAGCACGGGTGGCAGGGAAGCAAACTTGACGACTTGGGTATACTATATTCTGCCTCTTGGATAACTATGGATTTCATACTCTAAATGCTGCTGTTATGTGCTACTATATTATTTGTGGCATGACAAATAAAGAACAAAGTTGAGGGTCTTTTTTAATGGAAACTGTAGCAGAGTGTGGAATTATGAGAGGAAAGAGATCGCTGTTATTGAAATCACTCACATTAAAATTTAGGAAAGACAAGAGAACTAGCAAACATAATGCTAAATCAGTGGAGTGAGAAGTTCTAAAAGATGTATGAAAGAGAGTTTTTTCGTCTGGAAAACAAATTATAGTTCATGATATGTAGTTCAATTTCACGCACCTGTTCATTGCAGGTGAAACTGCTTTGACTATTTTAATCTCTGAGCAAAAAAGTCCAAAGTAACCTTTTTGTTTTCGGTGGAAGAGAAAAACCCTCACTTAACGATCAAAAAAATTTTCTCACACTGCGCATTTATTATTATTAAAGATCTCTATATATATTATTAAAGATCTCTTACACGGCGACAAAAAAAGCCTCATTTCAACTCCCCGAATGGCAACGCTGAAAAATCGACCAATGATTGCCGCTAAAAATGTCACATGCCAAATCAGCTGAGGTGGCTCAACATATAGCGCTTTTAAAAACGGAAACTGAAATAACCAGAGAGAGCATTCTCACTGATCTCTTCCGAAACTCACCCTATCAGCTGCGGCAATGTCATACTATTAAGCTAGGCAGAAGTGAGTAGACTTTGTCGATAGATCTCTATTTTAGTATTTTGTCGAAAGCGCTTTTTTTCACGAATTTATTT
>NC_092206.1:44725210-44795709 GCF_043381705.1 Parasteatoda tepidariorum
CAGATATTACGCAAACAGAGAGGATAATATTATGGTTAAACTGTATCATCCACCATAAAATTCCAACGGCTTTCATTTAATTATATAACCAAATGAAATAAGTTGGACAGAATTAGTCAATTTATCATATTTGTGACAAAGTTGTTTTAGGCATCAGAGAAAGTACGCCAGTTAGCAATTACAAGAAAATTGTTTTGACATAATATTTAAGCAACTTCAGCACAGGTAGATATTTCCCAGCTTGTTTCATAATTTACTTATAGTTATACTGCACAGTTTTCCTGAATTTAGTATTATAAGTAAATTAAGTTCAAAGTTTGAAATTTAACATGTTTTTAAAGAGCATAATGAGTTTATAGTTTTGTAATAGTTAAATTGATAATAAAGAATTTCTTTTCCATTTTATTAGCGAAGGAAAGATTTCATTGCTTATGGTTAATACAAATTTTAATCGACTCTTAAATTTAAAGAATAAGCTCTATTAACATAATTAACTCTTTTACAATAGCAAAGTGAAACAAGATTTTTCCGTAATCCTCTCTTGATTTAGTAATATATGCTTTATTTTTCAGTAATGCGTTAGGGTTCATTTATATAATCCACTTATTTGTGTTTTTTATCTCATGTATTATATAAAATTTTTTAAGGTAGTTGATTTTTTTTCTTTCAGTATTTGATTTGGTTTAGTTTGGTTTAACTATAAAAATACATGGGAAATCATCCAAATTCAAAATAGAAATAGTTCATGCATAAGCATAAATAAAATTTAAATTAAGCTTTTTTCGTGTAATTTTTGAAGTAAACAAAGGAGATTAAAATGCTTTTATCTTATGAACGCAGTAATGGCGGCTAGGCGATTTTCGTATAACTGAAGTCAACTATAATTAGGAAATTACAATGTAATTTCAACATTTAGTTTTAAAAACGTTTGTTGGGTTTGAAATATAAGCTAAAAATCAATATGAGCACTAAATAGAATTTATGTAGAGCGGTTATAGTGAAGAAATAGTTGCCAATTTGACTGTACTTTGTACCTTTTACTAATATATGAAATCTTCCATTTTCCTATTTTTCTTTCTCAATTTATTATTATTAGAAAATCTTACTTTTGAGTAATTTTCTCTGCTTTCTGTAAGAGCTCAAAAATTCTCCAAAATATGAGGAACTACCAATTGTAAGTAATTGGATTTTCATCTTTACCAATCACAGCAGGATTCTAACCCGGGTCTCCTGATTGAGAGATGAGCTCCCTCTCCTCTGAGAGCCATTGAACAACCTGGCCAATTTTGAGTTAACGACTACCAATGTTCATTTCCGTAGCCATGTCATTTTTAATCTTATCCAGAAGACAAGGGAACTCCTAAGTATTGGAAGAAATTTACCCTCGTGGTAAACTTCTTGTTAAAACTAACCCGCATTTGCGCTACACGGAGAGGAAAAATCTGCCACACTTAACCTGAGGCCAAGGGGACTATAACACGTGATTCGTCTATCACTGAGGATATGTTTCGTCAGCACTGTGGCCTGTGTTAGCCGGTTGCGGAATTTGTATCGACCAGCAATCTCTGGGATTCAAAATATACTTCTATTCATAAAAGTAAGATGTCAACTTATTTTTGGTAGACTTTTTACGAAATCTAAAACGAAAATTTAATCCCTAGAGTCCATGCCAATTTGCCAGATGAAAGATAAATAGTTTGTTACATGAGAGTCATGCGTAAGAAGAGATTTTCATATTGCCATTTAAGGTAATTAACGGCTTTAAGCAAGCGCCCAAACATTGTATAACCAGTTTGTTATTTCATTGCTTAATGAGTTTAGATGGCAATGCATTTTACTCTCCTCTTATTGATATTAATAAATAATCTACACTAAAACGAAGGGGAAGAGATAAATAAACGTAATGCGTGTAAAATGCTTCTCTGCCTAAAATTTCGAAGACTTTAGTGCAATTTGCTGACTATAAATGGTAAGTCAACACCTCTTCTTTTCATCTTTATGGATTTAATGGCTCAACTCCATAGCCCTGTAATTTTGAACCCGATCCAGAGGACAAGGGAACTCCTGAATCAAATATTGGAAGAAATGTCACCTTCGTAAAGGACTTTCTGATGGAATAAACCCGCTCTTGCTTTTCATGGAGGGGAAAATCGCAAAACTCCCCAGAACAAGTTAAAGGGAGAAGTTCTATGAATCTGTGCACAAAAATATTTAAAATACATAAAGTAGGTAAAATAGTATGTGCCCTTCCAATGAGGTGAACCAGGTTCGAATCCCCAGCAATGGATGGTCGAAGAGAATCCGCATCCGGTTTGCATCGAAAACAAGGGTGACGTGAAGCATCCTCAGTGGTAGACAGATCATGAGTTACAGCCCCTTTGCCGTCAGTTTAACCGTGGAAGGTTTTCGTGGTCTTTCTCACCATGTAGCGCAATTGTGGGTTAGTTTCATCAAAAAAACCACCACGAGGGCCAATTTCTTCCAATACTTAATCCCTTGTCTTCTGCATTGGGTTCAAAATTATAAGGCTACGGAGTTGAACATTAGTAGTTGCAAACCCAAAAAACTGGTTCCGCTGTTCAACGACGGTTAAAGAATAAAATATGGTTTGTGCATGAGTAAGTGAATAAAACCCTTATAAAAATAATACAATAAAACGTTTTGTGTATAGTTTAACTACTAATAGTGCGTAGAAATACAAAAATGTTTTAAAGACAAAAACTAAAAAAGAACAAAAAAATTTTTCATTTAGTATGCTCGTAAATTAATTTAAAAAAATATATATCCGATATTTCAGAACGTTATAAAGAGAAATAAAAACAAACTTTAAAAATCTTATAAAACTCACATAATAATTACATCGCGTCTTTTTTCGGAAACTTTATCAGATATTACGCAAACAGAGAGGAAAATATTTATTGGCACCGCCTGAAGAAAGTTCTTTTCTACCAAATTGATAGCTGAAAATATTTGCATCAACGCACTTCCTCTTTAAGCAGAACTTCTTTGAAATGCATTTAAATGGAGGAAGAAAAAATCTATACATTATTAGTTGTTAGTTTTCTAATATGTCTTCCATATGAAAAACTTAAATTTATTCAGCAATATTCTCAGACAGTTTGCGCAAACTACAGAGAAAATAAGATCGACTATTATTATTTGAGTTACTTTTTCATAGATGAGTTCACATAAGTGAAAATTGTCCTGTCTTTTCACATAGGTTGCTATGGAGACTGAGTAATTTTTCCTCTTATCTGAATGAAATTATCACTTGCAGCTTTTTTTTTCTGGAGAGAAGGAATTGTTGAGAAGTTGCATTATTATTATATACTCAAGAGGAAGAAATTCCATCATGAGAAGCTGCGTAAAAATAAGAAATGCAGCCTGATATTTGCTGCAAAAAAATGAATAAACAACTTATGAAAAAAGATTTTCTTTTATCTGTTATAAAGTAGGATACGGATTAATGATGTTTTATTGAAATCAAGCACAAAAGAGTACGTCATTATGATTAATGGTTACAAGGAAAAATATTTCATAATTTATCTTTGTTGATCAATACAAAATACTTCCTACAAAGGGAGTGTTTAAGATTCATGTTCAATAGCAGCATACTCACTCTCAGTTTATATAAAAAAAGAAATATTAATAAAAATATTTTTAGTAATTATATTCTTTCATCTAAAAACCTTGTTTACTTTCTGACTTATTTCTATAAAAACTAAGCTTTCATACTGTATATCTCCGGCCTTAAAAAAGTTATTTTATTAATATATTGTATAAGCTATATGAAGTGAAATCGGCCTAGAAGAAGGATGCTATAGAGATTGAAATTATAGAGAATAAATATATTCCAAGCAGATATTTAGATAAAAATAAATGCGTGATAGATAACATGATGTGCTCATAATAGTTTTGAATTTTCTTTCTAAGTTTTGAAAATTATAATAATATTCTATTTCTTATTGTATATCTTCGGTTTCAAAATTATATTTTATTATTTTATTGTATTAGCTATATGAAGAGAAATCGGCCTAGAAGAAGGATGCTATAGAAATTATAATTATAGAGAATAAAGATATTCTAGGCAGATGTTTAGATAAAAATTAATGATTGATAAATAATATGATGTGTTGATAATAGTTTTGAATTTTCTTTCTGAGTTTTGAAAATTGTAATCATATTCTATTTCTTATTTTATATCTCCGGTTTCAAAATTATATTTTATTATTATATTGTACAAGCTATGTAAAGAGAAATCGGTCTAGAAGAAGGATGCTATAGAGATTGAAATTATAGACAATAAATATATTCCAAGCAGATATTTAGATAAAAATAAATGTGTGATAGATAACATGATGTGCTCATAATAGTTTTGAAAATTGTAATCATATTCTATTTCTTACTGTATATCTCCGGTTTCAAAATTATATTTTATTATTATATTGTACAAACTATATGAAGAGAAATCGGTCTAGATGAAAGATGCTATAGAGATTGAAATTATAGAGAATAAATATATTCCAAGCAGATATTTAGATAAAAATAAATGCGTGATAGATAACATGATGTGCTCATAATAGTTTTGAATTTTCTTTCAAAGTTTTGAAAATTATAATCATATTCTATTTCTCATTGTATATCTCCGGTTTCCAAATTATATTTTATTATTATATTGTATTAGCTATATAAAGAGAAATCGGTCTAGAAGAAGGATGCTATAGAGATTATAATTACAGAGAATAAAGATATTCCAGGCAGATATTTAGATAAAAATAAATGTGTGATAGATAACATGATGTGCTCATAATAGTTTTGAAAATTGTAATCATATTCTATTTCTTTCTGTATATCTCCGGTTTCCAAAATATATTTTATTATTATATTGTATAAGCTATATGAAGAGAAATCGATCTAGATGAAAGATGCTATAGAGATTGTAATTATAGAGAATAAATATATTCCAAGCAGATATTTAGATAAAAATAAATGCGTGATAGATAACATGTGCTCATAATAGTTTTTAATTTTCTTTCTAAGTTTTGAAAATTATAATCCTATTCTATTTCTTATTGTATATCTCCGGCTTCAAAATTATACTTTATTATTATACTTTATTATTATATTGTACAAGCTATATGAAGAGAAATCGGCCTAGATGAAAGATGCTATACAGATTGTAATTATAGAGAATAAATATATTCCAAGCAGATATTTAGATAAAAATAAATGCTTGATAAATAACATGATGAGCTCATAATAGTTTTGAATTTTCTTTCTGGGTTTTAAAAATAATATTCATCATTGTTGGGAGTCAGATATTGTTGTTTTTAATACCACTTCACTGTACTCTTTAAGGGTTTGATTTAAAGCTCATTAAAGTGCTTGATTGAGTAGCCCTTAATTATTTATAAGTTAAGTATTTTGTACTTAATGAATAATTCACTAAATAGAATTACAAAGAAAATCTTTCTTGATATCTCGGAAATAATTTACGATTGATATTGTTATGGCGAGGTTGAATGTTTAAGTTACTTTTAGATGATTTTACGATATTCTAAATTAATTTAAAAATATGTTTGTATATCTGCTAATTGTGTGATTGAACAATTAAAATTTGTTAAACAATGCTATTTTTATGATATTGGGAGTAAAATTCAAGAAATTTTTCATGTTCCCTTTTTAGACTCTAAAGCAACTCTTCAAATGAATACCATGTATCTTTAAAATTTAAAAATAAATTTCCGCTTTAAAAGCGAAATCTGTCATTTTAAAAAATCACAGTGACGACGAAGGGAAAAAATGTGCAATATATTAAATCTAGTTTCTTTGTCGACGATGCAATAAAATGTTCAAATATTTATTTCCTTGAATTCAATAGCACTATAAATCCAAACGATATATTTTTGAACAAATACTTCAAAATCCAAATTTGACATTTAAAAATTTAAGCTATGGAACATAATGCATAAAGTGTTTAGATAAATCCAACTATTGTAGACGATCTTTTCGACTTTTGAAATGTAGAACAAAATATTGAAACAGATTATAAAACTTTTTCCTTTAGGCAGAGCAATGTGAAATAATGTGAGAAAGTACAATTGAACATCTACAAGCTTATCATCGATTCCTCAAATCTCTTCCGATGATTTGATATGGATGGTAGAAAATCCCTTTCAAATTGCCATCTAAATCCCTTTTTTCCTGAATCAAGGACATCAATTTATACAGCAAAAGGGACACAACTGTAGATAAAAAGACCAGGTAAAAGTAATAAGCAATAGAAACTGTCTTTTCCCACATTTAGGGATCTTTTTCTTGTAGAGGGAAAATATATATTTTTCTGGATATAAAAACAAGATCCTCAACTGCACGACTTTTTGAATATTTACTAGATTGTAAGGGCAGAAATAAAGTAAAATATTGAATTTTTTTCAGCATGAAATAATACATTTAATAAATCTTGCAAAGCATGGAAGTTATTTGAATATTTTGAAATACTGAGGACGTGAATCGTATATTTCATGCTGGCAAAACCCGTAATAATTACTAAAAACTCGTATTTTACAATTTTGTAATTTTCTTTATTTCATATTACAATATCAAATATTTTACACATTTATTCATGTTACACTGGGGAACTTTTTTTTAATTTCCTGCGGCATTAGTTTTAACAGATCTTACTTTCGCATCGCTGAGTTCAAATCTGCAATTTGCTTCTCCCTACAAACAGCAATTTTTATGCATTTAAATATTATCCGAACTAGGACTTCTTTTAAATTTAATTGACTTCTAAGTGTCCACTTTTCGTGAACGTAGGGCGTGGTGCGTAGGGAGAGTGAACTATAATACATTTCAGCTCATGATGCCATACGTACAGGTCATAAATCTTTTGACTTACGTGTTATTTTCAAAGGAGGAGATAGTAGAGATAGGTTGACACAAGCACTAATGTTATAAGCAAACATATCACACTGATCTCTGAATTTTGAAATATAATATCTTTAAATCACTCCATAAGAAAAAACTGATTTTTGTTTCATTATATTTATCTACATTGTGTATGTCGGTGAAAATAATTTTCGAAATTATATAGTAGTCAGTTTGAGAAAAATCCTGCTATGGCCATATCGCACTTACAACTCAATCGCGCGTAATAAGATAATTCCTATGGAAACTATGCTCTTGTAAAGTTAAGTAAAAAATATTGTTTTTTTATTATTTAGATTGTATTAATGCATGAGCAAAGACACTTTTTCCACTGCATGCAATAATGAAAGCAGTTTTTTTTTCATGAATCTTCGATCATTATTTGCGTCCTTTCATTGCAAAATAAATCTAGAATCATGACCCAAATTCGGTGAAAGTATCTCACGACTAGTTATGGAGTAAAACATATAAGGGGATTTTGCAGTTGTGAAGTAATATGATGTGGTTTAAGTCAATAATGCACTTTATGGAAGTAAGTAAAGTTACGATACTTGTATTTCACTATTATTACATTATATTTCGTCCTATGAAACGACGAGTTCCAAAGAATAATGTGCTATATTATAAATATTGTGAATTCTTAAGAGTTATTTATCAGTTTGGTAAAGTTTTTGTCAAACTTTAAGCCAGTGCAATGTGCTGCTCAGGGAAATTGTACAAAACATTAATAATTAAATTTCTTAGAAACATAAGTGCACAGTGTCACTTAAGCGCATGAATTATTAAGAGATACACATATTTTATTTTATAACCAAGTTGAACAGCCGATATAATTCTGACTTTATGATTTTCAATGTTCAATTCCGAAGTCTTGTAATTTTGGACCCAACTCATAGGACAAGGAACCTGCTGGATCAAGAATTTGGACAAACTTGCCTTCGTGAAGAACTTTTTGATAGAGATGCATTTGCGTTATCTGAAGAGGAAAACATCGATTGATTGATTGATTGTAGAGTTTAATGGCGCAAGATCCAAAAGAGGACATGCTGCGCCAAACAGTTCGTTAATGCAGATTAAAATGTAAAATGTAAAATGCTTAGAACATTTTTATTTCTATAAAATGCATAAAGGTAATAAAACCGTCAATAACGAGACGAATATATTTAAAAGTCACTAAAATCCAATGAAAGGTGTATTTATATAAGGTAAAACGGTGAATGGATAATAAATAGGAGTGAATAAAATCAGATAAAACCTTCTATATACAATATAAAATACCAATCGCTCGCAGAAATGCGAAAATGTTAGGATGATGGATTTTACCTAACAAATCCTTCATACTTGAAATAGTGCTATTAAAAAAGGTAATACGATGTTGGTTAAAACAGGGACAAATGGTTAAAATGTGATGAAGCGTAAGTAAAACGTTACAAATGTCGTATTTGGGAGGAGATTCTCCAAATAATAGATGGAGATGGGTGAGTCGAGTGTGGCCGATTCTGAGACGAGAAAGTTTTACGTCTGCACTACGTCGACGCAATACTGGTGTATGATTGAGATAAGATTTTATATTATATAGTTTATTTTGAGTTCAAAGATCCCAGTGTTGTTGCCAAAGAGATAGGATAATCTGCCGAATATGTAATTTAATATCCGAGTATGGTACGGAAATTGTTAAGGCAGTAGTGGCAGATCGTGCTGCAGAATCAGTCAACTCATTTCCTGGTAAACCGACGTGACTTGGTATCCAACAAAATAAAATGTCAAATCCTTTCTTATGAAGGGTGATTAATGAATGATTGATGAAGCATAAAATTGGAATAGTATTACTGCGAAACTTTTCTAACTGCTGCAATACGCTCATACTATCGATGAAAACATCGAAGATCTCCCTTAGTCTGCCCGCCGGTAGAAAGATTCTATCCCAATATACATTTGCCACTGAAGTTATTTTACGTCAGCACTGTGGTCGGTGCGAGCTGTGGCCAGAATTAGTATCAGCCAGTCACTGCTCGGATTCAAACCTGGATCATCTCATTGGTAAGTGAAAACTGGATCTCCTGATTTAGCATGGATCAAGGTATACTTAAAAATAATGAACTGTAAAAATAATTGTACCTTTGAAATATGTGCTTCTATAAGCAGTACATATTCCGGTTTTTCAAACATTCATTTAGAGCTATATTTATTTTCTTAAACGCACTTTTTTAGCTATGCCCCAAATAAAAAATTAAAATCATCAACAAGTTAAACAATGTACAAAAAAATAGTTGTTTGCGTCAATGTTCTCAAGGGTAGGTCACTATGTATTTGCAATCATGGAACTTCAAAAATTACGTTAAGTAAAGTATTTATGTTACCTTTTTTTTTTAGTTTAGCGTAGCTTTTTATGGTTAAGCTAATTTAATCTAACAAAATTTGCTAGCATTATTGAATTTTTCTCAATTTTAACGATAAAAACAAATATTATAATTACAAGGGTTAGTTTTTTATGTTGAGTGAATTTCTAACCAAATTAATGCTTTCCCAAGGGGGTGTGCCCAGCTTTATACGTGCTTTACACCAAGAAAATGAATAGCTTTTTCAAAGCGTTCGATGTTACAAGGGCAGTTTCAAGTGGCCTGCAGTAAGTAATTAATGTTTTCGTTAATTGCTTAAAAAAACGTGAATGCTCTGACTCCGGAGGGATAATGACAATTTGTGTCGAAAAGATTCTAACATTCTAACAGAATTTTTTACTTGTTCCTGATTAAGGGTAATTCGTGGTTAGATTCAACTTAAACTGAAAAGAATTCAGGGGGAAAAAAACTCCCTTCGGAAAATTAAATCCGAATATTCCACGAATAGGTTTCACTGTTATTTTCGCGCAGAATTAAACGATAAATCTGCGAATCTCTTAAGAGATTTAAGCAGAAAAAAATCATTATTTAAAGGTAATTAAATCTTATTTTCCCATTTCTAAATACTGCTGTGACTAAATATTTGATTTTCTTCAATTCTCAAAGCAATTTTTTACATTGAATGTTCATTGATCTAATTATTTGAGTTTTGAATTATTATCTTTGAAATTATTTCAAATAACTAGGTTTCAAATCAAGCACATTTTGTTAAGAAAGTAATTCAGAAAGCCTTGAATTTCAACCTACGCAAATATTTTATCACTGTTACGTAATTAAATAATTTTGTATATTACAATTGTAGTATTCTTTTCCCTTTTTCAAAGGGTAATTAATGGAAAAGTAACTATTCAGAAAGATCTATGCTCATTCAGAAGAAATCAAGTTTGAATAATTATGTTGCCTCTCATCTGAAAATGCTTTAAGAGTCGATTCAATGCATCCATTTTTAAAACTCGAAGGAAGCAGGTAGGTAGGTATTTAATTTACGGCATACTAGATCTGCGTAATTGGCTTATCTGTGACGATATTAGAAACATCCATGAGGATGATCCAAAGCCATGACAGTTGTGATTCACTGTAAGGGGGAATAGCTCTTTAACTTTGGTATCCGAAGACCTGACACGAAGTCTAGCACTTTATGGTAGAATAGTTTAATGACAACCGATACCTTGCAACCTCGGTTTCAACGCAGGTTGATCAAGCGTGGTTGCCCGCTCGCCTACTGACCACAGCCGGTGATACTAGACGTCTGTTTTTACTGGCAACCCTGTATTTACGATCATTCCAATGTGGGACCAAAGAGACAGAAATGTACGGTTGGCTACGTTTTAAATTGGGTACTCAGTATTTTTTTAAAACTAAGTTACAAAATGAAACCAAACTGCTTCTTAACTTATGTTTTATCCCATTAGCTGTTTGGACTCAGTGCTCAGTCTAAGTTATGAAGAGAAATTAACAAAGCATTAAAATGCATTAGAGGTTTGCCTCTGTTTGCATATAAGAAAAAATATCAAACTTGCTTGTGATGGTGACTCTTGTATTTATCTAAAACGGCTTTTTTCATCTTTTATTATAACAATTTGCTGTATCAGCTTCCTTTGATTGGTACCAATGCACTTTCTACAAAAAGTTCTGGAATGTTATTAAGAAATCACCGAGAAGATCGCAGTGGTTCCTCGGGCTCACGATTCTAATATTTATCATTAAAAATTCTTTTTAGCCAATTTGATTTTAAAAATTCGATAAGTACTTGTACCAGCAGTAATGCAGTGGTAAGAAAAAGCTCAATACACGATTAAGTTCAGCCTTTCTTGGCAAACTATCACTAGGGTACCTCGGGGTCGTGATTCCCGTATTTACCTAAAAAAAGGTAAATCCCGTGAGGAATTTGATTGGTTAAGATTTGTGAGATTAATAAAATACAATTTTATGTAATCAATATAAACATAAATCACCATACAAAATTGATTTTTTCATACTGTTCTAACAAAATCTGTAAATTTGAGATGCCCTTGGAAAAAATTTAAACCACACATTTTGTGTAATTTCAAGGGACAGAAAACCATGAAGATCAATTTTCAAGTTTAATCTTTTAAAAATTGATTAGATCCCAGTTTCTGTACGTTAGTATCAAGGAAAAAGATTTTTCATCTATGTGGGAAGAACTAAAAAAAAAAAAATTAAATATGAAGGCAAAATATATGTTGTTTTCTCTACTTTGTCGCAGAACCATGAAAAAAAATGGTTTTCTAAATCTAATGATTCGCTTTAAAAGGATGTGGAACAGGAAAAAAAATCAGATTGTTGGAAAGGAATGATTATTAGAGAAATGTGTTTTTAATAATCGCCTTTTGACTTCACTGTTTCTTCGAGTAATCAAACTACAGTTCGAGGCTGGAAGAATGTTTCCAGTCATGCTTCTTTTAACAGCAATTCGTTGATTTTTACTGCATGTTTTTTCTCGCTTCAATATTAATTTATGACCTCTAAATATGCATACTTCTGATTTCATTTCTGATAGAGATTTGCAAAATAAAAATAGTCATTAAGAAGCGATTATGCTGTATAAAAAATAAGGCTCTACGTGATTCTACTACCATTAATAGCAAGAATAATTTGAGAAAAAAAAATTAAATTCGGAACACACACAGTCCCAAAAACAATATTTTCATCTCGTATTTCGCATAGGATTAACATTTAGTTTTATTAAATCAAACTTATTTTCAGATAAGAAATTAGCTACTCAGAACTTTTGAAATTAGAATTGAAGTTACATCATCATTCAAATTAATATTATGTTATGCTTTTGAGAAATCGTTAAAACGCGGTATCTATTACTAAGCAAATCCTATTATTAAGCAAAATTAATCAGATTAAATTATCCTAATAAAATTAATCCTTATTGAATCAAATTTAATCCTATTAGTCCAATAAAATTAATCTTATCCTATTTTTACGCAAAAGTGCAAGCTTCTGAAGTTAAATTTTGTGCCATGAACTTTCTAACCTTTTGCAAATGCTGCTTTTTGTTAGTAGTAATTAAAATTAGCGATAAATATTCCATTTTTTCAAAGTAAAAATTTGGAATTTCAATTTTTTAAAGCTTGATTATATTAAAATAATATAATAGAAACAAATTCAATAACTCTTAGTTTATTTTTATACAATAGATACGCAATCGAATTTTATAATAATGGAACAAAACAAATAGTTGTTTGTGAGGTCTCTATAAATAGCTTTATCAGTCATGAAGGACTTACTCGGAACAGTTAAAATAAGATATGCTCCATCGTCAGGCTCTAAAAAGAAAAAGTAACAGTAAAATTCGTAAAATGTTTATCTATACAGCATTATCTAGCAAAAGGAAGAAAAAAACTGCTGTGGAATCACGGGGACATGGAATTCGGATTGAAGGCTAATTCTCAAAGAAAAATATTCTATAATGGAAGGCACAAGCTTTGAAACAAAGGTAGACTGCTACTGTTTCTAATACATTAGATAACCCATGAACACATGGTTAACTGCCTGCTTACTCATAAGGATGAAAGTTTTTCATAGTTTCTCCATGGTTAAATAGACAACTTCAGTCAACTGCTAGCTTAAGCATGAAGTTAAATTTATTGTAATGAACTTATTGTAAATAGCACAAGTAATATTTTAAAAAAATAGTTTTATCTTTCATGAAAATTCATAGTTTTGGAAGTTGCACAGAGAAACAGCAAACATATATTGTGTAATACCCGAATTCCAAATGGGTGGAAAAAAAGTAAATAATCCTATAATCCTACAAAAAAAGTATCCTATAATCATTATCCTACACATTTAAGGCACCTAATACACAAACTTTATTTTTGATTTTTCTGTTTCATATTCCGATACGGTTTCATACTATTACGTTTGTAAAGAATAAGTAAGAAAAATTAACAATATATAGAGTAACATTGAAAGTGTGATGTTCAAAATTTACCATAATTTTTCCACGGCTAAACAGACAACTTCAGCAATTTCATTTTTTCAATTTTATTATTTCTTGTTGAGTTCCCGCTAATTAATTTTTTGAAACGCGTTATAAAGTATCAATGTAAAAGCACATAGTTTCATATACCTTTTTTTACTATTGTCATATGCTGTGAAATTATAAAAGTTTATTTTACTTGTAATTAGGCCGTGGTAGACTAGTGGTTAGAGAATAGGACTCCAGCCCGGGGGAGCTGGTGTTCGATCCTCAACACCACCTTAACAATCTGAGTATATGCGTGCCTGTGGATTCAAAAGTTCCGTGGTCGGTCGCTATGCAGTACCATCGGTACAGGGATCTGGAGAAAATTTCTTTCTCCTTCAGAAGTATGTCTAATATGAGGAAAAGGCCTCACTAACTGTGATGAATCTTCGGATCATCTACAGGGATGTCTCACAGACCGTCAACAATAGCCTATTGTGCAGCTCTAGTGCGGCGCAAATAAACTACCTTCCTTGCTTGTAATAGACTAATATAGAAAACTTGAGAACCCTACTATTATTTTAAATTGATTAGAGTTATGATCCTATTTAGTTGATCCTTTGGATTAGATCCTATGGAGCGTAGTGAGCGAACCAGTGATAAGAGAAATTTTTAGAGTAAACAGTTAGGTCCGCCGTGATTTTTGTAAAGGCACTAAAATTAGTTTAGAATAGCGGTTTTGTATAAGGTGCCGACATGTATGCATATAAACATTCTGCTTCTTATACAAATACTTATTAAACAATAATCAAAAATTCAAATTACGAAAAAGAAAAATTGCATATCATTGTTCATAATGAGTGATAAATATTAAGTCATTTTAAAAATCCCAATTTCACATTTTTAGAAGAATTTTAAGCAACAAAATTGAAACTAATACATTACCTTGAATTATTGCTACAATTTAAATTCATATTTTAAGCAGTATAGATAATTTTAACCGTTGTTTAATACTAAACTAAAATGAGCATTTCCTTAATTCAACATCCAAGTCAAATTCAAGTTAAGTCATATCCAATATTTTGAAAGGCATAGTATAAGTGCCTTATGCATGCAGTGTCATCACTGATACTTTAACATTTTAAAGTGTCCTCTTTTATGTGGTACATTTGAGATTTGAAGTATATGATTGAAAGTACTTCATTTTAATACACTCTGTAACTGATAGCTATATATAGCTGAAGTTAACATACACTGTTAGTGGAAACTTGAAATCTGGCAGTCAATATCTTAGAACCATCTAGTGAGTAATATTACATTAAAGTCTTTGTAGTGCTCATTTTGTATCCATAATAATTTGAAACAGATTCATTCCAATAAGAACGAGGAACTGAATGCATTTAAATCTAGTTAGATATGGATTAATGGGATAATTCTACAAAAGAAATATTTTTTAAACGCACTATAAAATTTTGAAGCAATTACGAAAGTTGCATCCTAACTTTAGGATTAATTAACATCGATTTTTCCATTACGTTTGCATAAAAATGCAACTGGTTAAAAATTTAATATTAAGGGGGGCACTGTCATGATCAATTATCCTATTTTCGCTTTTAACTAACTTAATATTTTAAAAATTCTTCAAACAAAAAATAAATGAAAAAAATCTATATGAATTTTGTAAACTCATCTTAGAATTGGGATAAGTGTCTAATTTAATGAGATAACATTCATTTAATAAACTACTATGTTTAACAAGTCAAATAAGTAAAACATTCCCACAACAGCCCGTAGTGGGCCAGGAAGGGTAAGGCTCTATAATTTTGAAGCCATTTGTGTGGTTGTTTTCAGTGTGGTCAGTATTGCGCACATGCCGTCTTTACTTCCCAGACAAGCTGGTACCCATTGATCCGAAGATGGGTGGGCTTCAAACAGCCACCGGGTATCGAAACCCAGTTCTAAAAAAATCACAGTTCAGTGTCGTAACTATTGAACCATCGCGGCTCAAAAGGGTTAAAAAAATAAAAGGGAAAATTAAAAAATACATATTTGATTTAAATAAATATATATTTTAATTACAAGACAGTTGAAATAGACTTTATTATGCCAAGCTGAAAATGTATGAAACATACACAAAATGCGGAAGTAAAATGGAGATTAAAATATTACGCAAAAACAAAAATGAAGCAAGTTTTACTCGATAATTATCCATGACAAACTATACAAAATCGCTATATTTAATTTAAAGATACTTGTCCAAAATTGATTATAAATATTTTACAGTATTCTTCCAAAGTCTAGAAGTGAAAACTTTTTACAGTTTAATTTCCAAAACAAATCCCTGAATCGCGATGAATAGAGAATTCGAATATCTTGCTTATGAATGAAAAAGTATCACATACATGAGATCAAGAACACATTAGTTGGAAAAGCTAAACCTTAAATGATTGCACTTTTAGATCGAAAACAATTAAACTTTAAATATGTAGATAGTGTTCTTTAAATAGATGGATAGTAAAATGTGTTATATCGGCGAATTTTGAAAATCATGTAGGAAGATAAAACTTCGTTGTATGGTTGAGTAACTGTGATTAACTATTGAGTCACTATTTAATATTTTCCTTTATCTGCGAGTATTATGCAGAGCATTCCAGACATTTTTCAGAATATAAAAGCTTAATTCAATTATCTCTTCAATAATGAAAAAAAAGTCAAAATGTTTTTTAATAGACGTAACATATATGATTTATAACTTTTCTTAAGTCTAATTATAGTTATAAGATATAGATTACAAAGGTATTGAATTTTTTGACAGAGAATAAATGAAAAAGCTTAATTTCCACAAATCCTAGCATTTTTAAAGCAAATTTCGCAAAATGTCATAGTTCACGAAAGAACGGATCAATGCTAAATCCACAAGCACAATGGCGATAAATGATTCAATATAGTTCATATTTACCTTACACAATTACAAATTTTTATAAAATTTCCAACAACTTTTGAAACTTTGCTATAAGGCATAGTAATGGGTTCGAATCTCGGCGAAGGCTGGTTTATTCAAATTCCGCGCCCGGCTCGCACCGACCGCATTGCTGACTTAAAATAAGCTCAGTGGTAGACGGATCATAGGTTTGAGTTCCATTTCCGTCAGGCTAACCGTAGGGTGGTTTTCATGGTTTTCCTCTCTATGTAACGCAAATGCGGGTTAGTTCCATCAAAAAGTACTACATGAAGACAAATTTCTCCCTATACTTGATCCAGAAGCTTCCTTGTCCTCTGGATTGGGTTCAAAATTACTAGGCTACTGAGTTGAACACTGGTAACCGTAAACTGAAAATTGGGTTTGCTGTTCGACGGAGGTTTTTTAAAAAAAAAGGCAAAGTGTAACTTCACGTTTTTAAAATCTTCTAGGAAATTATTTTTGAGTTCTATACACTTCTAGAATTTTTATTCTAAAATTGTCGTAAAATAACCGGTAGCAGACTTTTCATCCAATTTACCGGAAAGTTTACGGTTAAGAATAGTTTTTATTTTTGAAACAGTTTACAACTAGCATGGTTCCACAACTGTAAAAATGAATTTTAATTGGACATTGGAGCTAGGTTGTGGTTGAGTTGTGTTTTATCAAATAAACCGTAAAATGTGGTGCAATTAGTTAGATTTGCTTGTTTCACCTGTCGTATGTATTAAGCAGCTTTATGCTGCTGTAATCTATGAGTGAAGAAGAGTATTACATTCTAATAGTCTGTAGTCACAAATTAGTGAGTGCAGGGCACTGGAAACTCTTCCCGTGTTGAAGATGGATGAAATATTGCGTAGTCAACTCTGGGATTCGAACCCCCGTTCTGTAGGTCATCAGATTAACAGGTTAGCCCGTTCGGTTACAATATGTACCCAGCTGCAGGAATCAAAGTGGCTTCATTAGGTGGACCTAGTTGGTGTGATAAAAAACTGATTGTTTAACCGTTTTAAGGTGAAACCAGTAACTGTTTTTCTCCCAGTTAACTGTTTGAATACCTTCTTATTAATGGTGTCCTGGCCATTTTGTTTGAATATGGTAAAACAAATAAATTGTTATTTTGCTATTTTTTCTGAAAATTTAACCCAACAGTGTCGATTCAAATCGGTCATTTTTTTTACAGGGACAGACTTTGAAATTTTGCTTCTGGCCAGAAGATATTTATTGCAGTTTTATCAGTGGCCACCTTTTAAGACACGTGACCGCTCTTACAAGATTTGGTAACTTGAAACGATTAAAATAATGTTGATGCAATTAATGTAATTTTCTTATAAGCATTTTCCCAGATACGATGAATATTACAAAGTTCATTTAAAAATGAAAAAAAAATTATTTTATGGATAATAAAATATTCAGAATTTCAAATATTTGAATACGTGAAGTGCATTTTCTTCATCCTGTGAATATTTGTGACAATTACTTTTGCCATATAATATTAAAGTATTTTATTTTCTAAAACAGATAGTATTTGTTTTCGAAAATTTCCTAAGTTTCACATTATTAAACATCACGTTTTAAAGTTCATAATTTAAATGAGGTGCCTAAAATGCTGCATCTTCTCAGCTATTCTGCATTATTGTGATTATCAAAACCTTGATCTGATTACAATATTTGAAAATATTGAATTCTTATTATTTAATCTTCCAATTAAATTTCCATAAGCGGATAATACTTCTGAAATGTGAAAAGTTAAGGGTTTCTCAAATATAGCAAAATGAGATTTAGTTTTAATATTATTATTTTTTTTGTGTAGGAATTTCAAATATCACTAAAACTTACAAGACTTTTCCCCGTGATAATTTTTTTAAGCTTCTGAATATAAAGGTCTGAAAAAATTATAAATTCCTATAATTTGATTCGGAAATAAATTGCAATTTAAAATGTTGAAATGTTGAAACTTTTTATAAAAAAATTTGTAGATAGAGTATTAGCATTTGAATTTAAGCTATATTAATTATATTATGATTAAGAAAATACTTTCATTGACATCAAAAGTTACACAGAAAATTTTTTTTTATTGACATTATTTTTATTGATTGTGTATACTAGAAAAATGATGAACTTTAGATTAACAATTTATGAAATCCAATTTCTGAACTGATTAGTAATTGTCATATCAATTTAGAGAAATTCAGTCAATTATCAACGATCTATATTAAGAGCCATTCTTTTGAAAATCGGACAAAAACCTAAAATTTTGATAACTGTATATTTTTTTATTTGATAGATTTTTTTAATGTTGAATAATTTTTTTTCCCAAGTAGTAAATTTTTTCTCTAAAAGTAGGAAGTTAGAAAAAATTAAAAAATAAATTAATAAAAAATAAATTAAAGTAGAGAAAAAATTTTAAAGTAGGAAGTTAGAAAAAATTAAGAAATAAATTAATAAAAAGTAAATTAAAGTAAAAATTAAAAGTAGGAAGTTAGAAATAACTTCCTACTTTTTTCGAGACAGTACAGAGNATAAATTAATAAAAAATAAATTAAAGTAGAAAAATAAATTAAAGTAGAAAAATAAATTAAAGTAGAAAAAAAATTTTAAAGTAGGAAGTTAGAAAAAATTAAGAAATAAATTAATAAAAAATAAATTAAAGTAAAAATTAAAAGTAGGAAGTTAGAAATAACTTCCTACTTTTTTCGAGACAGTACTGAGGATCTTTCTCGAGGTCTTGAAAAATCTTCAAAATAAATTCAGATTTCATAAGAAGTTTATGTGTAATTAAAAAAATATATTTATGGAAGAAAAAATACTGGAGCGTTCGTTTGCTCAAACATTTAACCTATAAGTCACTATTTTTGCTGACAGTCATTTCTCCAAGATAACATGTGTTGTTAAATGGATAGTCCTGGGCTATGAAAAATTGTCACATCTTACCATAAAAATCTGAAAACTTTTTATAAATAGGGTGAAAGGATATAACTTCTTTCAGGCAAATCTCTGAAATGCAGCACTGAGATTTACTTGATTAAATTACTTGATTTCAAGCTTACTTGATTAAATAACTTAATATATCATCTAAAAGAAGCTATCGGAAAGTAAAGTTAAAAATATTCAATTGAAACTTTAGTTTGTCAGATTTAGGGTAAATATTTGTAAATATTACTTAGTGAGTACTTTACCTTTAAATCAAAAATTTTAAATACGGCCTAGCAAAATAATGTAGACAATATCATTAAAACTATTAGTTTTCGCATAGATTGACTTTAAAAAACACGTAGCTCACCAAATGGCAAGCTAATCAAATATTGAATTCAATCATATCTGATAAAAGCACCAAGAGTGGCTATAATTCCATAATTAATGCTCGAAGAGATTAAAAAAAAGTTAATCTTACCATGATATTTATTCTTTAATGTAATTTAAGCACCCAAGTTAAAGCATGAGGTAAGTGCAACCAGTTATTTCTTTATATTCGCAGATAAACAGACTTGTGTACTCAAAGACAGAGGGTCCCAGAATGGTAGAATGGTAGAAATCATATAAATCTCGGTGCGCTGCCGCGAAGCGGCATTAACCGATTCATCTGTAGTAGTAATTCGATGATGAGGAGTAGTGAGGTGGAATGGAGATGGGGGGAAGAGGTGGTGCTTAGCACACAAAGGGTCCCACAGGATCGGTAGGTAGGTATTTTATTTACGTCACACTAGAGCTGCACAATGGGCTATTGACGACGGTTTAGGTAACATCCTCTGCAGAGGGGATGGCTACCCTACTTTGGTAGCAAGATGTCCCTGGCACGAAATCAAGCACAGTTTAACGAGGACATATACAATGCACCCGCGGTCCCTACGCAGGCTGATCAAAGTGGTCACCCACCCTCTCACTGACAGCATCCAGTGATGCTCGACTGCGATGTTCTTCTGGGAACAGTGTCTTTACCACCAGTCCACCGTGGGACAGGATCCCACAGGGAATTGATCATAAGATACAGCTCCCAGTAGATCACTGAAGTTAATCACTGACAGCGATCAGTAAAACTACTTTCCTTCCTGTCGTCCTTGTGAAAATGTTCTATCAAAAAGTGTTCGACTTCGCGAGCAAGTAGTAGGGATATTAAAACGGAGGAGCCATCACTTCAGCACAGGATCAGAATTATGATGGCATGTCTTTCGATCATCCTCAGGAATGTTTCCCAGACGTTCAACGATTCCGCAGTTCTAGTGAGGCGTGAACAAACTACTACTACTATGCAAAAGAAAAAAAAAACAAAAGAAAAAANAAAAAAAAAAAAAAAAAAAAAAAAAAAAAAAAAAAAAAAAAAAAAAAAAAAAAGAAGGAGAAAGGTAGCCAAAGAGATATTGTTCTTCCACCTGATAATATGAAGTGTGGATGTCGTAGGTTCAAATCCCAACGAAACCTTGACTGCATGAGTCAACTGACCCTATTTTTAGTTTTGTAATAAATTAGTTAAGGTTTCTAAGTTCAAGAGTTTTTATAGGGGGGAGGCAAAATGGCATATGACATTATTTTGGGTTTCAAACCCATTACCTTTATACTTCTGAGTCCCGCAGTGGACTGATCGTTAAGACACGGTTCCCAGCACATCACCGAAGTCAAGCATCACTGGCTGCGGTCAGTGTGCGGGTGGGTGACCACTTGGATCAGCCTGCGTAGGGACCGAGGGTGTGCGGTATTGGTCCTCGTTAAATTGTTCTACCGTAAAGTGCTCGACTTCGCGTGCAGGTCGTCGGGCTACCGAAGCGGGGGTGCCATCCCCTCCGCAGAGGATCAAAATTGTGATGGTGTGTCTTCGAATCATCCTCAGGAATGTTTCCCAGACCGTCGACAATAGCCCATTGTGCAGCTCTAGTGCGACGTAAATTAACAACAACAACAACAACTTCTGAGTGTTTTATATGGTTTGTATACTTTTGTCGATATTTTTTGATCACAGAAGCCTTAATAGAAAATCGTAGTAATAATTTTAGTATAACAGTAATAGCTACCAAAACGGGGGAACTATCCGCTCTGTACGGAATCAAATTCGTAATGCTACGTTTACGAATTTTCTTCAGAGATGTTTTCTGGACTATCGCAAATACCTTAGTCAAGAGCCGTGATGGCTCAGGGGATAGAACTTTCGCCTCTCATTGAGGTGCTTCAAGCTCATATCACAATGATGGATGGTCGAGATGAATTCTTCACCTAGCTCGCACTGATCACACTGCTGTCGTAAATTATCAGAGTGGTTGACGGTTCATGGAGTAGAGTCCTCTTGCTATCGGGCTAACCATGAGAAGTTTTAGAGGTTTTCTTTCAATGTAATGCAAATGTGGGTTAGTTTCGTCAAAAATTCCTCCACGAAAGCTATAGTTTCGTTCAATACTGAATCCAGGAGTTCCCTTGTCTACTGGGTCATGTTTAAAATTACAAGGCTATGAAGTTGAACATTGATAGTTGTAAGCTGAAGAATTGGCTCGGCTGTTCAATGCCGGTTATAACTATTACAACTACTTACTTCAATAAAGTGTAAACATAAGAAACCGAGAGATTAAGACGCCAGTTTGCGGCAGAAAAGTTCGCAAATTCAAGTCGCTAAGAACGTTTTGGGACCTTACCTTAAAAGGACACGCAAGAGCTCGATATAAGCTATTGCAAAGGGTCAAAAGTAAATTATTTATCTACCGCGATGTTAATAGTCATACAAAACTGAGGCAGTAGCTGAATCATAAGAAAAAAAAATGTGCGTGGAGTCCCTCCGCGCGGAAGAATTTAAACTTCGTAACCTGCGACGTTAATTGTAGAAGAATCAGCAGTCGTAGAAGGATCACTAGTTCTATTCAAAGACTCTTTTTCCTGCTCTGCTCGCTTCCGTGCTCTGTAATAACAGTAACATTGTGCATTTTTCCCTCGTGGACCTCTTGAACCAGTGCTTGAGGTTGCCTCATCGTCTCGCCCTGGAAAATGTATTTGTATTAATAATGTATGTGAATGCGTGATAATGTAATTTTAGAAGAGAAACAATCAATTGATATTCACAAGAGACGTACCTTGACATAACCTTAAATCCGTCGCATTGTCCGTGGNCTATCGGAAAGTAAAGTTAAAAATATTCAATTGAAACTTTAGTTTGTCAGATTTAGGGTAAATATTTGTAAATATTACTTAGTGAGTACTTTACCTTTAAATCAAAAATTTTAAATACGGCCTAGCAAAATAATGTAGACAATATCATTAAAACTATTAGTTTTCGCATAGATTGACTTTAAAAAACACGTAGCTCACCAAATGGCAAGCTAATCAAATATTGAATTCAATCATATCTGATAAAAGCACCAAGAGTGGCTATAATTCCATAATTAATGCTCGAAGTGATTAAAAAAAAGTTCATCTTACCATGAAGAATTTAGTCTTTAATGTAATTTAAGCACTCAAGCATGAGGTAAGTGCAACGAGTTATTTCTTTATATTCGCAGATAAACAGACTTGTGTACTCAAAGACAAACGGTCCCACAGGATCAGTAGGTAGGTATTTTATTTACGTCACACTAGAGCTGCACCATGGGCTATTGACGACGGTCTAGGTAACATCCTCAGTAGAGGAGATGGCTACCCTGCTTTGGTAGCAAGATGACCCTGGCACGAAATCAAGCACTTTACAGTAGAACAGTTTAACTAGGACAGATACAATGCACCCTCGGTTCCAACTCAGGCTGATCAAAGTGGTCATCCATTCGTTTACTGACTGCATCTAGTGATGCTTGACCGCGGTGTTCTACTGGTAACCGTGTCTTTACGACTAGTCCACTGCGGGTCTGGATCGCACAGGGAACTGATCAAAAGATACAACTCTCAGTAGATCACCGAAGTCATGCACTGTCAGTGATCAGTAAGACCACTTTCCTTCCAGTCTTTCTTGTAGAGTCCCGCAGTGGACTGATCGTTAAGACACGGTTCCCAGCAGATCACCGAAGTCAAGCATCACTGGCTGCGGTCAGTGTGCGGGTGGGTTACCACTTGGATCAGTCTGCGTAGGGACCGAGGGTGTGCTGTATTGGTCCTCGTTAAACTGTTCTACCGTAAAGTGCTCGACTTCGCGTGCAGGTCGTCGGGCTACCGAAGCGGGGGTGCCATCCCCTCTGCAGAGGATCAAAATTGTGATGGCATGTCTTCGGATCATCCTCCGGGATGTTTCCCAGACCGTCGCCAATAGCCCATTGTGCAGCTCTAGTGCGACGTAAATTAACAACAACAACAACTTTCTTGTAGAAATGTTCTATCAAAAAGTGTTTGACTTCGTGCGCAAGTAGTCGGGATATCAAAACGGAGGAGACATCACCTCAGCAGAGGATCAGAATTGTGATGGCATGTCTTTCGATCATCCTCAGGAATGTTTCCCAGACAGTCGTCGATTGCGCAGTTCTAGTGTGACGTGAAAAAAGAACTACTACTACAATGCAAAAGAGAGCAACTTATCCAAAAAGATTGTTCTTCCTCCTAAGGATATGAAGTGTGATTGTCGTAGGTTCAAATCTCACCGAAACCTTAACTGCATGAGTCAACTGACCCTATTTTTAGCTATCGGTTATAAGAAATTGGTAAAGGTTCTTAAGTTCAAGAGTTTCTATAGGGGGGAGGCAAAATGGCATATATCATAATTGCGGGATTTAAACCCACTACCTTTGCGCTTCTGAGTGTTTTGTGGAAGGGCGATACTTTTTGATCACGGAAGCCCTAAGAGCAAGTCGCAGTAATAGTTTTAATATAATAGTAATAGCTACCAAAACGGTGGAACCAGCCGCTCCGTAGGGGACTAAATTCGTGATGGTACGTTTCCGAATTTTCTTCAGAGATGTTTTCTGGATAATCGCAAATAGCTTAGTAAAGATTCGTGATGGCACAGGGGATAGAACACTCGCCTCCTATTGAAGTGCTCCAAGTTCGCATCACATGGTTGACAGTTCACGGAGTAGAGTCCCTTCGTTATAGGGCTAACCAATGAGAAGTTTTAGGGGTTTTCTTCCCATGTAATGCAAATGTGGGTTAGTTTCATCGAAAATTCCTCCACGAGGGCTATAGTTTCTTTCAATACTGGGTCCAGGAGTTCCCTTGTCTACTGGGTCAAGTTTAAAATTACAAGGCTATGAAGTTGAACATTGGTAGTTGTAAGCTGAAGAATTGGCTCGGCAAGCAAAGGGTCAAAAATAAATTATTTTTTTACTGCGACGTTAATAGTCATACAAAGCTGTGGCAGTACTAGAATCATAAGAAAAAACTGCTAATTGATCTGATGAAAAATACAATAAAATAATAAAGCAGCTGACAAACCACGCGTTTTATTAAATTTCTTTACGTTGCCTTTCTTTATGGTTTTCATGTGTAATTCTGTGTAGGTTTCTTGTGAGTGTCATCCGCTATTTTTTTTATCGTCTTTTTTTCAGTGTCCAAAAATTCGAAACCAAGAATTCGTAGTTCTCCTTATTTTTAATGTGCAATATTTCTCTTATTAATATATATTATAATTTGTTTCTTTTTTTTTAATAAACGGTTATTAAATAGAAAAAGCAACTACATTCTAACTCGAATCAAAGTCTATGAGTATAACTGAAGGCCTAGAGATTTTCTAATTGAAAATGTAATTAAATGTAATAAATAACAAGTAATTTCTTTTTCTGAAAATGCTTCGAAAAAAATTCTTAAAGCTAACTAAAGTCGTTTACTTATATCAAAATAAAAAGTATAGTATTAAGGCACAAAATTGAAAATATTTTTCCCATGGAAAAATGGGAAAATGATCCCGGTTTAAAGTTACCAAATTATTTATATTGTATAAATGTAATGGATAATGATGAAAGCTCTCGCGTAAACTTTAAATTAAAAAGGAATTTAAGAAAAAAATAAAATAAAGGATTTCGTTAACAACGAAAAAATGATAGTATTATAAAGCTTCCACTACCGAATGAAAGAAAAATAAGTGCTTGTCAGTTTTTCTTTAGTAGAAATTGTGTTATATCACACAATTCGGATGGAATTTTTATAACCCGATGTGATCAAAAGTTATCCCTTGTAAGAATACCAAGTTATTTCTTTTTCTTTTTTTGTTAGTCATAAAAGTTATTGGTTTTGGTAAAAATCTAGTAACATTATACCGTATTGTCATAAAATATACTGTAATAGGAAGTTCTTTCTTGGATAAACATAGCTTTATTTTTCTAAGGGAATAAAAAAATATCAAATTATATACTTCTTATTAATTGTAAATAAACATTAGTTAACTAAATGCTGATTTGAATTATTTTATAATCAAAGGGTTGTTACCAAATTTTCAATTAGTTAATTATGTTTCAACACATGTTAATGTTTTCGACGTATAATTTACGTAAAACATATAATTCCCGTTTCTGAATAATGTTGTCATAATTAGTTAAACATTTACTAATTTATGACTAAATCTTATTTCTTAAAAACTCTCCAAAGTGTTCCGTAATTACCAACCCGAGTATATATTTTTATAGTTTTTAAAAAATTAAATTAAATATGTACATTAGAAGAGACAAATTAATGTTTAAGATGGAAAAAAATTATAAAACTGAAAATCTAAAAAACACCATTGATGAAGACGGGTTAAAAACTTCCAGTAATCATTTTTCACCTTTGGTCAGTTCCCTACAGCAATCAAAGAGGTTTTTTAACTTCTTATTTCTGTAAATATCAGGAAAGACCCACACTTAAAAAAAAGCATATTTGATTTGATACAACTATCTAATATTACCCATTTTACCAGCAAATCAAATCAGATATATTTTTCTGAATATGAGGTTTTTCTTAAATCTTAAGATCGAAAATTCTGACTATAGATAAAATCGTGAACACGGTAAATGGACAGAGCCAGCTTAAGCCATGAGACTTTGAATCCTAGCCCCACCCCATACAGTTTTATCAGCTTAACTCAAGTCTGATGCTTAGTGTTTTAGATATTGGCTAAAAGTCTAAAAATGATATAATGCTCAAAAGCACAAAAATATTAAATATAAAACTTCCGATTACGTATTTTTGGAGAAGGATTGTTCGTATTTTTGAATTGCTTAGGCTAATAATTTTTCCATATTTTAGTGCTGCTGAATGACTGAATATTATGGATTTTATAATTTCTTCGAAAATTGGCTTTCAAAAAATTTTTTAGTGCTTATTAATCATTACTGGTTTGTGCAACGGCTTTTAATTTTAATGTGAAATGACTGTTTTATGAATGAAATGTGAGTTTAGTGTTAATATTATCTCTTACGTTTAATGTTTCATTGTTCAAGAGTAACACAAAGAGATTTTGAAAGGAATCATAAAAAAATACTTCTAGTGCATCTAAGATTTAAAAAAAAAAAAAAAAAAAATCCAAATTATTATACTCTCAATTCTGTTAAGAAATTGAAGGATTTGCATGGCGAAGTTACTTCCTATAACATTTATATGAACATGCATAATAACTTAGTAATGTAAGAATTCAAAGATTGTGCATTTTCAATTGCCAATTCAATATTTATCCTAATGCTTAATTGTATTTGAATAGCATAACTAATGAGTAGATTTAATACTATTTGATCTAAATAATCTAATTAACTATTACTTAGCAATATGAATATATAGTCATCAAAATAAATCCTTCAGAAGCAATGTATAACTCGATATTAAAGTTTAAAATATCAAAGTAAGATATGTTGAGATATTTATATATTTAATTAAATAATTAAAAGCATTGGTAAACTATATTTTATTATTTATATTCTTTTGCTTTAGATTTAAATGCAAGTGGAATATTTATTTTAAAACATAATATAGTAAATGAGTGTTGAAATCTCACAAATAATGTTAAAATGCAAGTCCATGTGGAGAAAAATGCTTAAAAATAAACCATTAAAAAATAATGTATTATGATGACGTTGATCGCCATTATTAATATATTAGTGGTAGTTGGGCTAACCTTATTTACTTTTTTGCCGTAACATGTACAAAATTAAGATGTACATCTTAATCAAAATTAAGGTGTACATCTTAATTTTGATGTAATAAAATGTTAGTTGTCTCAGAAAAATAAATAGAATCGATCGAGAAAAATTGATTTAATGATAACTGAAAATGGCCATAATTCAAAAATATAAGCATGATACAGAAAAGAAAGGGATCAAAATGAAATATTCTCTTACATGGAGAGTCTTGTTGGCCTGAATGTCAGTTGAGATTGATATTCAATGGTTGGGACTGAGAGGCCCAAAAGGGCACCCCCAGTCTCCACAAAATTTCAAATTGGAAGGGAATGATTTTTTTCTAGCGGACAACAGAAGCATGTAGAAGATTTCCTACGTTGGCGAATTATCGAAATATAACATAGCCAAAATAATGCCAACTCTCCATAATCAATATTAGGTTTCAAAATACTTTGGCGATTGCGAATCGCCAACAAGACTGTGAGAATTAGAATAATCATGTAACTGAAACATATTTGAGGTAAGAAACTAATAATAAAGAGTTATAAATAGATTTTTGTTTTCGATTAGGCGCGACAGTGAATTAATGAGTCTGCATTAGTATTGAAATAAAAGGTTAGCCCTTACATTAATCGATAAGACAAGAATAAAATATTTTATGTTCGCCATTTAATAAAAGATAACTAATTGATTTAATTTAAATATAATTCGATTAATAATGATTAAAAAAGTAAGTTTAAGTAATTAAAGAAATTTTAAAAATTAGGAAATATGTAATTCCTATCGTGGCATCACATGTATAATTAAAAACGATTTTTCTGGATATTCATGCTTTGTATGGTGAGATAAATAAGTTGCATTGAATTTTTCAAAATGCAAGTGAAATGTATTTTTTTAAATGTTTTATTACATGTTTAAATGCAAACTTAACATGTATTTTAATTCATAGTATAACAATTGTATTTGAATGTCTCACAAATAATGACGAAATTTAAGGCTAATTGAAAATTTAAGGCTAATTGAAAAAAAAATGAGTGCGAATAAATCGTTGAAAGGGAATGCGTAATGCGAGATTAATGATCTGGACATTCATGTAATATATGGTGAGAAAAATAATTAGCGTTGAATTAATTCAAAAAACGTGGGAACTTTTCTTTTTATTTTATTTTCTATGTATTTAAATGAAAGCATATTATTTATTTTGGAACTTTAAAACATAGTATAATACATTTTCGCTTGAATCTCACAAATAATAATAAGATTTAAGTCTCATCACGATATATGTCTCATCACGAATTTAATATTTTTTAAAACATTATATAATATATTAATGCTTGAATCTCACAGAAATTATTAGATTTGAGGCACTTTGAAAAAAAAATCAGAAAACAAGTAAATCCTTCAAAGGGAATATATTAATCGAGATGAAGGATCAGGATATCCATGCAACATATGATGTGACCAAAAAATTGTATTGAAGATTTCTAGATGCGATCAAACTGTATTTTTTATTACTTTATTTTATAATACATTTAAATGAGGATTTAATATTTATTTTTACAACATTATATAATATATTAATGTTTGAATCTCACGAATAATTATTAAATTTACGCTATTTTTTTCAAAAAAAAAAAGAAAGAAAAGAAATAAATCCTTCAATGGGAATATATTAATCGAGATGAAGGATCAGGATATCCATGCAACATATGGTCAGACAAATAAATTGCATTGAAGATTTCAAGATACGAGCAAACTGTATTTCTTATTACTTTATTTTATCATACATTTTAATGCGAACTTAATATTTATTTTCAAAACAATATATAATATATTAGTGTTTGAATCTCACAAATAACAATTAGATTTAAGGTTAATTCGAAAAATAAAAAATTAAAAAAAACAAAACAAATAAATCCTTTAAAAGAAATATCTAAATCTAAATGAAAGATAAGAATATCCATGCCACATATGTTGATACAAATAAATCGCATTAAAGATTTCAATATACGTGCAAGCTGTATTTCTTATTACTATATTTTATCATACATTTAAATGCAAATTTTATATTTTTTTTAAAAACATTACATATTATTACATACATATTATAACATTACATACATTACATAAATATATTAATGCTTGAATCTCACAGATAATTATTAGATTTGAGGCTATTTGAAAAAAAAAATAGAAAACAAATCAATCCTTCAAAGGGAATATATTAATCGAGATGAAGGATCAGGATATCCATGCAACATATGGTGAGACAAATAAATTGCATTGAAGATTTCAAAATATGAGTGGACAGTATTTGTTACCGACAGCTGTTGCGAGAACGATTTTTATGAGTCTTATGTCTCATGAAAATGCTTGTCAATAAATGTAACATAACAGAGATTTTCAGTTCTTTTCTCAATAAAAGATCCTTTTACAATGCTAGAAATAAATATTTCCCCCCTTTTATCAAATATTTTCTTGCTACCATTCAAGCACAATGAGATCTAAAAACTATACTTTTAGATTGTTGAATTGTTTATTTATGGAAGGAATAACCACTTATTTATGGAAGGAATAACCACTTGTCCAGTGGTATTGGATTGCTTATTACATGAATTTTTAAATTTCATGAACGCAGAAATGTAGAAGGGTAGTAATTTTATATCTGCTAGAATATTTTTTTCCGCAGAACTTGTGTTCATTGGTATTGGATGGTTTGTAATATGTAATTTTAAATTTCGGAAGTTTTAAAATAACATGTAATATCGTATATATGGATTTATGAATTATTTGTTATTTATAAAAAGAACAGATACTTACTTATTGGTATTGAGCAACGTAAAGTATGGGGTGTATTATTAATTTTTGTAGACACAGAAAGAAACTGCTTATTCAAATTACGTAATGGGATAATTGTCATATATAAGTCAGGAATGTAATTTTATGTTGATTTTGTCCGTTGCGTTTGGATTGTATTTCATGAACTTACAACGCAATGCGTATTTCGTTTTAGAATTTATAGATTACTGTTTATTTACAAAATTAACAACATTTGTAAATTGATATTGATGGCTTGTAATACTTATTATTTTTTTTAAATTTAAAGATTTAGGGTTCGGATTTGAATTTAGAGTTGTATAAAAACTACAACTTTCTAAATAATGATCTTTAAATTTTTTAATTTGTTAATCCCAATATTTCTAGAAAGAGAGCCAGGAGAATTTAGTTTAAGATCTCACCATTCAGCATTTAACACAATACTCCAGCATCTTCCTTTTAAATTATGAAGGGGATAAAAAAAATCAACAACGATTTTATGATTGATTTAATTTTATCAATTTTAACTATCTCATTGATAATAGGATACACTTGTAAAAACTTCGTTCAAGTGTAAAATATAAAGAGATATTCATATTTCGTGAAATTTTCTTTCAGTAATGAAACCGCTTCTTGGGGACAAACTTTGAGCAAACATTGTATCAACTGATTTTCTCGAGGAAACGAATTTTGTCAAGAAAATGGCTTAATGCAAGATTTCAATTAGTAAAGTTGTTTAGAAAATCTAACATAAAATAAATTAGCGTGAGTAACTAAGTTCTAAGTAATTACATAGAATCGAACAATAAATTTCTTTCAAGGACTTATCTTTGTACCGAAATTTAAATTTAGAAAAACAAGACGTGATAGTTATAAGTCTTAATAGGAGGAATTGAAAGATAGTTAGAATAAGTCTTAATAAAAAGCTCAAGGCCTTGCTACTGTACCAAAAGTAATCCTTCCCGGGAAAAATAGTCACTTCTTCAAGGCTTCTTTCTAGGATTTGTCACTGTACCGAAATTAATATTTTAAAATAACATGACATGTGTGATGAAGTGCAAAAATTAACAAAATATATCCGAATAACAGCAGAATCGTGAAATGCTAAAAATTTATTTCTGTGAATGCTTAAACTACTTTTTTGACTTTCTAAAATTTTATCTTCAGTCATCATGAATGTGATAATAAACTCTCTTCATCTGACAACCTCCACTTCAGAATAAATTCACGCCCACCCGAAAATTGTAAAACTTAAGTTATCATAATGGGTACTATCTTATGCAGATTCGATATGGCAGATGGAACCTTTCAGTTTATTTTCATACGAAACTGAAAAAGATGTATTTTTAAATTTTACTTCTTTTTACTGGGAGTTTCAATATTTCCAATTTTTCATACAAACATTCCACAAATCAAAACAAAAAAAAACTATATTAATGTGACAGAAATACAAATAAGAAATGGCACCTTAAACTATTACAGAATGAAAGAACTTTTGTTTTCTTCTACCCTCAAACGCAACTGCTCTAGATAAAGATAGATATGTACAAATTGAATACTCGGAGACGACTTTTATTTTTCCCTTCACAGGCGATTTTTTTTCATTTATTTATTTATTTTTTATTTTTTTCGTTCCTTTACCATCTTTTTTTAGTATTTGTGGTATCCGTTTTCTGTATCGAACGAAATTTGATTTTTTTTTTTACCTCTGTGTTTGGTTTCATTTTTTCTACACCTTCTCAGAAAATAGAAGAAAGTAAGTTAGATGGCATTATGATGTCATTTCAGTACGACCCTAGATGTTCTTCCATTCTTCGAAGATTATTTTATATTTCTTCGTTCGTCTAGTCTCAATACTGCTATGCTCACCTTTCGAACATGTGACATTTCCAATTTTTTCCCTCCCTGCTACCGATTCCGTATTTTTCCCCTTCTTGGGGATTTTTTTCTTCCTTACTTCTTGCTCAAGTAAATGGGCGGAATTTAGGTGGTTTTTTCCTTCTTGGAAGAAAAAAAAAACTCAAAACTAGTTCAAAACTGGCTTTCAGGTCCTTAGAAAATTTTGAGTTTTCGAAGTGGCGGTCATTTTTTAATGTGTTACCGTAAAAATATCACCCGTAAAGTTCAGATGTCATGAAGAAAAAAGTGATTTATTTTGAGATAGTGAATGAAAAGAGTCGTACGATGATTTATTTAGAAGAACTTTCTTGACAGTCAAGTTGTATTTGTTTAAAGCTAATTCTTGGTTTTTACTTGAATTTTTTTTACCTAGAGAAAGGCACAAAAGTTTATAAGAATCTTTTTAAAAATAAATTTAAA
This sequence comes from Parasteatoda tepidariorum, assembly GCF_043381705.1. Taxonomy (NCBI): domain Eukaryota; kingdom Metazoa; phylum Arthropoda; class Arachnida; order Araneae; family Theridiidae; genus Parasteatoda; species Parasteatoda tepidariorum. The sequence continues at coordinate 44,757,554 of NC_092206.1, forward strand.
AATCGCTTTGTTAAATTTGTCATTAGAGGCCTACAAAATTGTCGTCGGTAGAATACCGACTCGGTATTTTCTTGTTCAAAGTATATTTCGTCAGAAAATAATATATGTTGATTATTATTTTTCTGTACATTATTATAATAAAAGGTGGTATTTTTTTCGTCAAATATCCGCAGAAAGCTCATCCATGGAAATACCTGGGCAAAAATTCATTCATAGAATTAGTGAATTTACAGATGATGTGTTGTGCAAGAAATCGGGCATTCTTGTGTGTATAAACGCCTATATGTATCTTAGTTTGAAGAGCAAATGTTTTATTTATTTATCAAATAGATTTCTCTCACTCCCATTGAATTAATCGCTCGTCTATGTGCGTAAGTTCTGTAAGGTGTAATCATCACGAAAAAAATACAGTTTGCTAAAATATAGTTCTTATAGTTTGCGTAGAACTTACATAAATGACTCGCGCACCGAGAGAATGACTTGATTGGTTCGTATAATTTTCTTCTTGGCTTTTATGCTTTCTAAATCAGTTTAGTGTTAATCCATAATATAGGTAACCTGAACCATGATACTATTAGATTCGGTGAAGTATTTATAGGGTGTTAGAAAAACTATAATATCGAGAAGTTAAGTTTCAAATGAGCATCAAAAAGCTTACTGGTATATGGCGAATAATGAGTGACTCGAATAATTACGAAAACATATTAAGAGATAAATATTTTAAAATTAGGAGTTTCGATTTATTTACACTGTAAATATAATCTGTTAAATTCATGGAAAAACTGTCAGCTGGTGTAGCAGTATAAAATTGTTTATTTCTCAGAAGATATTACTGTTTTTTTTAAAAAGCGGACACCCGTCTCTCAAGCACAGAAGCAGACCCCCCCCCCCCCNCCCCCCAGCGCTAAGCGTTCGCCACCTCGTCAAATGCGATAAAATCGTAAATTTGGCGATTAAAATTGTTGTTTGGCGACTGATTTTTTTCACCGGAAAGAAAAAAATGCATTTAACTTGATCCTTAAAATTACGTCAAAATTTATTTTTCGAAGCAAATCAGTGTTTATTTTTTATTACAGTAATTTCAGTAGTCGCTCCACATAACCAATTAGAATTGGGTCCAAATTATATAAACCTGAAATAAACCACAGTAAAATAGTTTTCTATGGGAAAAAATTAATCATAAAAATTTGTTAAGATTCACATTTGGCGAAGACTTTCGAAAATTGGCGAATACTTTTGATATTTGGCTAATCTGCTGGTTAATAATTTTGAATCCTTACGGCGGTCAGAAATGATAGGAATATTATTTTAACGGAAAAGCTCTGTTATTTTAATAAAACTCTGATATTTTTTGAAAAAAAAAACAACTTTGAAAAAAAACAACACAAACAAAAAAAATCTACGCAAGAACTATGACATTGCTATTGGTGAGAGCCACGAGCAGAATTCGTACGAGCAGTCAACGCTAGGATTCTTTCACGTAAAATGAGTCCTTTCACGTGAACATTAGTCCTGTACCAACACCTCCTAGAAGTATGAAGGCCTCAGCACGGATCAATTTAGTAGTCCGATGTGACGAAGTTAACTGCGCAGTTGATGAAAAATAAGAAAGATGTCATTACGTTCGGGGTACTAAGCTGCGCAGTAGTTGAAAATACGATATATGTCATTACGTTTGGACTACTAAAGGATATTTATGGTAACCCGTGCAGAGGCCTACTCTTTTCTAGGAGGTGTTGCCTGTACCCTGCTCTTCCGTTTGCTATAGCTTTCTTTTTGAAGAAAACTGTTAAACTGTCGTTATCGCAAAAATCATAGTAATGTGTATTATATCTTCGTATTTATGTGTAAATGCATTTAAAACTGAAATTCTCCTTGATGAAATTTTCTGGAAACTTTGACAGTAAAGTTGATTTGCAATTTTAAATATATGAAACCTTAAACCAAAACCATAAACTAATTTCCAACAAGTGCGAGCAAGCGTAGAATTATTAATATGTGTAAACAATATTTGTGATTACAAATATTTGTAATACAAATATTTGTGAAATTATTTTTTTTAGAAAAAGGTAAATTTAATGGCAAAATTTGAAATGACGGTTTCAATCTCTTTCTTATTAGGGTGAAGGACAGAGAAAGGCCTTTTTGTCAACAAAGCAACTTTAAATCACCAAATATACGAAGAAAGTCGGTAAAAAATGGGAATTTTTTGCAATTTGCGAAAAATGATTAAAAGCATAAAATATCTGTATTTTTCTTTAAGCATTTTTTTTCTGTGAATATATATATATTTTTTCCTGTAGAATTATTTTTTTAAAACAATGTAAACAAAAAATATGTCAGAAATATAAAAGCATATCTCTACAATGCTCCAGCCTAAAAAATATATGAAAAATAAAATAAAAAAAAATTAAAAAATTGAATGCTGTTTAACTGAACATTGCAAATGGGACCAATATCGGCTATCAGAAACTGAAATAAGAAGATATAAACATCACAATTCAACCTCATTTTTGCTAAAGCTGTAACTTCACTTCTGCCTAACATTTCTACCAAAAACACTTACATTGTTAAGCCTTAGATTCTTACGCAGTCCAGTGTCTAAATTCTTATAAAAGAAGCTTAACAGAAAGCGAACCAATATTAAAAACATAACTTACTGAACAATTTCCAAACTTTAATAAAACGTGACACTAAATTTTACAATTGTAAATTGTATTCTCAACTACTTTAGAATTCCCGTTTTGACAGTATCAAATAAGAATCAAATGATGTAAAATTTAATAACTTGTGAAAGGTTTTAAAGCCAGAGAAAATAAGAAATTTAATTTATTGTCTCATATTTTATTGCGTATTATTGCAAGTTATTTTTTTAAACCAAATACATATTGAATGTAGTGAATGCATAAAAAGTATTCTTTGTCAGGAACAGGATAAAATTTCATTTTATGAAAGCTCTATATTTGAATGACCGAAATATGAGACAATTTTACTGTTTTCTAAGAATATTGAATTTGAAAAAAAAAATGAAAATTTTCTGTCAGTACTGTAATCTAACATTATTGGTTACTATTCTTTTCTTACTGGAAATAGAAATAGTTGACTAACATGTTGAAAGATTCGAAATGCTTACTCGTATGGAAGGTTTTAACGGTATTTTTCTCAAATATAAAGATTCAGTTTACTCTATAAGAAAAGTTTTATATAGTTTTATAGCATTTGTGGATTTAAAAGTAATGGATTTTTTGAAAATGAATTCTTATGTTACTTAAGCAAATGTTTTATTTGTTCAAAATGTAACTATGCAAATGTAGTATATATGAGAATATGCAAATGTAGTAAATACGCAAATGTGATGATATAGTAATTATGTAAATAATTTTAAAGCAAACTTATAAATTTTTCCCTTTTTTGAAAACTTTTTTTCTTTCTTTAATGCTATTTTTTTAAAAATTTTACTCTGTGGCACATTAGATATAGTCAACTGGAGAGGTTTACTAATAAATGTTTGTAACACGCTTATTATACTTCTAAATAGTAAAAGAAACGAGGAATAATAATAATAATAATCATAATATAAATATATTAGAAATTTTAAAAAAAATGTTTTACTTGATGATTTATGACCTTCTGGGTGCGAATTCGGGCTGTACATATTGTCATTGATATTATAATGTTATGCTATTCGTTTGTTATTGATATTATATTGCGTTCATGATAGAGAATAAAACGCTCCGTAATCATATACTTAAAATTTTAGAATTCCTGTCGAAAGTGATATCAAAGACCTATTGCTCGCCATTCAGTACTGAAATCTGTTAAATGCGAGAAAAACTAATCTCGTCGTCAATTGTTTGAAAGATTACTTTTTTATTTTCATAATGACATTGATAAAGGTTTTAAAGCCANATATATATATATATATCAGATTATACGGCTGCGTCACTCACTGTGTTTAAGGTAAAGACAACTCTTGCATTGTAGATGTTTTGAAGATAAATTCTAGAATTGAACCAAAGTCATTTCAAATGAAAATTAAATATTTTGCGGCAAGATTTTAACATTGTTAAATTTCAGACTACGGTATACTTTTTTCAGATCATTTTGACAATCTTTTATATGTACTGATCTACCATCACTTGAAGATGAACTAAAACATTCTGGAGAAATTCGACAAAAGTATTCGTTATTCACTTCAATTATTTAGACAGGTAAGGAGCATTACGTGACATTGGCTGCAGCATGCAGTGTAAGAGACGGAAACTTTAGCGCTAAGTTATTAAAAATATTTACAAGAAAAGGCTTCTGAGAAATATGTATGACTTCATAATGTAATTGTGTATCAATGAATGAAAACATTGTTAATCAAGAAATTCTTCATCTATTTCCGATATTGTTAGCAATTAATGATTTAATTAAAACTTATGCGATTGCAACTAAATATCTTTATTTTTATCTTTACATAAACTCTCTCGTCTCAGTATGACAATTTCATCAATGTAAAGCTAAATATTTTACGCCGACCTATCAAACTATAACAAGAATAACGTTAAAAAAAATTTTTAAATTCATCTTAAATGAATATGCCTAATGAAAAACTCTTTAGTTAACTTTAACAGGGTGCCTTTTAGTTTATCTGCGTATCATTGCTCATTTGTATTGTGTATAATTATTACATTGTATTGCGTAATAATGTCACATAGAAATATCATTTTTACATTACATTAAGTACGTATGACATTTTGTAGTTGTAGTATTATTTGAATTTGACACATCATAGTTAAAGTTTACAGACCCAACTTTCTTCTGTAAGTATTTAAAAAGAATAAATTCCTTAAAAGTAGCTTCATGTATTCTTACGTTTTGAAGAAAAATACATTTGGATTTTACTAGTTTCGTATAGACGTAAATTAGGTATAATTTCGTTACTTAATTAATGATTCAAACTAAGCGATTTAGCATTTGTAGCGTATTATCTTATCATGCTCAATAATGAAAGACTACAAATTAGTGTACAAAATGTCATAATTGAAAGAAACAAAAATATTTCACGATGATTCTTTTCAATTAATTAAATGCATATTTCTGTTCGTGTTTGTTAAAATTCTCTTTAAAGTAAACAAAACATGGAACAACAGCACTAATTGTAATATTTTAAGATTTTATTCACATTTAAAAGAGAAACACATATATTAAACATTTTATTAGCATTATATATTGAACATCGCGTAAATAATAAACATATAAATGAAGAACAATATGATTTTTATTTTAAACACAACAGTTTTTTTTCATATATAAGCTCGATGACAACAAATTTCTGAAAGACAATTTTGCTACAGTACTTGTGTTTTTAAACTTTTTCAGGAAAATGCTGTTAATTAAAAACAGTGAATTTCCCCCCCAATGACAACATAAAACACCAAGCATATAAATAGCAAATAAACCATTTAATGCAATACTGGCGATATCTAGTTACATTGGATTTATTAATATATACAAGTAAGTAAACTCATCCCTAATTTGTAAATATATTTCCTGATTAGTATTTCATGATAAATTAACATGTAATGTACAGATAAAAGATTTTAAAAAAATGGATAAACACCATAAGCTGGGTCAACTTTGACAGGTTAGTAAATATGATCAGGTCGATGTGACTTGCTTCCAAATAAAACGAGGTAAGATAACTTTTTTTACCTTATAGTTTGATTCAATCATTTGTTATTGCACAAAATTCACATGAAAAAAAACACGTTAGTTTTCTCTTTTATAATTTAGTTCAAGAATTTGTCTCTGTGCCAAAAATCAAGATAAAAAATGTTATACTCTTCGCCATTATAGATTATTTAAGAACTTGCCACTATAGTAAGAGAAAAAAATTCATTTAAAATTACCGTACTGAATGTTAATGGCATTTATGTTTTAAAAAAAAACATAATTCCGGTTAATAAAACCAAAATATACGGCATTTAAACCATTATTTTGGTATTGTTCCGTTCAGATGGTAACAGTTTTCCAAAATGTTTGGTTATCACCCCAATTACAGTTCTCATTATCACACATTAATTACAAGATAAATGGTTTTAATACTTCATGGTTCTAAGATATAATTACCACATTAATCAAATTTTATCGTAAATTAAAACACCATATTGTATCGTTAATTTTACCAAACATAATACCAAAAAGATTTTGTGAAAATTACCGAGCTTTTTGGTGTTAACATTAAACCAAAACCAATAATTCGGTCTGAAAATTTTACCATGTTCTGAAAGTTTTGACCATCCTTTTTTTTCAGTTTACCAAAATTCACATTTCAACTCAAAAAGCAGGACATGTCGGATTTCTTATTCACAGTTTGATTACTAATATAATTGTTCTAATTTTACTAGTCAGTTTTCTTCTGAATACCTTGTATCCAGCATCATATTTTAAAATTCGCAAAATTGATTCAAGTTATTGTACTTTCACCGTGAGCTTATCGTATCACGATAAGTTTTTTAAAATTATTTAAGTTACTTATCTGCGCCTTTATATTCTTCCTATTATAATAGTTGAGAAGAAAACAATAATTTTTAGATTTAGAAATTACTATTCCTACTAGTTTCTAGTTTAAAGATTTTTAAAATTTGCTTAACTTACGGTACTGTTTTTGCATTATGATAGGCTTATAAAAAACATTTGAGTTACTTATCTGAAGCTTCAGAGCCTTCCTATTATAATCGTTGAAATCAAAAGAAAATAGTTTTTTAGCGAAGTAAATTTTACTAGAAAACTAAAACAATTAATCAGAGTTTTAATTTTCTTGTTTATTTGTTAACTTTTCAAGAAAGTTCAGTCTTAATTTGATTTTAAGATGTATTACCCTTGAAAAGGGTTTTTTCATCACTTTCTCGAAAAAATAAACAAATGAAAACAACGAAGAAAGGAAAGAAAAGAAAAAATCTGTACACATAAATAGGGAGATAAGCTTATACATAAAACAAAATTCGGGATATATATTTATGTGTTTATTTTTTATACGTAAAAAAAGAAACTCAAATGAGTTAAAAATATATAAAAAACGAATTTTAGTATAATATTTACTGAAAAATCAAAGGATAATTTTCTCTATTAAACTCAAATACATTTTTTAACAAAGCCATCAACTTTGTTTCAATATATCAGAAGACAACATATGATATTTAGAATAACCTGAATAATGTATTCACAAATGAATGCATTAGTTCGTTTTAGTAGTTCAACTACCTCGTTTGAGTATTTAATAACTACAATAAAGAGTAAAATGTTCGAATTTCGTCGACAATTTCGATAGACAAATTTCATATTTCATTCTTTTGAAATATGTTACTTGCTCTTAAATAAAGTTATACAAAAAAGAGAATTACTTCCAGCTAAAAGTATAGTTTTTTTTAAATCTTCTATCTGTAAATAAATAAATATCGTAACATATGAAATATTTAAAAGTAACTATTCATGGATTATATTTACAGAAGTTAATTTTTAAAATAATCTACTATCTTCAATCTTAAAGCAATTTTTCGCTTTACTTACTGATGAAGCAGTTGTGCAAGAACACAGATTTAATTACTTCAAATTGAAATAAAACAAACTGTGCATTTTATGTCACGTTATGGATCAAATACAGTTATTAAAACAGGAAATTTTTTGTATTCAATTACAGAATATCAAATATCATAGCATGATAACTCACACTTAAATAAATTATTGTAGATCAATTACTCTGGAATTAATTTTAAACAATTATTGTCTCCAAAAGATAAACACTTGCATAAATTCTAAATTTTGTTTTATACACTGAGAGTCATATATTACCATAAACATTTTCTTATAAAATTATTTGAAAGATGAAACAAATAATGTGGAATTTTTTCTTCATAGTGTCCACTTACAATATGTCATATTACTTTAAAAATAAATCCTTTTATTGTAAACTTATTTGGAAGCAAAACATCGTGTGTTTAAAACCTGCTTTGGAAAATAAATAAAATAATAAGACAACTATAAAAAAATAAATAAGTAATGTTAAAATACATAAGAAAAAAGATAAAATATTAAAACTTATATGGAATGTTTTTAATCAATCCTAAATAATGATAATAAAAATTAATGTTTTTCACAAAATTTGAGATTTTCGGTTTAAAAACATTTACAAGCTGGTGTAACTAATGTATATTAATTAGATATACCAATTAAAATACTACATGTAATTTGCTCCATTTAGTTACTGTAATATCAACACACTTTATATACAACAATGATGTAATCAGAAATTCGTGACGCATAACAGAGATTGTCCAGGACATTTACTTCGATTAAAGAAGCAACTATGCACAACTATGTCATCTATCAACTCGCTGTTACATGTTTAATGAGCATATCAACAATTAACAGCTGCAACAATTAGCTTGAAATATATATTTAATGTTAAGATTCTTGTTAACATTACTAACGAAGAGGCAGTTGTTTTAACGAGTTTCAGCACAGAGGATTAAACACGAAGGCGAAAGTTTTAATTGTCGTAACACAAGTTTAAACAACACTAACTTATAAGATTGGGTTTTAGTAAGGAATTGTTATATTTTCCTTGAAATACATATTGGTTCAAAAATTTGGAAAAATGTTTACATAATTTTCACTCGTGTTATATTATTTCAAAATACTTATTTTCTTTCTTAATTTGAAATTTTAAAAAAACTGAGTAGTAAAAAATCCCGGATGAAATTATTGTACAAAGTCAATCAATTTTATCGTAAAATACAATTTTACCTTAAAATATTATATCGTAATTTTTACAGCAATGTTCACTGATTTTGAGGTAATTATTGCTGTAAAAAATACGGTATACCAGATTCATGGTTCCGTAACATGCTCTGGTAAAAATGACCTTTACGGTACCGGAGGGCATGAACTTTTTTTCAATTGATTTACTTTTAATGTTTGGTTTAAGTTAGCACAAAGTGAGTGTGAAGAAAATAAGCTTAGAAGAATTTTTCAGATGTTTTTTCAAAAATTGTGCTGTTTAATGCAATAAAGTGGTTTATTTCAATATTTCTCTCTCTGGTAGTTTGTATGATAGTAATAATAATATTTTCTTGTTAAAATTCATCGCAACTTACTATGACAAAAATCCCAACTTACTTTTAACCTAAAAATATTGTTTTATCAGGTCAAAAACATTTTGTATTTTAAGAAATTATATTGAATAATTTAATTAATTTATTTATTGCAATTGATTTATAATTTCAAGTTTAATACTTATATGTAAATATGTAAATTATTCTTATCTTTAAGAGTATATATAATTATTTTTTATTGATAAATTATTAAATCAATTAAGAAAAATTTTTTCATTTTCATTTTACCCTATTGATGACACTTTTAGATCTAGTTTCTAAAAGTGTTTCAAAGAATTCTAAACTTCACTGTAAAATCCATTAAACGTTTCTAACAACTGTTTACAGTTAATGATTTGTAAAAAAATGCATTTTTATGGTTTCCTTGAAATTGGTAACATGTTGAATTTAAACATTCGCTTACATCTCAAGATAGTGCAAATAAGAATTAAAAAGTTAAAAATCATATAACAATTAACATATAAATAAACGCCTTAAAAGTTTCATTTTAAATAACAAAGAAGATTCAGAAAAGCTGCCAATATATAAAACACATTTCAAAAATACTTAAAATATATTTTAGTAGTTATTCTTAAAACATTGATATTTATTTATTTCTGAAACTATATAAAAAAATTGTTGAAAATTTTGAAAGATTTTGTACTTAGCAGTTGCAACATTTTTTAATGCAATCTGGTATGTAACTTGTTTTCCGTCAGAGTGTTTTGATCTAAGCTTATGAGTATCGTACAAAAGGTAATTTTGATCATAAATTATTGATGCATTTTAAAAACTTCATTCACAAGCCTCTCTTATTTTAACTGTAGGATAAAAAACATAACACTTTTATAAAGGCATCAATGTGTCAAGAGGAGAAAAATGTTACAAGGAAATCTCAATTTTTATATTGGTTAAAATATTGAATTTATCATTGAAAAAATTAACAAAATACTGCTTATGTAAGATTATTTATTTTAATACTTTACATAAAAGCATAATAGTGGCCTGGAAAATAGTTTTAATACACTTTTAATGTTTGAAATGTTTTATACTATTTTTTTTCTGATACGGATGTGAAAATGTAATTTTAAGAAGAACACACTCAAAGTTTTATAAAGCTGTAAAATTGTCTGAACTATATTATAATAATCCTTTAAATTATTTTACATATATACCTAATAAGTAAAAAGTTGAAAAGTTAAAGAAATAATTAAAAAATATTTCCCCTCACAAGAGCCTCTTAATTTAACAATCTCATACTTTTGAATTACAAATAAATCATTCACTAAAACAGTGTTTGTATAAGCGTATGACACAATGCTTTATGTGCATTTCAATGGCCAAAAGATATGCTCTGAATGCCACATTACTGAAACTAAGATTACTTATTGAAATGTATCTGCATAATTATTGCATTTCCGGACGTATTACTCACTTACAATTTGAGAGTATTAGTTTGGAATAGACACTAAATATTTAACCTTTAGCAACAATGGCCTTTAACCTTTAGAATAAATAAGAATAAAAAAAACATTCTTATACATTTAAATTATAAATAAACCATCAACCAAAACAGTTTTTGTGTGAATGTATGATACGTACATTATTTGTATTTTAATAATGAAAATATTGTTCAATAAGTAACATTATTGAAACTAATATTTTTTGTTAAAAAGTATCTGCATAGTTATTACATTTCCGGACGTATTACTCACTTACACTTTGAGACTAAATTAACGTTTACCAATAATGATCTAAACTTTAAGATGAAGAACAAATAAACATTCTTATACGTTTGATTTAGAATTGAATCATCACCCAAAAGAGTTTTTATGTGAGTGTATGACACGCACATTATTTGTATTTTAATGATAAAAATATTGTTCAATAAGTAACATTATTGAAACTAATATTTTTTGTTAAAAAGCATCTGCATAGTTATTAAATTTCCGGACGTATTACTCACTCACACTTTGAGATTAAATTAACGTTTACCAATAATGACCTAAAATTTAAAATTGAGAATAAATAAACATTCTTATACTTTTGAATTAGAATTGAATCATCATCCAAAAGAGTTTTTATGTGAGTGTATGACACGCACATTATTTGTATTTTAATAATGAAAAGATATGCTCAATACTCAACATTATTGAAACTAATACTTCTTATTGAAATGTATCTGCATAATTATTACATTTCCGGACGTATTACTCACGTAAACTTCGAGACTAATTTAACTTCTTTGGAACAGACACTAAAGAATTAACCTTTAGCAAGCAATGAACACTTCAGCAACAATGAGTTAAGAAAGGTCAGATGCCTTCTGCAACTAGTGCATTGTTAAAATGTTAGCAATATATTTCCTATTTGTTTAAGACTGTATTATAAGCCAACGACAAGTAAGAAAAATATTAAGTTGTGGAAGAACTGTTCAGATTATCCCATTACTTTATTTGTGGTACACATGTCTCTTCAATGAAGAGAGTACTCTGTAAATTATCACTGTTATAATATAAATTGAACTAATTAGGAAAAATATATTATTGCTACGCTAGATATGTCATTGACTATATCCATGGCTACGGAAGATCGACAGAGATATGAACGTCCTTAAATTCGAAATACAACAAGCTCGAAATGGCTATACTACACACAAACCTAAAAAAGTCAAATATGTATAGTAAAATTGAAAGAGTGGCAGATATATTGTTTAATAAAGGCTGTAATAAGTTTTTTTATTGTTAACTTTTACAGCATACTGTAGTTTAGGTATATTTCTTAACTCTTTTACCTAAAAAAAATTCGGGTTTAATCAAATAAAGCAAGAGCTGTTCTAGTTTTTTCTCGGCATTGAATGCATGTGCTGAAATTTAGACAGTGTGAAAAAAAACTGACCAGAGGCATTAGCCCGTGATCTAATAATCAGATCTTCACGTTCTAAGATCCAATTTTAATGGTTCGAGGGAGTAAAATAAAATATGATATCTTTTTCTGTATAAATGTACCTTTTTTTTCGACAGATTCGGAGTTTTGATCCCAATAATATAGGAGATAGATGCAATCTGGAAATATTCTCTCAATAGTTTGGTCAGTAGAACGGTTTAATACTTGGATTCCTCAATGCTGACTTTATTTTCTAAGCATCTCGCCCTATCTCGAAAACTTTTTGAGCGAATTATGAAATTTTGAACACAATTATAAAATTCGTTTATTCAAAGATAATTAAATGCAAAAAATGAAATTTAGTAAATATTTATTAATCTGTTTAATCATAATCCAATAATAGATGTACAATTTTTTTACATCATTTCGAAGAATGTAATTTTACACATAAAATACAAAATTTGAGAGAAATTGGTCGAATCGTTCCAAAGAAATCGAATTTAAAAAAATAAAATAAAAAGTATTTTAATATTCGATTTCTCAGAAACTATTCAACCGATTTCATTAAATTTTTTTATTTTGTCATAAAAATTGCATTCTTTAAAATTATGTACCTTACGTATGTAAATGTGTACCTCGCAATTCAAAATTGTTTTGACTATAATTAAGTAAAATAATAAAAAATAATAAATATTTACTGAAAATTAATTTTTTTTTTACCTATAATTCTTTGGATAAAAGAATTATATGCAAAAATATTTCTTTGGATAATCTTTGAATAAAAGAATTATATGCAAAAATGTAATTCTTTGGATAATCTTTGGATAAAAGAATTTTATAAGTGTATGCAAAAAAAATTTTCAATTCGCTTAAAATGTTCCCGAGATATAGCGAAATACGAAAAATTAAAATTAATATTAAGAAGTCTGAACTTTGCATCCCGTTTCTGATCAAATTAGGACCAGATTTTTTAGACTTCAGCTACCTCCAATATTTTGAGGGTCAGATATACATATTCATTGAAAAAGGTTACATTTATTCAGAGAAAATACGTTTTTGTGTCTGATTTAAAAATTTAAACTATCGTCTGCTCTAATTAGTTGACATATTTGAGGCCACCTCCTCAAACCATTATGAATGGATTCAGTTCAAGAATGTGAAGATTCCATAATTTGATCTAAAATTATTCAGGTTGGTCCGTGATTTGTTTTGGATACTGTACATTAGAAAACGACGCAACGCATATTTTTATTGATGCAACGTGCAAATAGTAAAGTTAAAGAAATCATTTTGAACTTTTATCTAATGATTGGGTTATCACGTATAAAATTAATAATTCGTGAGACTAACCTTAGAAATTGCTAAATATTTGAGCGGAATATAATTTATAATAGTTATAATTAAATTAATAATTACGTAATTTATAATTAACAATTATATAATTTATAATTAAAAATTATATAATTTATAATTTATTATGGAATACAATTTTTGTCACGTTTTTTAGTTAAGAAATCAGAGACGAATGCTTACTTTCTTTCAATAAACAAACCTTTTTTTTGGACTTTATGAGGACAGCAACCTAGCTGTAAAATACCGTTCCGACATTTTATGGGACAAATTTCCAAATCCATTGTAAAACGTTATGATTATTTAGTAAAACTACGCTTTCGTGTCTGATTTCGTAACTTAAATTGTTTTTTGCACAAATATATTTTTGAATTATATTTAAGGTTAGTGCTTAAATAATTAAGAATTCCTCACATTACATGAAAATCTAATAACTAGATCAAAAGTTATTAAGGTGTTCGCTTTTTCTTTTTACTCTTCAGGAATTCGTAAATAGCCATCGACAATTTTAGCAAAATTTTTGAAAGTAAAATCAAATCAAAATTTAAAAATGTGCTTAATAAACGTGAAAAAAGCCCTCAGTTTATAGTCTTATGCATACATTTACTTACTTTTTTCTTGAAAATGCTTCTAAAATCCTTGAAATTACGCAAATCACTGCCGAATTGAGAAAAAAATATATAAACGAGTTTATAAAACTCAGGGAGCTAAGAATTTGTGAAAATTCACATAAATGTAAGATTGTTTTAATTATAAATAAGCAAAAAAATCATCCGATATTAAATCAAACCATAACTCAAATTTAAGATAAATTTGGATCTGATAATTTGCTTTGCACATTTTAACAATTAGGTAAGCAAATCAAAATTATAAGTACTAGGAATCTTTTGAGTAAATAGATGGTAATCCAGATTAAAAATTCCGTCGTGGTCTCTAAAATTACAATTAATTTTGAATTTTATACTATCTGAATAGTCTCGAACTATGTATAACAAAAGCAGAATAGAATTTTTGTGAAATGAAAAAGTCTTTTTCATAATTTTCATTGGAAGTTGTACATATTAAATAGTGCACGACATTTACTTACAATATATCTGCCACATTTGATGAAACATCATATTAGCACAAGAAAAAACCATGTTTGAAAAAACACATTACTAGATTCTAATAAATGCTGAAGGTTAAAGATTACTGCTATATACTTGGTCCGACCATTATTATTCTAGATATATACTAAAAATTCAATAAGCTAAATGCGAAAATGATATACATTATCAATGGCTAAATTATTAATAATCATGTTTTGTTAAGTCATGTTTTGTTTATATAATTATTCGGACAGCAACAAATATTGTAATAAATAAAATTTGTTAGTTTTAAAACCAACAGTGTATAGCAGCTCATGCTTTCACTCAATACTTTTACTTTTGATATATTTAACATGTAACAAAAAATCCCATCATTGTTTCAGAAATATTGGCATTGTTTTATTAAATAAAGTGTGATTTTTTCATAATATCTCTGGTATTTTCTAAAAACATTTAATTTTGCCTACAACTTTCGACTATATTACATTACAGCCCTACAAATCGCCTCTGCAGCTCATTTGCCGACGATCCCTTTAGACAACATGCGTCTGATTTGAGAGATCATGTAGCCTACGCGATCAATTTGTGGGCACCTCACATCGCTGACGCAATCACTACTTTGGCAGCTCATTTAGCAGGTACGATCATTTCGCTTACAGCTCATTTTGCCAATATGATCGTTTCACCGACAGCTCATTTCGCTTAAACACTTATTTTGAAGACATAATCATTGCACAGACTTTCTAATTTCACTGACACAATTATATTACATGCTTACACTGTAAAAAAATGGACACTCGATTATCACGAAATTTCCATCGTTTTTGACGAAGCTGTTTCCTGATAAACAGTCTCCGAGTAAAAATTTCGTCAAAGTGACTAAATAACTATCGTTACTTCTTCGAGGAAACAAATTTCGTAAAAATTGAAGAAATATTTCGTCATTCTTTTTTTTCCAAATAAAGATAAACTTCTAGTGCCTAATGTATCTACCTCTTTTAATAATCGCTTTAACGTAAGCACCACGTAAATGGCACGATACAACAAGAACAGACAGATAAATTACATTCATGCCCGAAGAGGGATTCGAACTCTGGATCTTACTGGTACAATCTCAACTTCTTGCCTACCATATAAACCTTGTAGCGTAATCCGTCAGTTTACTTTCGATTGTCCAGTCGTTTTTCTAGTTTCGTCATTGTAGCTAGAAATTTCCCATATTGCAGTATGAAGAGGTTTCGAATAGAGGAAACATTTTGTCATACAACTGAGAGTTCACGTTTCGTCACAAATCCGGTGATTTCGTGACGAAATGATTCCCAAAATTAACGAAATACTGATCAAGGATTGTTGAGTCGTCAAAAGTAAGAGTTTTATTTCTGAGTGTACATTTGATTTGCCTTTTTTGTCTAACCTAACTTTATTAATTGCTAATTTTTTTTAAAATATTGTTCTGGTTATTTTTTTCAAATTTCATTTGTTTTAAAATTTGAGGTGCATTTATCTACATTAATAATAATTCAATCAAAATTTGGTTGCCGCTGAGACTCGTAGAAGCAATTATTAAGTTCAGCACTGTATAGTTTGAATTGAAGTTGATACCAAGTTTTTAAAGTAGTTTGTTTATGAAAATCATTTAGAAATATGTCATTAAAGTTTCGCTTGGAAATTTTTTTTTATCATTTTATAATATTGATTTTCAATCAATAAGTTTACAATTAGATTATGATTTCTTAGAGATACATTAATGTTTACGATTGTTTTAATCGTTGTAAGTATGCATGTACGCTGAAAGTATAAGCATTTCTTTTTCATTTATAAATTTAGAAAAAAGAATATTCAATGTTTTTGATATACAAAAATGCTTTTATGCTTTACAATATTTCAAACATATTTCTGAAACGAAGACGAGACTTCTTGCGCTGTATAAGTTAAGGGCAGAGTTAAAAAAAAATTAACCATACGATTCTACTTAAAAGCTACTGAAGATATATTTAATTCAACTTTTTTGCAATATTTGTTTTTAAAAAGTATCTGCCAACTACAACTATGACTTTTAAAATTATCTCATAACTACATAACACATAAATGCAAATTATAACTATTACATTTGCATTTGTATATATTACATTGTCTGAAAATAATTGATTTTGTTGCTTAATAGATGCTAAATTCATTTTGTACTAATGTATGCAATATTTAGTCCACATGTCTCAGTCTTGGTGTTACTCTGGAAAATAGGACGTCTATCGGCATTTTGTCGTCATAAAGAGCTGGTGCTCTAAGAATTATGCAGCCTGTCCCTACTATGCACGCTATTGAAAATATCCAAAGGAAAAGCCTGTCTAGAACCATTGCCACGTATTGCCAATCACCTTCTATCTAGAAATAAAAAATTTGATTATTATTTGGAGTGATTTTTACTATTCTACTGAGGAGATATGCATAGTATTCTGCAAAGACTTCCATTAGTACGTGTTTTTAGAATACTTATTGAACTGAAAACAACAAAAATGGTATGCACCTTGGAGATCAAAAACTAATATTTAAGTAAGGAAAAAACCAAAAACGATGACGAAATCGGACAAAATACAGTAGAGAAAAGCGAATATGACAAACATCAAAACATGTTTAAATGGAGGCTAAAGCTATAAGGTCTTTCTATTAATCGTCTTTCAATTCATTTCTTTTTTTCTAAACTTGTTGCTTGCCACTAAACAAGTCTTGTTGCTTATTAAGTTTGACTTACTGTTCTGTTGTTTGGCAGATTTTGATAGGGTTTTCGTTTTTTTTCCGGTTAATTATTAATTTGTGGAATTGATATTTAATATTTATTCTTTTTTTAATGAAAGTTCAAAAAATAAATATTGAATGTGGTTTTTAAGGAACACTTTTTATAATTTTAGAGTTGTGACACCTAAACTTTTTCTAATCTTCTTTTTTTAGAGATAAGATGTCAGTAATTAATGTAGCTTAAATGTGGGGGATTATTCGGAGGTTAAAAGTGAATGATTAAATGGGGGTTGTATGTCAATGATTGAATTAAGGTTATGCCTGGATGATACGTTAGGATCCATCAATAACTAAAAGGATATAATAAGTTGATAATTAATAATGGTGATGAGCAGTTATTTTTTTACTTGAAAAAAAATTTTGCTTTTTCATTTTCATTTTTGGCTATTTTAAACACAGAAAGAGAGCATAAAATATATATTTTTTTAACTGATTTAAGTTTACTAAAGATATTTTAATTTGAAATAAATTTCTTCTCGATGTAATTTAATAGTTTAGAAAAATTATTTTAAAAATAGGAGGAATTAAGAAAAAAAATGCATTAGTTTTGATTTCAAACATATATTTTAACGCTAGAATATTATGATATCACTTTAAAATGTAATTTAGATTTTTATTTGAACTAATAACAAAACTATTTATTTTTTTTAATATGATATTAAACATTAAAAATATTTAGTAAATGGTAAAATGTTTAAGATATTTTTATTATAAATATAGCAAAATATTAGGTAATAAAAAGAGAAATAATAAATAACTAATGGACGAAATTTCCTTGAAACAAAATAGAAACTGTGACAAATAGCTAAGTATGTATAGCCTGAAATTTATTTTTTCTCAAGATTTAATTTTTATTATTAATACTATTTCATCCAAACATTTTTACTGAGAATTTTTTTTTAAGATTTATACTCTCAAAAGGAAGGATAAAAGGATCTTAGAAGGGAAAAAAAAGTTAAAATATTTTGTTATTACATTTAGAAAAATAAAACGTTCTAAGACAAACGTCATACTCAATGCCTCGATCAAGAAAAAGGGAAAAAAAAGAAATAAAAAAGGGGAAAAAAAGAAAGAATGAAGTAAAAAGAAAAAGAATAAAAATGGGGTGTAGCGCAAAGATATATTGCGCAAAGGGGATTGAAAATCTGAAGTACCGCATTTTCAGTGATGTATGGAAGGGAGGCTAAATCTATCTTTCACTGGTATTGTAAAGGGGATTTGACAAATTAATTTCCCTACAGATCAATAAACGTTATTGATCTTTCATGAGAGTTATATCAATGATCTTAGGAATTCTTATTTCTCTGAAATAATATTTTCTAAATGATTTTGAAAGATTTTAATTTAATCACTGTTGCACTTTTATGATATGCTTATTTTATTGAAAAATCTTGTAGGAGTTGAAATTAATTATTAGTTCATGAACATTAAAGAATTTATATTTTTCTAAATTTATACAAATAAAAAAGATTTGAAATATAGAGAATGTGTTCTTCGCAATTCTGTAGCAATAAAGTAAATTTTAAAGAAATTATCCTTTTGAGCTTTCGGTTACTAATTTTCTAAAACAGGAATTTCCAAGTTTTCGTTCTACTTAACATATATTTCACAATTTATTATGTATTATTTTTACTTACTGTATTTATATGCATTCAAATAATATTTAAATGCAGCAGGTATTCCTTCTGTGAAGCTTCAATATTTTTGCATAATATTTAAAACGAAAATTATAAAAAGTTTTTCTTTTTAATAACGGCAGGCACTGAACTTTCGTTCTTCGCCTTAGAAGATAATAGAAGTGTTGCTCATTTATATGTGTATTATGCACCATTACCCAGTGGTCACCTGTGAACCAAAGTCACGGAGGCGAGCAATATTACCTACGCCACACTGCCACAGATAACCGAAGGGTGGGCCACATTCACACTTCACATAACATGGGACAACACACAAAGAAACATCGACGCCCTCAGCGAGATTCGAACCGCAGCCATTGACTTCGAAATCAGACTCGCTAACTACTCTGGCATCTAGCCGGTAATAATGAAATCATCCTATATTTGCAATATTATATTAAATAATATTGGTAGAATTTCTTAATATTTACAGGTTTGCAAGAAATAACAAAAAAATTATCTCATTAGCAAGAATTTTAAAATATTTTTTATGCTAAACATTGACCCAAACAAGTATCCAAGCTTGTGCGAGAAAGTTGATTATACTATGTTAACTATGCAACTTAGAGCCAAGACTACTCAAGAATGGTAATAGCAAGGATTCCACGGGCGAATAAAAATACAAAAAGTAGGGACTAATAAAAATCAAAATTTCATTAAAAGAGATTAAAATTAGAAACTTTTTCTAACATATTTTTTTCCCAATTTACTATTGAAAGTGCATACACAGAATCTTTTTGCTTTGAATGTGAATTATTCGAAATGTAAACCATAGTAATATTTACGATTGAATATTTAAAGAGATCATAAATAAATAAAAATGAATTGAGTTTTTACCACTGTTTACATTTTTAGTTTGCTTGGGGTATCCCTGTATTAGGCATATAATCCTGGCGTTTTTTACCGCACTCAAATTGTCACCCTTTTCACCAAATCAAATCTGAATCGACTAGAATTCCCATTCAGTCTTTCTTGGTGATAACTGCTTGCTTAAGGCATGGCAGAAAATTTTTTGAACATTGTTTCAGGGACCAAAGCAGTTACTCTGGAGTTTTTGTAAATATCATGCAAATAGTAATGTATCCATGTTTTTTTAAGTTACTGTTGAGATATTTTAGCAGGTATCATTTAGATGTTTTTGGTACCTTATACCTATTGTAAAAATATCAATAGTTTAGTGAGAATGTAATAGTTTAGTGAGAATGCATCAATAGAAAGTGAGAATGTACATTAAGCCGTAAAAATTGATGGAAGATCAGCTTATGGAGAGATAAGGGCGTTTTTTTTAGTTATTCAAACTAGTCATAATCTATGTCCTTTTCAGTTTTATTGTAAAAGGAAACTTTTAAGAAAACATGCTAAGGAAAATGCACAAGAAATGATTTATTTTGCTTAAACGAAAATTGCCTTCAAGTTGTATTATGAGTTGTGCCAGTATTGCTGCTGAAGGAATGTGCATTTGCATATTTACACCTGTTCTTAATCCAAAACTCGTGTGTTTTGAGTTGTGCCACTATTGCAGCCCATATGGTTGTTTGAATGATTTTACTCTGGTAAATATTGTGACTTATTATGACTTAAATGATTGAAAAGAGTTGAATTCAAACCATTTAAGTAGCCTGAGTTGACAAGTAGGAAAAGATTTATTGCTGTGCACATTTTTAAGTATCTCATTATGATTGCTTCTGTTTGCTTTTCTCGCTGCCATTATGTTTTTTCTAAATGAGCTTCATATGGGAAGAACTTGAAGTGATATAAGGTGGAATCTTACTTTAAATTGTTTTGAACATTTTTAAGAGCTTTTTGGGGGAAAAACCTTGACTTCTTATCTCTTCAATAAGATGTTTCTATGTATTGTGCAGCTATGTCGTACCTATTTGGAAAAAAATATCAAGTATTGTGTGTGTAATAGACTAGTGTGATAAAATTTTATAGCCACATCTTGGGAAAAATGTTGGAAATGCATCACTAAGTCTTTCATGTCGCATTTTAAGTCTTCCATATATTCATTGAGAAAAAATATGGTAAAAACAACCAGAATATGGAAAAACTTACCTTGTTTCCGGATCTACGATAACGCCAAGAAGTTCCGTAATTTTTACTGAAGCACTATGGTAATGATTTCGGTAAAGTTAACAGTAATATACGATTTTAAAAAATAAGATAAAATTTAGTTAATGTGATAAAATTTGTTAATTTAATCATGATAACGTTAGGGCAGGACATAAAAACCACTTATTCGGTTGAATTTACTTTTCAGTTTTGAATTTTTTACTAAATGTGTTTTAATAAAAACTATATATTTGAAAACAACACCTTTCGATAAGCCGTTACTATATGAACGGAAATATTACAAAATGAATGGTTTTGATATTTTCTTACCAGGATTATGGTATTTCCCCCCCAGAAATGTCCTTACCATGCAATATGGAAATTTTCCTAGATACCTTTTTCATAATACTTGTACTTCAGAATACTTGATCATTTGTCTAAAGAGAATTACCTCAGATTTTGGAGATGACTCAACGTAAGAAGGTCACAATAACTTAACAGTTAAGAAATCGTGAATTTAAAATAATTAATAGTAAAAAAGAGTAACATTTATAATTTTCAAGAATCAAATAGTTCCCAAAATTATTTGAAAATATATACATTACTTGAATTGTTAAATTAAACGAAAAATACACTTAGCGTGTTTTCAATAAAAACTAAATTGTAAAATTTATTATGAGTAGTAAAATGTCTTATTAACTATTTAAAACTAACAAACTATTTTCACATAAAAGGGAATTTGTATCATTTGATCAAGTTTTTCAATCCAACAATTTTGTTTTTGCCACAAGAAAAGTATATCTTAATACATATATAAAAAAAGAGACATTGTTTCAATATGATTACCTATAAATACTGTTAAGCTTTTGATGGTAAAAAAAAGGCTGTTAAATAAAAGATGATACTCATAATGAGTAACTAAAAGTGAAGCTTCTGCTTTCTAAAGTACCATTTAACACTCTACCGGATGAAGGGTCACAACTTACCGGAAATTCGCTCTTCATGGATAATCAGTCAATCACGGTGAAGCTTCCTTTAATGAAGGGATGAAAATGGATGGAAAATGTGCTTTTTGTGGAAAGAAAAAATTAATAAAGTGCCATTGCTTCCGAGTACCTACTTCATTATAAGAAATAAAACTAAATTTTAGCAAGAGCGATTTGAATACTCTTTGATTGCTCTTATAACCATTGTGTAACATTATAGTTACTGGACATATTAAGATGAGTTGTTATGTCAAATATATAATGCTTGTAAAAAAGTTAATGACAATTATTATGAGTTAAATTAAATTTTTATTTATCTCTTTTATGATTGGAAATTCAGTTTGGAAATGTTTTGAGAACTAAAAATGTAGAAAAGTAAACATTATCAATCGATTAATTAAATGATATAATTGTTTACAGGTTTTTAATAATTTAAACGTTTTAAGTTTATAATTTTTAAATTTTTATCACAGATTTTTAAATATTTGCTCAGTTAAAAAATATATAATAATTTATAAAAATATAAATACGATTATTCCTTGTAAGTATTAAAAAAATTCTAGAATGTCACTTACGGAAACAGAACAGCCCTGAAAATAATATATNTGATATATATATATATATATATGTATATATTTAGTTAAAAAGTAAAAACGAAGATAATAATCTATTTCATTTCATGAAATAGAGAATTAATGGTAATCATTTAACAATTAAATTGCTGGAGTAAAGAGTTGTAGATATAAAAATAATCAGTGCAAGAACTTCATTTTTCTTGCGATTCTGAGTCATTATTTTTTTTTAATTTTCGAAGACATGTGCATATAGTTAATACAATATTTTATCACCCTCTCAGTAAAAGTATCAAAACTGAAAACTAAATTTGACCGAATTAATGACTTTAAGCGATGCTAAGGTATCTTAATAAATTCCACATTTACCAAATTTTATCACATATTATGAAAACATATTCTATAGTTAATTTTACCAAAAACATTATCAAAACCTTTACCAAAATCATTATGAAATCACTATCCGAGATTTTTGGTGTTCCCATAGACCAAAAAATTCCCAGAAATTTTATCATAGTCTGGTAGTTTTGACCATACTTTTTTTCGCAAATTAGAAAAACAAAAACAAATTCCAATTAACGAAAATGTAATCGGCATACGGAAATAGGCATGACCTAATAGGCTTAAAAACATTGCAGCTAATATTAAATTTTTTTATTTTAATACAGGAATATTTTTTTTTAAATTCAGTTTTTAAGGCTAAATTTTAGTTTAAAGTGAAGATCTGAAAAAAAAAATCTTACTCCAAAATTTTTTTCAGCTCTTAAGTTTTATAAAAAGTAAATTCTAAAACTGATATTTGTTTTTAATTTTTGCTTAAATTTTTTTGTTAATTTTTTTTGTTAAATTGTTTAAAAGTTTCTTTTAAGTCATTTCTAGGTACTAAAAAAATTCCTTCCATTTACTGAAAACTCATCATTACCTCTGAGTAGGAATCCAAATTCTCCATGTGTTGCGATATAAATCGAACATTTAGGACAGCCCTTTCCATTTCTTCATCCTCCTGCCTCTCAGCCAACTGAAGATTGGAATCGTGACTATCAATATAGGAACATTCTATTTCACTCGCAACGATTCTTTCTCTGTCCAAAATGGCACCTGGAACGGTATCGCTGATGTCCACGTTATTAAACTGGCTCAAGATAGTTGGCTTCGTGCCGGAGGTGTCCGACGATTCCTGTGGATCTTCCGGTCTTTTCATCAGAAGAAATTTAGGCAGAATTTCGAGGAAGACTTTCCGCACCCAAGGCGCCATTTTGTGAGTTGCTGGGGACCGGAAGTTAACATTAAGTACCGCAATGGTCACTATAACTGAGAACGACACCAGGATCATGGTGAACAAGAGGTACTTTCCCAACAACGGTACAGTCAGAGAAGTAGGTGGGATTATCTCTGATAGAAGAAGGAAGAATACTCCCAGAGATAGCATGATTGAAATTGACAAAGATACTTTTTCTCCGCTATCAGATGGCAAATAGAATACCAGGATAGATAGAAAAGATATGGCAACGCAAGGTATTATTAGATTTACTGTATAAAACAGTGTTTTTCTTCGTATGGTAATGTTGTATGTGATATCTGGGTAGGGTTCTTCGCAGCAGCTATAAAAACGTTCTTTTCTTCTGGCCGGGACTGCCATTATATCCCATTCTACGCTGAGGTAAAATTCGCTAAGATCGATACCTATTGGTATTTCTGGTTCTTCTTCTCGCTGATGCTTGTGCTTCAAATCTACCTGGAAGTATAAAGAAAGATGTCTGATGTAATATCTTTAGAACAATAAAATGAATTTTATTCTTAGTTACATATAAGTAAGATATGCAAATAATATGCACGGTTGTAATAAAAATAGCATTCATTGATTTATAACATATGCTAATTGCTTTTCTTTGCCAACAATAACTAAACTTTTTTACAACTGTTTTGTTTGCTACATACGTAAAAGTTGGATTCATGTTGTAAAATATCCGCGTAATTAGTAACAACAGGGTTTGTGAAATTTTATTCAAGGACCGAAAGCTTTGCAATTTTTTCGGGCAATAAAATACATTTTTTGCATACAAGTAACAAATATGCAAATTATATACAAGTAACAAATAAAAATAATAATTATATTTTTCATTTCTTTAAATAACAAACAATTAATAGAACATTTATTGATTCAAAACGTGTACTGTTATTAATATAATATTTTTTTGCAGTTATAACTAAATTTGTGAAGCTGTTTCTTTCCTACAACTAAAGTTTTGTTAGCTGCATGAGACACACGAACTTGAAAGTTGGGTTTGTGTTGTTTTAAATTTGTGTAATTGGTAACAGTGAAATTTTATTCGAAGACTGACAAAATACATACAATACAAACAACACAATACATTTATTAATAATTATGTTAAGTAATAAATGAAAATAATAAGCGTAGTTTTCATGAAGCATGTTTTCTTTTTTAAAAAATGACAAACAAATAAATGTAGCTTCAATTGATTCATAACGTGAGTTATTTTTTTTTGCAGTAATAACCAAACTTTTTCGCAACTGTTTTTTTCTTATAACTAAAGTTTTACTAGCTGCAAGAGACATAAGAATGTAAAAGTTGGGTTTCTGTTGTAAAATATCTGCGTAATTAGCATAACAACAGAATTCGAGAAATTTTATTCAAAGATTAAAAATTTTGCAATTTTTTCAAAGAGCAAAATGTATATTTTTTGTATAAAAATAATAAATGAAACACACGTAACGAATATACAAGTTATAAACAAGTAACGATGGATATAATATGCATAGTTTCCATGAGGAATGTTTTTCAAAATAATAAATAAATAAATAGAACATACATTGATTAGTAACGTGTACCTTTTTTTTTTGCTTTCATAAATAAACTTTTGTGCAGTTGTTTTTTATTTTCTTACAACTAAAGCTTTTTTTTCAGCATGGGGCACTTGAACCTTAAAGTTGGATTTCTGTTGTAAAATATATACGTAATTAGTAACAATAGAGTTTGAAAAATTTTATTCGAAGACCATAAAAAATTTTTTTTTTGCTTTTTTCTTGCATCAACTTGCTAGAAGAACAAGAAAGAAACCTGTGCAGTTTTACATTATAGAAAATCAAGGAATACTCTTGATGTGAAATATATTACTTACATTGAACTTACAGTAGTTAGAGTATTAATGCAGAAAATGTTAATTCAAAAAATTTAATGCAAATTACTGACTTGTTTTAGCAACCCACTCAAGACATACTATGCTTGAAAAAAGTACAAGGACAACATTAAATTTAATGAAAATAAGGTTAATTTTCATTTCATTTAGATGTAATTTTTATATGTATCAGGTTAGTTTAGACTAATTTGAATATGTCTGGCTTTTGTCATAACATTTCGTAATAACACTTATAGCGCATAGAAAAATTGCTTCAAAAAATGGATTTTACAAAAATTATCAATATGGAAAATATTTTAAGCTCATGCTCTAAAATAATTAAAATTTTCCTCAATAATCAAGAAAACTACCTTCTCTTAATCACTTTAATGAGCTGAGAGTTTATTGATCCTAAAAGATTTCTTAAAGTGTCTACAGAAATTTTTTCTAAAGTGTCTTTGATAGCGAAAATAAGATCCTGTTTACATTGATATCGCGTGCCATTTCTCCAAAAGTCTTAAATTGGATTAAGATCAGAACTCTTCGCCGGCTAATCAATTAAATTTACAGAATCAACTTAAAACGAGAGATTTGCGCTTTTAGAAACCTGTATCAGAGCATTATCCTGTTAAAAAATTTAGTCCCCATAAGTAATCAGTGGCATTTCAGGTAAAAAACTTTATCCTAGCATATCAACATATTTGTCCAAATCTATTCTACTGTTGATAAAGACTACTAAAATGGTTCCATTTGTCGCAAAAGCGCATCAAACGATCACTGAGCCACCACCATATTGTCGTTTGTAAAACATATCTTTGGTTTTTCGTAGATTGTACCAAAAATAACGTAAACCACTAGTTCCGTTAGGGTTAAATATTTTTTGCAAAAAAAAAAATAAAATACATTAATCCTTTCTTTAATGAGGGAAAATTTTTTCTCAAAATTAACTCTTTTTCTGATTTGTAAGAGGTGGACGTGGCACAAAGTTTCGATAAGAAAGATGAAGTTGTTTATTTAAAATATTTCGAACAGTTCTTGATGAGCATAGTAAGTTCAAATTTTGCCTAACTTCATTTGAAGTTCCTTTTTTCTGGCAAGTTCTCTTTACAATCATTCCATTCTGTTCACGAGTGAGAATTTCTGGTCTCCTAGATCGTTTTTCCATGCAAGAAAATTAAGAACCAATCATTTTATAGCTCTTGATTTTTTTTTTAAATTTCCCGATCTACATTCTCTGAAAAGAAACAATTTTCCTTTTTTTTTCAAATTCAGAAATATGAGTTCCTTTAAGTTGAAGCTGAGTTGGTTCAAATGTCAGAGTGAAAGTCGACAAGTGCGATATTTTTTTCACAAACCGATCTTTTTTCCCGGGAATGTCATTTTCTGTTTTCAAATATGCAAATTTTTCAATAATTAGGGAAGAAAAAAGCAATATTCTTATACTTTTTTCCAATATCATTTCTACTTAAAAACCAGAAAGTAAATTTAAACAGATAAATATTTGAAAATTTTACTTAGTTTACACAAGAAATGATTTAATGTTACTCCTATTTTTATTTAAATTTATCCACGATTCCGCAAACAAGAATNTCGATAAGAAAGATGAAGTTGTTTATTTAAAATATTTCGAACAGTTCTTGATGAACATAGTAAGTTCAAATTTTGTCTAACTTCATTTGAAGTTCCTTTTTTCTGGAAAGTTCTCTTTACAATCATTCCATTCTGTTCACGATTGAGAATTTCTGGTCTCCCAGATCCTTTTTCCATGCAAGAAAATTAAGAACCAATCATTTTATAGCTCTTGATTTTTTTTTTAAATTTCCCGATCTACATTCTCTGAAGAGAAACAATTTTCCTTTTTTTTCAAATTCAGAAATATGAGTTCCTTTAAGTTGAAGCTGAGTTGGTTCAAATGTCAGAGTGAAAGTCGACAAGTGCGATATTTTTTTCACAAACCGATCTTTTTTCCCGGGAATGTCATTTTCTGTTTTCAAATATGCAAATTTTCAATAATTAGGGAAGAAAAAAGCAATATTCCTTTACTTTTTTTCCAATATCATTTCTACTTAAAAACCAGAAAGTAAATTTAAACAGATAAATATTTGAAAATTTTACTTAGTTTACACAAGAAATGATTTAATGTTACTCCTATTTTTATTTAAATTTATCCACGATTCCGCAAACAAGATTCAAGAATTAGCGATTTTTCACGCGCTCTTATACTTTTTCTGATCACTTTATAAACAAGAAAGAAATAATAAATTTAACGTACTTTTTTGCTACCTAGAGCTTTTGAATTCTTTAATGAAACAAACACAAAAAGTTGCTTGTTTTGAGCCATATATTAAGAATTACGTGCTTATTAAATTCCAGTTTATATTTCTTGCTTTGGAATTGAACTGTTTCCTTTTCCAAAAAGATTTGCTATTTCAATTATTTATTTGAAAATAAAAAAATATATAGATACTTTTTTAACCATACTTCCAAACAATGTTTTCATCATTGTAAGCATGGTTGGTTAACATGAAAACAAGAATGGTAAATAATTTCATTTAAAAATAATTCTCAATAAAAAAGAAGCTATGTAAGATATGTAATGCTATGTTAGATATGTAATGCTATGTAAAGCTATGTAAGAATAAAGCTATGTAGGAAGGGCCATCTCCTATTTCAGACATAGCCGTTTTAATAATTCCATTTTTAATCTAACGATAGCATTATTCTTACAGATATAATCTGTATAGTTGCTGTTGCATTCTTGAAAATGTCATATTAAAAAACATAGCTACTTCAATTAACTATCCTACACCAAACAACAAGTGTCAAATAATTCATATGTTACACACTTTTTTCATAACAATTCTATCCTAGTTTCTTTTACGAAGCAAAATTAAAACAATGTAAACACTAAGAAAATAAGATATAATATGCATACTAACATTTCCTTCATAGCTTATATAAACGCCGCTTGCTTCTTTATCACTACTTTCATTCCGAAAAAGAATTATTCGAGAACTCACATCAGAAAAATAAAGTTGATAGAAAAAACGTAAAAAAAGCCGTACCGGTATATGGAATTCGGTATTTAATAAAGATTGAAAACAGATAATACAACGTTTTAAAAAGTCTCTTCTGTCCAATCCAACTTTAAGCATAGGAATAAAGCAAATATACTTCTCAAATTTAAAGAAGACTTTTTATGGTGATAGGCAACATATAAATGAAAGTGATGAAGTAAAAGTATCCTCGCTGAAGCAGATTATCAGCTAAGATGTGTCATAGAATTTCAGACTCTATAATTTTAAGCCAAATATCGTGATGGAGGCAATGTAGTCAGAATTGCGCCCTGGCCACCTTTACTTTAGCAATTTCGACAATTTTAATTTACAACAGAATTAGTATTTAGTAATAATCGACATTAGCAATAATCAGCAGGGTGTGTTTCGAGTTATCACCGTGAACAGATTTCCATCCATTCACAATGAGAGCTCAGTGCCTTTACTAAAATATATCGTGGCTTAGTGAAAGACTGTAGTTATTTTAATTAAATATCCCTCATATAACAACAGCTTTAAAATAATTCATATACTAAACACTTTTTTTTTAAAATTATAATCCTACATTAGATATTTTTACGAAGCAAAATTAAAAAAAATACATAAAGCACTAAAAAAAAAAGAAGTTCTTGTTCATCCAAATTCTTTAACCTATTCTTAAAGTAAAGAAAGTATAATATGCTTACTAACATTTCCTTCATAGCTTATATAAACGCCGTGGGTAACGCACATCTTATTTTATCAATACTTTCATTCCGAAAAAGAATTATTCGCGAACTCACATCAGAAAAATAAAGTTGATAGAAAAAACGAAAAAAACTCGTTCCAGAATATGGAATTTGGTATTTAAAAAAGATAGAGAGTAGACAAGACAACGTTTTAAAAAAGTCTCTTCGGTCTACATGGCTGAAGTAATAGGGTCCCGCGCATTAGCATGTATTTGCATGCATGGAAATTTCTAGAAGATTATAGGATGGAACGGTGGGTGGAGAGAGTCGTTTGTCTGCGAAAAGTTTATGGCGGAAAGGCTGATAGAAAAATGTTATAAAAACCATGGAAATTCTGAATAAGAGGCCTCCAGAAAAGATAACAATATTTATTTTTGCTCCAGCAATTCTGCGAATGGCACAATAATTATAGAAGGGAGGGTTGTTATTTTTTCTTCAGATATTGCATTATTGGAGAAATGCAAATGTGATATTTTAAAATTATTTTGGGGGTTTTGAAAAATGTGCCTGACGCGATAATGAAATGAATTTTGTAGTAGTTATTAAGTAGTTCAAAACATTAAAGGCTCTTTTAATTTTTAATAAGTTATTGGAATTTTTTAAAACCTAATTTATGCTTTATTTTTCATTTTTTTTTTAACTTATGGTTACTATGTTTAGATAATTATGCTATCATTCGTTTGCCCGTCTCCTATTCTATAACGAAGTAACACAATGAGTACAAGTTAAGTTTGAATTAAGCGTTAAAATATTTATAGTTAAAATTTCAACTTACGTATATAATTTTTTTTTTAACAAAAGTCTTACAATATATGATTTATAGTGATTGTGGACTGTGAATGAAATTATCTTTCGAAATATCATAGGGAGTTTTATTTTTTAATAATTTATGGAATTCTATTTAGTCTAGTCATGTTACTTTTTCTTTAAATTATGGTGCTTTTATTCATACAACGAGCCTGTTCTCATTTACTTCTGAAGTGCAATAATAGCTTAATAAGATAAATCTCAACTCAATAATGTAAGAATTAAGTTTTTATAACATCGTATGGTAATTTGAAAATCTTATAAAATAAATCCAAACAGCGAATTAAAAAAAACATAAATTAAAAAGAACTGTTTTTTGCACAGAGAAATAATATTATGGTCGAAACTACCAGAATATGGTAAATTTCGAGTGTTTCTGGCTCTATCGGAACACCCAAAAGCTTGGTAATTTTAACCAAAGCAGGGCTCGAAAAACCGCCCGTCCTCGGCGATCAAAAATTCCCGGCGGACAACGAATTTCTCGAATCCGACGTCCGCGCGGACGGTCATTTTCCCGTTTATGTTCGTGATACATTTTCAATTTTTGTTATCTTACAAGAGTCTAGCGCCTCACTTCTAAAATGACTCTCTAATTTAGAAATACAGCAACATACTGCATATGGTGGAATTGATGTTTTCTCTGTCTGGGAGTACTGTAGCTGTTGAAAGGGGCCTTTCAGCAATGAACTTACAAAAAAACACATTACGTACTGGTCTTAAACAAGAAGCGTTAAACGCAATTATAAACGTCTACCTAAATGAAAAACCCCTTTCAGATATATGTGCAGAAACCTATGTAAATCATTAGCTTGATTGTGGAACTGGCAAACGTCATATTTGATTCTTAAATGAATCTTAATTCTTAAATGAAGAACGCAGTACCCGCGGATAAATTGACATTCCAGATAACTTGACTTTTGTCATTTAAATTATTTCATAAAATAAATACTAGGTTACTATTAGTAACCTAGTATTTCTCTTATTAATGTATAATGTAATCCTATTATTTGTGATCCTAGTAACTACTAATTCATTGCGCAATTTATATAAATATTTGCAGTAAATAGGAGAAAATTATATTTTTATTTTGTTAGAAGCTACAGGTTAGTTTCAAATGAGGACGGGTACATTGTTGGACATGTATCCACGGGGACGGGTAAAATTTCTGAGTTTTTTCGAGCCCTGAACCAAAATGCTCTGGTAATGAGTTCAATGAAATTAAAAATAAAATATGGTTTAATAATATGGGCTAAAATTTGGTAATTGTGGAAAAGTTTTTCTAATTCATCATAATACTTTTGAGCACGGCATAAAATCTACTTATTATGTTAAGTTTACTTTAGAGTCTTGCATTTTTTAGTAAATGTGTATTAATAAAAACTATAATTTTGAAATTCAGACTTCCCGTCAAACTGTCACCATATAAATGGAAAAAATAGAAAATGCATGGTTTAAATATATGTTGGTTTTATTAGATGTAATTATGGTGTTTCTTTTTACCAGAAATGCCATTACCACACATTACTGCAGTTTGTTCAGAATCTTTTTAAATAAAGTTAGTAAGTTAATGAATTTTGCAGTTAAATTCTTGTAGTTAAATGAATTTGTTGTTAATTTATAATGTTGTTGATTGACTATAAAAATAGCACTCACTTCTAGAAGCGTTTTTATTATTACAAACATCTCATTACTTAATACGCTTAATCTAAATAAGCGTTTTTTATGATATTTTGGAAACCTGAGGGTTTGAAAATATGAAATTCAATTTCCTGTACTTCAAAAGTGTAGTGTCATCAACATAATAGCGATCTAACTTTGCAAAAGGGAAAAAAATAAAGAAGAAGGAAAAAGAAACTGAGCTAAACTGCTTGACGAAATATATTTATTTCAGTAATTGCATTCCACTGAACAATAGAAAAGCTATCACGATACCTTAAAAGTGTTTGAAAGTTAGCAATTTCGCTGTCCTGATTAACGTTGTTTGCCTCAATAAAAGTGGACTATCCTGCAATCAGAAATGACAGAAAGATATATTAACTTATCTAACTTATCTGAGCTATGGGATTGAGATTTGAAAGCCCAGTTTAACATTTCGAACAGCAGTTCATTTTTTGGAGGATAACCAATTGTCAACACAGTATGAGAAATATCTGGATCAGCCGAGAAACATTTTGATCCCGAAAAAATATTTCGAGGATGGATTGGCCAGTCATATCTCCACGCCTGAATCCCGCAGAACTTGTCTTGGGTGCTCTTAGGAAAGTAACTGTACTTCCTTGTCCCACTCGTAATGCTTGTGCAGTAGCTTGGAAAAAGGCCAGAAATCGAAATTAAATAACTGATTTATTATACTAACATTCATGGCTGTTTTGTTTTAATAATGTGGGGCTAAAAAGCTGTATTGTTTGCTTTTCTCAGGTATGCAGGGAATATCAGCAGGGGAACTGCAAACGTCCCGAAACCGAGTGCCGGTTCGCCCACACTCCTGATCATATCACAGTGGACAGTGGTGAGGGAATGGTCACTGTATGCATGGATTTTATGAAAGGTAGATGCTCGAAAGACATGTGCTGATATTTCCATCCGACGCCCCACCTCCAGGCACAGCTGAAGGCCGCCCAGAGCCGAGCGAATGCCACTAAAAATACTTGCTTCTTCCTATGTAATCCCTCTATTCTGCATGAATTCTCATCTTTCTTTCAAGCGAATGCAAGCACACTTTTTAGAACACTTATGCTTTTTATTTTTAAATTTCAATTGCGTCACAAGTATCACATTTATATGTCAAAAAAAATTACAAATAATGGCACCACATAATTATAATATTTAGAAAAATCCATTATCGTTTATAAAAAGTAGTCATATAAAGTCGTAATGGAGAGTAGGATTTATTACCCTTGTCGACTCCTTGAAAATAGCAAACTCCTGAAAACTGCAATTTGTCGACCTCCTTGAAAACAGCATAAGATTTTATTGTGAAACTTGATATCTATTAGAGAGGGTCATATTTCATAGTAAATCTGCCTCAATTATCATTTTTCTGTATCCTTTTTGGACAATCATGAAGTAATATTTATTGATTTATGATTTCGTATTCGTGTAGTTACATTTTTGTTCAAGTGATATATTTTTCTCAAATATTTCACGTGATTTGTTTAAAATATTCTTGTGAAAATATTCTTGAAAATATTCTTGATATATTGTCTGCATATTCTTGAAAATATTCTTGAATATATCCATGAAAATATTCTTGTCTCTAAGCTGTTGAATATATTTGTGCATCATTTTTTTAAGAAGCTACTCGCAGGAGTAAACAGCGTCAAAAAGAATAGACTCGTGTTGGTTCAATAAATCCATCGAATCAAACATTCATAATAGAGTTTTCACTCCCTCTTAGTTATTCCGTTCCTTATTTGATTTGCCAATTTACAAAGCTACGCCTAAGACAAGTATCTCAAATTAAACGTCAACAATATGCAGTCAGAATTCGGGGTTGCAGCTGAGCTTTGGGAAGACCCAGCAGCTTTGGGATTTAGATGTCTTCACAAGATTAAGCGAATCGATTTTCTTACCTTCTAATTAAGTCACATTCTGGAGTCCAGCTGCACTACGTTTCAGCGTTAAATTGTAAGAGAGCTCGAAATATATAAATATATTTAAATAGAAAATTCGATTGCTGATATAGTAGATTATTCTTAATTTGCTTACATTTTAGAATCTTTGGGTTCATTTAAAATTAATTACATTTCAACGCTTAATGAAATTAATTCTCTTCAAAAACAAATAAAAAAAAGAAAACAGGTATTTGGAAAAAATGATTCGAAAAAAGAAATTTTTCGAAGGCAAATATGATAATTAATTGAAATTTTTTCATGTGATATACTGCTCATTAAAACCAATAACTTTCAGAAAGAACATTGCTCTTAATAGTACAGTTAAATTAACGCAAAGCTACAATATTATTCTTTAAAGTTAATGCAAATGTTAAAACAGTTAAGTTTCTAAGTTTCAATGTAGAGGGTGTTTTAAAGGTAAAATATCTATTGATACCTATGCAACTCAGAAATATATAAATATATTTAAATAGAAAATTCGATTGCTGATATAGTTGATTATTTTTAATTTGCTTACATTTTAGACTCTTTGGGTTCATTTAAAATTAATTTCATTTAAGAGCTTAGTGAGATTAAATCTGAAATTAAATTTTTCGTAAGCGAATATGATAATGGATTAAAATTTCTTTCATTTGATATACTGCTACTTGAAACCAATAACTTTCAGAAAGAGCATTGTTCTTAATAGTAAAGTTAATTTAACGTAAAGCTACAATATTATTTTTTTAAAGTTAATGCAAATGTTAAAACTGTTAAGTTTCCAAGTTTCAATGTAGGGGGTGTTTTAAAGGTAAAATATCTATTAAATACCTACACAACACAGAACATCACAGTCAGAACTCTTTCAATGAATAGCAGAATATATATATATATATATANATATATATATATATGTAAATAGCTTATTTAAATAAAATTTAAACTAAACTAAACGGTACATTATAGTGAGTAGCAAAGTTATTATCTTAAAAGGAAATTAAATATTCAAGAAAAAATTTAGAAACACGTAAAGCTGATTTTAGCTAAATTAGAGAAAGAGTTAAACAAAAAAAAAGAGAATTGTACATTGTCTACCAGTAGGAATCTTCCCCATTAGAGTTTATCCCGCCTATCTAGTTTGTTTTGCATATTTAACGAAGTAGAGAAGAAATCCATTTAAATAAATGTTACTCAATCTAAATCCTGGAGGGAAAAAAACAACAGGAGATTAAACCGTGTAATATGTTGCACTTCTTTAAAAACTCGAAAGACAAAGAGATTTAGCATTGTTAACTTAAATTATGCAAGATGCAGAATAGAAAGAAAAATATATTTGTTTTGCATTACGCGTTTTAAATGTTTAAACACTTACAGATAAATCTTAAAATTATTCCAAATTCAGCTAGAATAGATGATTTTACACGAAAACAAATCTAAAATATTTAAGCATTTAATACCTTTCACAACTATTGAAAGGGTGCATTATAATAAGGGGTAGATTCATTACAATCTTGTCTTCTTTTCTCATGACTGGTGTCAAAATTTATAAGGTTTCATATTTATTTAATTTTTGCTTGTAAACTGATGATATTTTTCCTGTTTGGTAGCATCCGTTTAAACAGGTAAACTATTTTCACATGATTTAAAGCGAGCGATGGCTCTAGGCTTACACGGTCCATTATATAAATTCTTAAAGATGCTAAAAACGTACATTTGTAATTTGTATATATTTTTGATGAATATATTTTACTTTGAAAATTGATGATGGAGTTGATAATAAAAAATTGTATCATTTCTCAATTCCAAAATAATAACTTGATTTTTTTCCTCACCCAAAGGAAGAATAGTACA
Source organism: Parasteatoda tepidariorum (assembly GCF_043381705.1). Lineage (NCBI taxonomy): Eukaryota > Metazoa > Arthropoda > Arachnida > Araneae > Theridiidae > Parasteatoda > Parasteatoda tepidariorum. The sequence continues at coordinate 44,793,269 of NC_092206.1, forward strand.
ATTGAATTCAGGTTTCAATTCAGTTAAATACAATAAGAAAACAAAGTGGGCGATTGTAAGTCAGCAGCGCAACAAAATTTAGCAATAAACGGGCTCAGTCAATCAAATAGTGCACGAAAGGCATAATTTCGTCAACTCTAACCGAATGAGAAAGGCATTTTAGTAGCCATTGTTTCTGCTATTTTTAATAGCCATTGTTCTTGTTATATTTAGTAGCCAACTTTTAAGAGAATCAAGCATATTTTCTACTTTTTGAGAAATAGTTTGAATGTTATAGAAAATATCCAAATGTTTTATAATCACTTCAAATATTAGCATAGTTGTGTTGTTAAAATTAAACAAGACAACTCACAATAACTTTCTGTTAATTATCTTTTTAAATTTTTAAGAAATATAAATAATGCAACAAAAACTGAATTATACATGCATTTTCGAAGAACACGTTATTTGTCAATATTGCTGGCAAAATACCAATTCTTTAAGTATTGAGTGAAATCATCAATTTTATTATTTCATCAATGGAGGGAGTCGTAATGCAGATTTCCTTTCTATGACCAATGTAAACAACAATAAATAAAAAAACAGAGTCGAAATCTGCAATTCAATTGAAGCCAATAGCGAGACCAATTGCGCGATTGTAACGAAACAACCATCTTCAACGATTGATGCTAAGATTCACCGGCAACGACGTCACTCCAAAAATGTACGGAAGACATCGATTTACCAATACTAAAAGAAGTACTCAGAGAAAGAATCCGACATCTGCTTCAGATGCCTTGGTTGTTACCATCATGGACACCCACACATTCTCTGCCTTCTTTAAGAAATAGCTGGTATCAGTACGTGAAAGATATTGAAGCATATGATTACTATTGATTATGTAATATCCTTTCTTGGGGATGTCAAAGGAACGAGTTAGAAAAGGGGTTGTAAAAATTCATACCCTCCCTGGAGTTATCCGATCAGACGTCAAACAACAAAAGTCAGAAGCCGCAGGAATCGAATATTATTGGCAAAAGGGGGGATGAAAATAAGATATAGGGCACGTGCATTCTTGTTTGGGACATGCTTTCTCCCCTAATTACGTATTGGCATAGGTTCAAAAAGTAATTTACTTTTCCGAAGTAATTGAACTTTTGAGTCATTTTATTTTTCGTGACTTGCATTTTGAATCTTTTATTATGTTTCTTTCATTATTCCGGCTGCTGCTTTTTTAGAGACATTTTATTTTACTCCAAAGTATATTTTATTTGCATTGTGCACCATCATTTCGAAATAGGATTTTAATAACTTCCATACATATTTTGAGCTTGGTAATTTTTGATTTTGGGGATTAGGATGTTATTTCAATGATAGTTTCATTTAAAGTAGCATTCGCTGAAGAAGGTTTTGCTTAGGTGCTGGGTTAAAATCGATCAGAAAGTAAAATTAATTAATAAATTAATTAAATTAATAGCAATACTATATTAATTAAATTAATAGCAATAATAAATTTATAAATTAATTAATAATTATAAATTTAAAAAAATTGATTGAAATCGAAATATTAAAAACAAAATTAAATTTTCCTTCAGTACTAATGTAATCGCACGTTTTAAGTCAAGTAATCTTAGTTTTCCAAGTAATGTTAAATTTGTAGAAACGATTACTAAATTTTCATTAGAAAATATTTCATTAAGGTTCAGTAATACATTTCAGTGAAGTTCATTATTCATAAAGTTCAACAATTTTATTACAGATCAGTGAGTCCCGATTTCTTAATTAATTTGCGTAATCTGGCAGAAAGAATATAATTTTTATTTTAATTATTTCTTTTAAAAGCGTTTAATTGTTTTTTGTTTCATATTTTTTCAGAAATTCTAATTAATAATTTAAGTTGATATTTTATTAGAATTGAAATGTTGATATCGTTCTCAGAAATACATGCTCCAGGAACTGTTCTGATTTCTATTTGATTTATTTCTATAAAGTTATTGTTTTTTTGAATATAAATTTAGTAAATTCAATAAACAACTTACTTTTAAATATTTTATTAAAATTAATAAAAGATTTTCTGGACAAGCTATTTGCAAAAATGTGGAATACGAAAGTGTTTTTTTTTTTTTTTTAATATAGTGAACAATGTTTTAAGCTATTTTTTTAAGCATAACAAAAATTCAGATCAGTGCTGGTGGCTACGTTTTAACTAGGATAAACCAACCAGTGAAGGAACACAACCCAGTGAAGGAACATTTCATATATATTGATTAAAAATGAGAATTTGAAAGTTTTTCTTTAGATTGATTGGTAACAATAGCTTACTGCCAAACAATAGGAAGTCATCTAGCAATGTTTTGGATTACCTGGTCAAATAGACTTCTCTGGAAAAATATTTGAATTTGTTATTATCTCTGCAACACCTTGTTTCTTTGAAAAAATTATAAGGTGAGTGTTTGTATTTA